>NC_091441.1:83962314-84262314 GCF_964237555.1 Oryctolagus cuniculus | reverse complement strand
GCTACCCACCAGTGCCATCCCTGGGAGGCAATGGTGATAGCTTAAATAATTAGGTTTTTGCTACCCATGATGAAGACCTGAACTGCACTCCTGGCTCCAGCTCCAGTCTAGACTTGACCACAGCACTTATGAAGTTAAGTGGTAGGGGTGTGTGTGTGTGTGGTGTGTGTGTATGTCTTTCTGTCCTTCTATGCATCTCTGCCTCTCAAATTAGTACAAGACACTTAAAAAAAAGAAGAGGAAGAAAGTAGTCCTCCTGATTTCCTAGTCTGGAGCACTTTTGCCAACAATGCTCTGCCTCTCTGCTACCATTCAGCACTCCTCAATCTTAGATACTGTTTTCTTAAACTTGTCCCACTGTAGCAGATGCTTACAGAGCCCCAGCCATTATCCATCAACATTCACTGCTGTTCTGATCATGTCTGCATCAAGTAGAATGTCTTGGAAGTTTGTCCCACCCTGTGTAGCAGGATGGCCCCCTGTCACTGAGGCCCAGTTTCCCACAAAAATAGTCTGCTTCTAACATTCTTTGTATTGGCTTCCTTCATTTCCCTGTCTGTCTTCCTCATACCTTCCTAGGACTTCCTGGAATCAGCTACTTACACTCAATCACTTACATAATGTCAGCTTCTGGGAGAGCACTAACTAAGACAGCCACCAATACAGTGAGTGTTTGGAAGGGCAGGGGAGAATTGGAGGAATAAAACAATGAGAAAAATTACAAAGTAAAACACTCTGCTCAGAGAGTGTATAGAGGCAACCAGTGCATCCCAAAGAGTTGAATCACAAAGTACAAAATGGGTCACTGGGAGCTACTCGGACAAGATAATATCAGGTTGAAGGACCACCCTTGTCTCTGAGCCAGACCTTCAGTCAAGGACAAAATCACTGCATCCCACCCATATCCATACCACTCTGCAACATGGGAGGGGTACACAGCACCTCACTCCATTGATGCTTACCTACAACTCTGCCAGCATCATAAAACACCTTTGCTTTTTTTTTTTCACCTGCAAAAATCTCCCTCTCCTCAAGTATTCTTCACAGAGAAATTGCTTACCTAGGAACCTCAGTCCCCCGTGGTGAGGGAAATCCACCAGAATGATTCTGACCACAAGCGTTAGAGTCCAACAAGCTGGTTCAACGCCACGGTGTGAGGCCACCACTAAAAAACGGAAGCTGTTTCGGTGCTTTCAGCTTCAGTTTTCTCACCTGTGAATGGTGTAGTACTACTTCTCTTAACAAAGCCATGATGATGAAACAATGCAAAGCCTGTATCACACACACTGGTGCAGGGAAGACTTGAACAATCCGGGGCTATGATAACATTGCAGTCACACAACAGCCTGTCCTGTTCCACGGTCACAGCCTCCTGCAGCTCTTCCCTGGGTGGTAGGCTCTCTACCACCAAGGATTACAGAAGCAAGCAGTTGTCTTTCATCACAAGAGATTCATTCGGAGTTTTTCTTTGAAACACTGAGAGAGGAAAGAAAAATAGTGTTCTAAGAACAGAGAGTGCACAAAATAACCTCAGGAAGAAGCCTAATGAACACATCCAAGGCCCAAGGAAGACTCAAAAAAGAGCTATTGTGATAAGTCTTAAAGCTTCTTGCAAAATGATACATAGTTCTCTGCTTCTGATTCAGAGTTCACTGCAATTTGCTGAAGATCTTGAGGAAATTATGTCATTTGTTCTCCATAGTCTTTGTAATCAGGGCAAGTCAAATCCACAGAGGAAATTCAACAGGGTGTTGAGCAGCAAGCTATTTGTTCCAAAACATGGCCAGAAGGAAGTTTTATTTGTTATCCTACATGGACCTGCCTAACAGAGTGAACATGGCATGGTAAAACAAGAAAATTCACAACTTCTGTCTAAGGGAAGCCCAACTGCTAGAACAAACAGACCCAAATACTTTACAGGCTTACTTCCTGCTTGGATAACAAGTCTGTATAGGCAGACAGGGTAGCAGGGGGTCTCTGGATACAGTTATTTGAGGAGCCAGATGGGTGGAGCCTCTACCATCTCAAACAAGTGCCTTCCGTGGTTGCCTTGGAGCCAAAATTGGCAGGGAAGGCAGCCTGTAGGACTTGAGTCAGAGATTGGTGGCCAGGGTTGAGATGGAGTTCGTAACTTTTGCCCTCAGTCCACTGACTAGAACTCCAGCTTTTAGTTCATAGAACTGGAAGGAGAGAAGACAGGCAGTCAAGAGTGTCACCTGCAGATGCCTTGATTTTTACTGTAGAGCATTACCATCTAAATCTACCCTAAATAAAGGAACTCAATGTCTCTGAGTCAAAATGAGAGCCTTGAGTTGTGTTTACAATATGAAATATGGAGTGTATGGAAGTATTCTGAGTAAATTTCTCAAACCACACAGTGAGAAGCCAATAGTGCCCCCCAGGTGTGTGTTGCTGGTTAAAAACCACTGGTGCTGGGCTCCTGGCACAGATGGCAGCATATGGCACAACACAGGTGTTGAGGGGGAAATAACAGCAACAGCAGAGTTCTCAGGCTGCCTCCAGCTCTAACTCTCAAAAGCAAACACTCACATGTATGAAAACAATGCAGTGGTTCTTTGCCCAAATAACAGGATTGATTTTCTGCAGAGGGAGCAGAAGCTGTATTCTGCACATGTGTAACATGCCCTTCTCTCTGTCTTCTAGTTGCAGAACCCAAAGATGTAAGGCCAACACTGAATACAAACAGGACCTAGGTAAGGAGAGAGGGTGATCCATCCTGGATGCCATTATTTGAAACCCGGGATTCAAATATTTAAACTTCCCAGGATCATGAGCTGATGGTTTTATTTTTGTTTTGCTTTTTAACTTTCACTATTTTGAAATGAATTTCTGTTACTAATAACCAACAGGACTAATTAATACAAGGGTACTTCAAAATGTTTATGGAAAACAGAAATAGAAAAGTTTATTTTGGTGTAAAAAATTGTGAAATCCATGCTTCCAAGGAGTCTTCAAAGAGGCAATGGAAAATGCACATTTTGCAAAACAGTGCATGCATTTCAAGATTTTTTTTGCACCAAACTACATTTATCTTTTAATTCAATTTTCCAGAAATTTTTCTGAAGGCCCCTGTACACATTCTTTGGTTATATACCAACCAAAACATATCCTGAACACAATGTCAGTGTACTGGAAGGCTCTTAGGAGAATCCACAGAGGCAAAGGAAAAAAACGTAACACCCAGAGAAGCTTGAGGAACGCATCAGCAGGTGCTTACTCTCCCTGCTTCAGGGATCACGCTGAAATATGACTTGGCTCCAGCTGCCTTCCGTCTGCAACTACCATGATCTGCTATTTCGAATTCCTCAGAGAAAAAATTATGATTGGCACTGCTTAGGTCAGACACCTTGCCCCTTAGACATTGGTTTCTGAACTTCAGCCCTACTGATGTTTGGGTCATCATGATTCTTTGTTGCGTGGCATGGTCTGGTGCATTCATTGTATGATGTTGAGCACCAACCCTGGCCTCTGCCCACTAAATGCAATGGTATTGCATCAGCTCTGAGTATTCTTAAATGTCCCAAAGAGGAGGCAAATATCCCTGGTTGAGAGAACCCTTAGACTAATCAGATAAGGCTGAAAGCAGGTAGCACCAATATAGTCACTGGATATTTGGTGTGAATTTGACAGCATCCCAGTTTGGGTTTACTAAAAAGATTTCTGCATGGACCATCAAAATCTCCCAGTGCCCATGGACATTCCCACACTATGTATCATAAAACCAAAATAAACACAGTATTTCCTTTAGAACTCCTCCCTCCTCATTCTCCCCCCCCCCTTTTTTTTCCTATACATACCTTCCTTCTCTCACTCTCCTCTGTCCCCTACTTCGTGGTCGTTTCTTAAATAGTACAATAATCAACACATTCCCTACAAGCTAGGAGCACGATTAACATCTTGGTTTTTTCATCTCCCCACCTAACCTGCAAGTGAATA
The DNA here is from genome assembly GCF_964237555.1 of Oryctolagus cuniculus. Taxonomy (NCBI): domain Eukaryota; kingdom Metazoa; phylum Chordata; class Mammalia; order Lagomorpha; family Leporidae; genus Oryctolagus; species Oryctolagus cuniculus. Next base: position 84,258,357 of record NC_091441.1, on the reverse strand, counting down.
AATTCTACCAGTATCTCTCCAAATCCTCTTTTCTTTGCCTCCTAATGTCCACAGTCTTAGATATGGCCAACATCATTTTTTTTCACTGAACTTCAACAGAGACTTCTAACTGGGCAGTCTGTCACTATTCTCTCCTTTGCTGTCCTTCTTCCAGTCCACAAAATCATCTCCCCCGTATTGACTCTGCTTTGCTGTTTAACGTGTTGTATGCATTTTGGCAGCCAACTCAACTTTCTGGATTTGTATGCAATACCATTTCCTGTTCTTTTCCCCAAGATTTATTTTATTTATTTGAAAGGTAGTGTGACAGAGATGGAGAGAAAGAGGGAGATAACAGCCAAGGCTGGGCCAGCCCAAAGCCAGGAGTCTGGAACTCCATGGAGGTCTCCCATGTGGGTGGCAGGGGCCCAAGGATTTGGGTCATCTTACACTGATTGCCCAGGTATGTTAGCAGGGAACTGGGTCATGAACCAGTGCTCACAAGGGATGTCAGCGCTACAGGTGGCAGCTTCATCTGCTGCTCCATGACACTACACCACCACTCCCTTTCTTGCCTTAGATTTTCCTCCTCCATTTTTTCCCTCTCCTTGCCCCGCCCCATTAGTTGAGTTCCAGTCACATCAAAATTGAAAAACAATGACCATTTCCAAAGACATGGTATGCTTTAGCCTGGGATTGATGCCCACTATTGTGCCTCCTTGGAACATGCTTTGCTGTTCTTCCTAATGAAGTCTCTCTGAGACACTGTTCTTAACACAGTCAGGGAAACTTACCTGTTCCCCTTTCTATGACCTCAAAACTATTTGTGCACTGCTGGACCATGATACTTGGCTAGCAGAGTTGGAATGACATGCTTATCTAGCTGATTTCTCTAGAAGCTCACAACTCCTCCAGTAAGCAGGCACATGGAGAAATTGCACTGCATGGGTTTGTCCACTGAAAGTTCAAGCTGTTACAGCCAAAGCAGCAAAAATTTGTTAAGTATATGAGCTCCAGAATGTGAGTTCCAATCCTGGCTTTTCCAGATACCTGCTCTGTGATACTGAGCAAGTTTCTCTGGTTCGCCAAATCTTCCTTTCTTCTGTCACATGGTAACAGACACACCAACTTCTGCAAAGAAGCCTTTCTGCGTTAGGGAGCTCATTAAATGAGCATCAGATAAGGTCACCTCAGGAAAGCACTTACCCAAGTGCCTCTGAAAGCCCTGAATAAATATTAGCGGCTATTATTCTCACCATCATCATCATTACCCATTCATGCCCTGTCATAAGGCATTCAAGACTTAGTTGAAAAGTCATTACTGACTGTAAGTTGAAAGCAAGCCAGAAATATCACCCACAATGTGAAGAGATATGGCCCAGCACATTATCCAACATTAGCTGTGGAGAGGCGATGTCTGAATGGAGACTGAACATGAGCGTAATGCTATTCTGCCCTGAGGTTCAGAAGCCAGGGGATCCTTCAGCCCAACCTGAAGAGCACCACACACACACTGGAGTAGGCAGGTCAGTGGGGAAGAGAAACATGGCTCTCACTCTCTAGCCATCCAGCCTTGGCCAGATTGCTTTGAGGAACCTGTCTCCTTTTCTACAAAATGGCAACAAAATTATCACATACACATCTCATACCTCTGGTGAGTAAATGAGACATTTTATTGTCAAATCACCGTGCAAAGAGTCAGCACTCAACACAAATGGGAGGGCTGTTATTTTTTTAAATAATTTAATTATTTATTTATTTGAGAAGTAGAGTTACACAGAGGAGAGACAGAGAGAAAGGTCTTCCATCTGCTGGTTCACTCCCCAAATGGCTGCAGCAGCCAGAGCTGGGCCAATCCAAAGCCAGAAGCCAGAAGCCAGTAGCTTCTTCTGAGTCTCCCGCGTCAGTGCAGGGGCCCAAGCACTTATGCCATCTTCTGCTGCTTTCCCAGGTGATAACAGAGAGCTGGATCAGGAAAAGAGTAACTGGAACACGAACCAGTGCCCATACATGATGCCAGCACAGCAGGCAGAGACTTAGCCTACTATGCCACACAGCAGGCCCCAGGGCTGTTATTTTTCAAAGTCAGTTCCAACTGGCTGGGCTGATGAAGTAAAACCACAACTGAGCCCAGAGTGCTCAGACAATTGGGCTAAAAGCTTGGTCTGTCACTCAAATAATTAACCGCCAACAGGGCCACATGGATGATGGAGCCACATTACTGTACACACTAAACAGATATCTTAGAGGGGTATGTATTGTGGTGCAGCTGATTAAACCACTGCTTAGGATGCCTACGTTCCCACTCAGAAAGCCAGTTGGAGTTCTGGCTACTCTGCTTCTGATCCAGCTCTCTGTTAATGCACCTGGGAAAGCAGCAGATGGTGACCAAGTATCCCCACATGGGAAACCTGTCACTCCTGGCTTCAGCCTGTTCCAGCCTCAGCTGTGGTAGCTATCTGGGGACTGAACCAGTGCATGGAAGATCACTCTCTGTCTCTTACTCCCTCTGTGTCTATCTGACTTTAAAGTAGATAAATAAATCTTTTTTAGAAACAGACATCTCAGAATCCTTCATGTGGGCATTCCAAAGGCTCTATGAGGTGTAGTGTATGACTCACGGTCACACTGGGAAGTCGTGGGAGAAGCCTTCTCAGAACCCAGTTATGAGGCTGGCACCATAGTGTAGCAAATAAGGTTGCTACCTGCAGTGCTGGCATCCCATATGGTCGCCGGTTCGAATCCCGGCTGCTCCACTTCCAATCCAACTCTCTGCTATGGCCTGGCAAAGCAGCAGAGGATGGCCCAAGTCCTTGGGCCCCTACACCGGCATGGTAGACCTGGAAGAAACTCCTGCACCAATCCTGGCTTCCAATTGGTGCAGCTCCAGCCGTTGCGGCCAATTGCGAGTGAACAGCAAATGGAAGACCTCTCTCTCTGTCTCCTCTCTGTGTGGTAACTCTGACTTTCAAATAAATAAATAAACCTTAAAAAAAAAAAAAAATGAACCCAATTGTGGAATGCTTCATGGCAAAGAAACCCTCCATAGTTAAGATTTTCAGTACCAATACAACTAAACCCCTTGTATGAGTCCATCACTTTGTTAGGTGCAATGCATACTCCATTCTTATCCTTCTCTGGACTCTAAAATGGTAGGTATTACAAATCTCCTCTTGTGGGAGAAATTGAAGGCCAGAGAGGTTTAGTGATTTGTCATGGGTCACACAGCATGCACACAGCAGAATACTACATGAACTACCTTGTTTGAAAGCTCAAGTAGCCCACCACTCAGTGACTTCCTGACTGCTGTTTCATCCAAATTACTTGCTTGAAACTTTGTGTTATGGGCCAGCACCACGGCATAGCGGGTAAAGCTGCCAGCTGCTCCTCTTCCCTTCGAGCTCCCTGCTAATGTGCCTCAGAAAGGAGTAGAAGATGGCCCAAGTGTGTGGGCACCTGCAACCACATGGGAGACCCTGAAGAAGCTCCTGGCTCCTGCCTTCGGATTGGCTCAGCTCTGGCTGTTGCAGCCATTTGGGGAGTAAACCAGAGGTTAGAAGACCTTTCTTTTCTCTCTGTCTCTCCCTCTCTCTCTCTGTAACTCTACCTCTTAAATAAATATATATATATCCTAAAATTTAAAAAGAAACCATTGTCTTAGCCATTCACCTTTGCTTAGCTAATTTACATTTTGCAGACTACACAAACATGATTCAGGGAGCTCCTCTCAACATGGAGATCTCACAGGATAGTGGCAGGGAACAAATGGAGCTTGTCTACTAAGAAAGAGGTAATTCAGAGGAACCAAGGCTCGAGTCAGCCTGGTGTGCAAGCTGCTCTCCCAGCTGGAGCCATGAGAGGTCAAAGTTCACAGGAAATCCCAAATGAGAAACTGAAGTGCTCAGCTGCACACTGACAGGGTTGCCAAGAAATTAATCCATTAAGGAATAGGGTTCAGAACAGTGAAAAGCACAGGACTTTTGATACCGGCAGAAAGGCAAGTTCAAAGCCAGAAACCTGGGACCTTCCTCCGAGGAGGGCATGGCGTCACTCATTTCTCAAAGTTTAGGGGTGTCTGGTAGAGGGCTCCTTCTGTAAGATCATTTCCACAATAATGATGGCTATTTATTCAGCATGAGAAATGAGTAGTCAATCTGAGCAGGGCAGGGTGGGGGTGGTTGGGAGAAGAAGGGAAGCAGGAGTGGAAAAGAGAAAAATCTATAGAAGTGTGACAAGGTCAAAGTGAAAATGTCCAATGTTAAAATATGATGACTTCAAAAAGTTCCTATAAAAAAAGAAATTCAAAGACATATTGATTTTTTTTTTGCAAAAACCTGTGAAATCCATGCACAGGATATTTTTTTTAATCATATACATTTCCAAGAACTTTTTGAAGACTCCTTGTGCAGAATTGCCAAGTCTTTGAAACATACAATTTGAAGTTATTTTCAAGTACAGAAAAAGTCCAGAAGGCAAAATAAATGACTTTTTTTTTAAAAGCTCATCACTTTTGCAAGAACAAAGGACATTCGCAATTTTATGTTCATAAGAAAGAGCCAGGAATTCCTGCTGTCATTAAATTAGGATAATCATTTCAAGGCTTCCTCTGTGATTGCCAAGTTGGTACTGAAGGAGACTGGCAATTCTGTCTGCGAGGGAACAGCTACAGAGAACTGGAGGTTAAGCAAGCAATTAATCCAATATTGACCGTGGGGGTTGCCGATACTGACAGCTTGTGTCTGGTGGGGCTCCTGGCTGCATCATAGTTCTACCTTTCACTTCTGTCAGCCACTTGTGGATACAGAATAGAAGTCCAGGATACACAAACATTTGTCAAGGGGGTATGAGAATCTAGGTTTTGATGGATTTACAATTTCTACTTAAGAGAGGCTGGAACAGGGTATGGAGAGAACATGGAAAATAGGAAGGAAAAAATAAGGAAAATGTCTTACTGTGGTGCTTGCATAACCAGCACTACACTTTTCTCTGGATTATGTGCAAATGTACAGTGTCTAAAAGAAATAGATAGGCAGTTGGGCAGCTTTGCTTCTTACTTGCCTTGTGTGCTGTGGTCCAATTAACATTTCTGAACCTCAGAAGTCAGTGTTTTGGGGTATTCTAGCCACTGAAGAAGCAAGGGTGAGGCAGACTAATCTTCTGTGTTGGGGAGCTTACATTTAAGTGGGTTGAATGGAAACAAAGTAGAAATATACACTAATTTCAGGTAGTGTTCAGCTGGTTAAGGGACTACAGAGTGACAGGGGAATAGGAGAAAAGCTCTGTATTACTCAGGTTTTTGTCACCATAATGAAATACCCAGAGTATCTAACTTTAAGAAGCAAAAGGGTTTATTTACCCCATAGTTTCCAAAGTTCAAGTCCAAGATCAGGCAATCCCAATGGTTTGGCCTCTCATGGGAGCAGGGAACAGCAATGGTGGAACATGCGCAGAGTAAGGGTAACGCGGTGAGCCTGGAAGCAGGGGGTGGCTGGACGCACCTCAAGCTTTTATACCCAACCCTCTCATGAGAACTACTTTCCAAGAGCACAGTCCCAATGACGGAGCACCCTCCTGCCTTCTCCCGACAGCAGCACACTGAGGATCAAGCCGTTCACACACAGACCCTTTGAGCAATATTCAACCTACAAACTAATATCCAGACCACAGCAAACTCTTGGAAAGGGCAATCAAAAAACTTTCTCTAAGGAGAGAATATTTGAATAGCAGGTTCACTAATGGCATATAAACAGGTGAATGATTTTATATGTTGATTTTCTATTTTGCATCTTTTGTGAATTTTTTATCAGATCAAATAGTCTTTAGGGTTTTCTACATATCTGAGGGATTATCTGATTTCCTCCTTTCCAGTTTATGTGTATTTTATTTCTTTCTCTTTCCTAATTGCTCTGGCTAAATCTTCCAGTACTATTTTGAGTAAGAATGCTGAGAGTGGACACCTTGTTTAGTGTCAGATTTTTGAAGAAATGCTTTGTTTTTCCCCATCCAGTATCGTGAACTTCATTATACTGGTTGTATGCTTGTCATATATAGCCTTTGTTATGTTTGCATGTGAACACATCACTGATTTGCTTAGGGTTTTAACTATAAATGGATGCTGAATTTTATCACTTTTTTCTGCATCTATGAAGATAATCATGTGATTTTTGTCCTTCATTCTGTTGGTATGGGGTATTATGTTCATTGACTTGTGTATGTTGAAACAACCTTGCATCATTGAGATAAATGCCACTTGATCACATTGGATGATGTTTTTGATCTGTTATTGGATTGGATTTGCTAGCATTTTGTTGAGAATTTTACATCTGTAACTGTCAGGGTAATAGGTCTATAGTTTGTATGTGTGTGTGTGTATCCTTATCTGTTGTTGTTATCAGGATAATGATACCCTCAACAAATGAACTTGGAAAGGTTCCCTACCTTTCAACTTTTTGGAATAGTTGGAGAAGAGTTGATTTTAGTTATTTCTTAAATGTTTGTTGGAACTTGTTACTAAAACCGTAAGATCATGGGATTTTCTTTGTTAAAAGACTTCTTTTTAAAACATAACAAAACAAAAAAAGACATATTTATTTGAAAGACAGACTTACACAGAGAGAGGAAGAGACAAAGAAAGTAAGAGAGATTCGATCTGCTGATTGACTCCCCAGATGGTCATAACCTCCAGAGCTGGGCCGAGTCAAAGCCAGGAGCTTCATCTGGGTCTCCCATATGGGTGCAGGGTCCCAAATACCTGAGCCATCTTCTGCTGCTTTTCCAGGCCATTATCAGGGAGTTGGAGGGGAAGTAGGGCAGCCAGGACTCAATCTGTGTCCATACTGGATGCCAGCATCAGAGGTGCCAGTTTAACTGGCTATGGCACATAGCTGGCCTCACAGAATTTTTATTACTGAGTCAATCTCATTACTTCCTATTGATGTGTTCAATTTTACTAAGTCTTCATTGGTTAATTTTAGCAATTGTATGTGTCCAGAAATATATCCATTTAATCTAGATTTTCTAATACATTGGTGTATATTTGTTGATAATATTTCCTGATGGTTCTTTATATATTTCTGTGGTATTGGGTTTCAGTGTCTGTTTCCCCATTTCTAAGTTTATTGATTTTGGACTTCTTTTTCTTTATTCCTTGGTTAGCCTGGTTAACAGTCAGTCATTTTTTTTTTTTTTATCTTTTCAGAAAACCAAGTCTTGATTTCAATTAACTTTTGTATTTTTTGGTCTCCATTGCAATTACTTTGGCTCTGATGTCTTATTTCTTCCCTTCTACTCATTGTGAGTTTAGTTTGATCTTGCTTTTCAAGATCCTTGAGATCTTTCATTAGGTTGTTTATTTGAGATCCTTCAATTTTTTTTTTGATATAGGAGCCCCTTACTATAAATTTCCCTCTTAGTACTGCTTTTACTATATCTCATAATTTTGGTATGTGTTTCCACTTGTATTTGTTTCAAAGAATTTTTAAATTTTCCTTTTGATTTCTTCATTGACCTATTCTCTCCTTCAATAGCATGTAGTTCTGTTTCCTTTTATTTGTGTCATTTTTTAAAGTTTCTTTTGTTGTTGATTTCTAATTTTATTAAGCAATCCCACTCAGAATAACTACAAAGAAATAAAATACCCAGAAGTAAATTTAAATACAGGTAGGAAACAACTACACAGTGACAATTTTAAAACACTGATGAGATGGGGCTGGTGCTGTGGTGTAGTGGGTTAATGTCCTGGCCTGAAGCACTGGCATCCCATATGGACACCAGTTCTAGTCCCGGCTGCTCCACTTCCAATTCAGCTCTCTGTTGTGGCCTGGGAAAGCAGCAGAAGATGGCCCAAGCCCTTGGGCCCCTGCACCCACATAGGAGACCCGGAAGAAGCTCCTGGCTTCAGATTGGCACAGCTCCAGCCGTTGTGGCCAATTGGGGAGTGAACCAACGGATGGAAGACCTCTCTCTCTGTCTCTCTCTCTGCCTTTCTTCTCTCTGTGTAACTCTGTGTTTCAAATAAATAAATAACTCTTTAAAAAAAAACACTTATGAGAGAAATTAGAGACATATATAAGGCGAGCACTGTGGCATAGGGGGCTAAGCCTCTGACTGTAGCATTGGCATTCTACACGGGCACCAGTTCTAGTCTTGGCTGCTCCTCTTCCGACCTAGCACTGTCTGATGGCCTAGGGAAGCACTGGAAGATGACCCAAGTGCTTAGGCCCCTGCACCCACGTGGGCTATCTGGAAGAAGCTTCTGGCTCCTGGCTTTGGATTGACCCAGCTCCAGCCATTGCAGTCATTTGGGGAGTAAACCAGTGGATGGAAGCCCTCTCTCTCTCTCTCTCTCTCTCCCTCCCTCTGTCTGTGATGTTACCTCTCAGAAATAAATAAAATCTTTTTAAAATGGCTTACATTATAGAGACATATACAAAAAATACAAAGATCTCCATGGTCATGGAGTAGAAGAACTAATATTGTTTTTTTTTTTTTTTTTTTAAGATTTATGTATTTACTTGAAAGTCAGAGTTACACAGAGAGAGGCAGAGAGAGAGAGAGAGGTCTTTTATCCACTGGTTCACTCCCCAGTTGGCCACAGCGGCCAGAGCTGTGCCAATCCGAAGCCAAGAGCCAGGAGCTTCTTCCAGGTCTCCCACGTGGGTGCGGGGGCCCAAGGACTTGGGCCATTTTCTACTGCTTTCCCAGGCCACAGCAGAGGGCTGGATCAGAAGTGGAGCAGCAAAATGAAAGCTATAGAAGCAAAATAGTCACTTTTAGAACTAATGTCTTCAAGAATCCTTGACTTGATTGTTGAGAGACAGTTAACCATTGTTAGTTTTTACTGTGTATACCCTTTTTGTTTTGTCAGTTTTTTCCTCTGTTTTCTCTCTCTTTCTCTCATCTCTCTACTTCACAGTATATGATGAACTCTCTATGTAACACAGAGTTAATCATATGTATTTTAAAGCAATTGGAAGAAGATCCCAGTTAAAAACAAGGGAGGGAATAGGAGATGGAGGAGGTAGTCTAACACTGTGAAACAGTATAGTTCTGCATACAGGCATATAGACTTACCTCTCAGGGTACAGCCTAAGAACCAATCATGGGGCTCCAAACCCATAAGAATCGGTGGTATAAACACCATCTCCACTATTTCAATGATCATATTAAATGTTAAAGGCAACAGATAGACTGGTCTAAGTTTAAAAGGGGTGACATAAATAACATCAAGTACCTGGTAAAAATAATAGAATTAAAAAAGGAAGGAAGAACCAACATGGGAAGCAGTCCACACAGCACACTCCTAGAATGACTTTCACAGTGAATAACACTCTGACCTCAGAATCAACCCATAAGGCTTCCTGGTCAGGCTGAAAGGCCTGCAAGAGCATTTCAGGCATGGAAAGACAAGATTCTGTGGAAAAAAAAAATCCTACACGGAGGATCTCTGCGAGACCTCAGAGGAAAGGAAGGGTCATCAAAGAAGGAGACACTCTTCTCTGAAGGGAGAAGAGATCATCCTCTTTGCTTATGGCCGTGTACAAATACCAATGGAGTCTATGGTCACAAAAGGCCTCCATAGCCCTGGCAGCCCACGACAAGAGCCTCGGATGATCACTGACATCTTAAAAAAAAAAGTGTTAATTGTTAAAGGAACAACAGTAGTCACTGTGCACTTGCTCCCCATGTAGGACCTCTGTCCCTATTGAATTACAATATGAGAATCAACTGCAAATTCTGTCCCCAAACTGTACTCTATATGTTGTGTGTGGGCATGGGGGCAAATTGTTGAAATCTATGATTAGCATAGAGATGGTCCTCTATATATAAAGTCATACTAAAAATGATCTATAATGAAGAAGGAGATGGGAGTGGGAATGGGAGGCAGGAAGGGAGCAGGGTGGGGGCATGGGGGAAAGAACCACTGTATTCCTAAAGTTGTATCTATGTAAAAATGCATTAAATTAAAAAATGAAAATAAAAAAGACTGATTTATTTATTTGAGAGGCAGAGTTACAGAGACAGAGAGGTAGAGAGAGAAAGAAAGGTCTTCCATCTTCTGGTTCACTCCTCAAATGGCCACAATAGCTGAAGCTGGGCTGAAACAAAGCCAGGAGCTTCTTCTGAGTCTCCCATGTGGGTGTAGGGGCCCAACTGCTTTGGCCATCTTCTACTGCTTTCCCAGGCCACAGCAGAGAGCTGGAATCAGATTGGAAGAGGAGCAGCCAGGACTCAAGCCACAGTGCCAACTGTGCAATATCACACGTTGTCTCAGAAAGCTGTACAAATTTTAATCAAAAAAATTTTTAAATAAAAAAAATTTGAATGGAGAATAGAATAGAGCAGGCTTTCTCCACTTCAGCACCATTGCCATGCAGACAGCAAATTGTTGCAGAGGCTGTTCTGTGTGAGGCAGGATATTTGGGGCTATCCTTGGCCTCTGCCCACTAGATGCCAGAAGCACCCCTTCATCTAGATGTGATAAAAATGTCCCCAGTGGAGCAAAATTATTCTAGTTAAGAACCACCAGAGTAGACTAAGAAAAATCATGAAGTGGTTTAGGGAAGAATCATCTAGGGAGAAATCAGATCAAGAACAAAGACACTGGAGAAGGACTAAGGCAGTTTGGATGAAAAGGAAGAAGTCCAGAGGGGCTAGAAGTCAGGAGGACTATGAGCACAGATGAAGTCAGATCACACAGCACCTTAGGGATGGGCATGAGAGGTTTGGAATTGGAGTGGTAAGACAAGCTATTGGAAGGTGGGGACAGGAAAGAGATTTGACATGATTCACATATTTAAAAGGCCACCTTGGGTGCTGTGGGGAGAACTGATGGACAAGGTTAGCCTGGAAGCAATGGGACCACTTATAAAATGATCCCAAGCCACACAATGTGAAATGCTGGGCTTTAGACTGGAGTGATGGCAAGAGGGGTATAGAGAAGCTCTCAGATTTGGTGTCTATTTCCGTGGAAAAACTGATGGGATCTGATAACAGAATAGATGAGAGAAGGAAAGGTAAAAGAAGGCAATGACATCCTACTTTGGAATACAAACAACTGGATGAGGCCACTGCCCTAAAGTGGGGCTGGGGAAGACCAGATTTGGGTGGAGGAACCAACAGTGCTGTCTGGACACGTGGACTCTGATACCTGTCTCTGACATTCGTGAGGACTGTCTCATGATGCTTGACACCTAACGAGGGTTACATCAGCGGGGCAAGAAGAAGACAAGAAAAGCAGATACTGCTGGGTGAGCACAGCATAAAATTATTTGCCTCACCAAGTTTTATGAATTGTTTATGTGGATTATGCACTTCCTGCCTACATTGCAATGACGACAAATTGAGAGAAAAAAATTTACCCACGTCAGTCACCCATACCTTTTTGCTCCCGTTATTTTCAAGCTAAAATGGGAGAGCTGATAGGAAGAATTATTTGAATATTTGGGATCCATCATCCAGGAGAAGCTTGGTTAATCTGCCTGAATCTCCCTCTGCTTATTTATTATACTGTAAATCATCCTGAATGCTAATTGAAATAAATCTCTCTACAATGTATTTTTCTTCAAAGTTTCTTACATTTCAAAAAAGTAGCACTCCGGAGAAAAGGATGACAGACAGGGCTGTAGACTGCAGGGAAAACTGATTTTTAAGGAGCGTAAGGGTGAGTTTATATTTAGAACAAGTTAGGCTCCCTATTGTCAGGGAGATGAGTTAGTTTTGGTCACTAATTCCATAACCCCCTGCTGTTTCTCCATGGAGGAGGCTCTAGGCAAGGATCCCTGTGCAAAGCGCCTCTGCCCCATGTAAGCAGCTGCCATTTGAGGCATCCACCCCTACTGCTGCAGGTGTTTTGCTCCTTTTTGTGCTCCTTACAGTGCCTTTCCCTGTCCTGGGAGTCTTAATCCAGGTGGCACATCGCTCCCAGTTATTAGCACCTGGAACTTTGAGATTTTCCAGAGTAGAAGCTGGCAGATGGTTTCTGCAAAGGGCCAGAGAGTGAGGGTTTTTTTTTAATTTTCAGGCCTTACAGTCTCTATCAGAAGTTTGCAAAATCAACTGCATGCAGTGAAAAGAAGGGACTGTAACTCTGTTCTAGTGAGATTTGGCCCCTGAGCTATGGTTTGTAAACTGTGAAGGGAGGACTAATCTCTCTTTCTCTCTGATGATATCCAAGTCCCTGTAGAATGATTCCTAAGTCAATCATTTGGAATATAACCACCAATTCTGTTGAAAATCTGTGGTGATGCCTATGCATAGAATTATAATACTGTTACAAGTTCCATGTTAGTGGCTTAAGCATATATAATTCTAATCAAGGAAAGACTGAGTAGCATATCAGCTCTATTTATTACCACAATGAGGCTATTTAACAAGTAACACCACAACTACAAACTCTGGGGCAGGCATTTGGCATAACAGTTAAGACACCACTTGAGATGCCCTCATCCCCTATCTAAGTGTCAGTTGGAATCCCAGCTATGCTCTGAGTTCCAGCTTCCTGCTGGAAAATATATTTGATTATGTAATTTATATTTATATGTTTGATTATGTAATTTATACTTATATTTGAATATATATCCCTGGAGACAGCAGGTAATGGTTCAAATGGTTGGGTCCCTACCACCCATATTGAATGCTTGAATTGTATTCCCGCCTCCTAGGCACCTGGAGAGTGAACCAGTAGATGGTACGCCTCTGCTTGTCTGCCTCTCAAGTAAATAATTTTTTAAAACAACCATTTATCATTTCTCCAACACCTATGGATCACCCGGATGTTTCGGCTGACAGGCACCTGGTTTGCTGATCTTGACTGGGCTTGCTCATGTGTTGTTAGTTAGCTAAAGGCTGGCTGGTCTCAGATGACCCTGTTTACCAATGGATCCACCATCCACCATCTCTCATCACCCAGCACATTAACCAAGGACACTTCTTACCATACAACTGGACAAATTCAACTGCTCAGGAGAAAAAATGAAATATACTAGGCCCCCTGAGACTTAAGCTTGGAACTATCATGTCATCATTTTTAACAGGTTCTTTTAGCTAAAACAAGTAGCAAGGCTAGCCCAGAATCATATTGGAAAAGGGCCATAAAAGCTTAGGGCAAATGGAATGAATACAGAGGAGCCATTAACCAAGGTCATCAATGCAGTGAGTGTATCATTACGACTCCCTGTACCAGCTCCCTACTGGCACACAGTTCTCAGGAATGGAGCATCGCTTAGGCAAGGAATGACTCAGTCTTTAAAAACTTATGTTCCAATATATCCAATTTTTAAAATAGCCAAAAGATGGTGTTGCTCATTTTATTCTGTTTAACCATTCTTAAGAGAAGTGCTTTTAAGGGTGATTGTCATAGGATGCATATTCCAAAGTCAGGGTTTACAAGGGACAGCTATCTTAAGAAGTAAAAAGGCTCCAAAACACTCTGGCTATATGGATAAACTTAAGAAAGAAAAACGAAAACTTGAAAATCTTATCAGGAAACAAGCACAAAGTCCCAAGCTCCCCACATTCACCCAGAAAGCCCACTTAATTGGCAAAGAAAGCTTATTGCTGCCACCTGAGGGTTTATAGAGACTCTCCCACCACCAAAGTGCAACACATCTCATTTCCGTTGTAACAAGTTTCTCAGAACCTGTATTCATCAGAACACCTTGGTTCCAAGTACAGCAACCAATCTGAACTAGCAAAGGCTCTGAAAGTGGAAAAATGCCATATAAGGGTACACGTTATCTATTACAAGTATTGGACAGCGCTGTGGTCAGACTTCGGCTAGGGACCCAGAACACTACGCTCTTTCCTTTCTGCCTACTTCATTTTTCTCTCTGCAGACTGACTTGTTCCCTTACTTAGTCTGCAGAGTAGAAAATATATAGCTGAATATGTTCTACTTTTCTTGTTTTCTTTTTCCATATGGGACTGACCTAGAATGTCTATGTCCTGACTTCATATTCCTGAATATGGACTGGGTGAGTGCAGTGTGGGTCAGTTGGCCATTCTGGTCCAATCATCTATAGTGAGGTCGGAGACCATCAAGAAGGTTCCTAAGGCCCCTCTTTTGAAGGTGAAGGAGGCACCCAAGGAGTTGGTGGGAATGGCACTGGAACGCCCCCAAAAGAACTTACAATATAAATTCTCCCCAGCTGGGGCCAGTGTAGTGTTGTAGCAGGTTAAGCTGCTATGATGACTGACATATGAGTGACAGTTCAAGTCCCAACTGCTGTACTTCCCATCCAGCTCCCTGCTAATGTACCAGGGAAAGCAGCAGAAGAGGGTCCCCACCTTGGGCCCCTGACACTCATGTGGAAAATCCAGATGGAGTTTTGGGCTCCTGGCTTTGGCCTGACCCAGCCCTGGCTGTTGCAAACATTTGGGGAATTAATTGGGGATGGGAGAACTCTATCTCTTATCTCTGTCTCTGTGTAACTCTGACTTTGAAATAAATAAATCTTAAACAAGAAAGGAAGAAATCTTCATTTTAGGAAGGATTTCTATAAGTTCAATTTGTGGTATCATCAAGAGAGATTAATTCATTCTCCCTGGAGTCTAGGTAGTCCTCAAATCTTTATGTTCTCCTACTCATCAGGCACATTAGTGTTAATGATCTAAACCGTTGAGAAACACAACTAGAAGTTTTGTCTTAGTTTAGGGTCTCCAAGCAATAGACTCTGAGTGAGCAATCCCAGCAGATCTCTGTTACGTGAAATCATTATTTCAGTCATGTAAAAGCAATGAAGAAGTTAAACAGAGAAAGAGCTGATGAATGGAGAATTACCCAACAAATGGCCACCGAAGGCAACTGTACTTCATCCTGCTGGGGAACTTGAGGAAAAAGCATAAAGCGCACAACCAAGGCTTGTCAGTGCTGGTTTGTAGAGATGGGAGGTATTTCATGCCAGGTGCTGCCAGCCTGTTGCTTACCCAGGTAGAGCCAGCTCCATTGGCTAGAGGAAATGTGCAGGCACTGAAACACAGGTTGTAGCTGCTGGAAATCCAGCTGAAATAGTAAACTGGCGTACCAGCCAGGAAAATGGAGATGACCAGAGGAAGGGGTCAGGCAGGCTGATGAGTGGCAATATCTCCCCTACTTTAGAAAGGTCACAGCAGGGCGGGGGAGGGGGCTGGGCAAGTGTGGAAGCAGTGAGACTAACTTGGAAACTGTGACTTGAGTCCAGGCACAAGATGCTGGTAGCCCAAGGATATGAGTGGGGATGCTAAGAGACAGATTGATAGCTGAATGTGTTGTGGACAAAGGTCTACAGGAATTACTAATGGATTAGAAAGTGGCAAGGATGGCTCCAAGGTGGGCTGGTTGTTTCCATGACTGTTTTGCTTTATTTGGACTTGAATGGGTTGAATTTCATTACAAAAGGAAAGGCCTTCCAGGCCTAGCAGGAGCCAGGGGCTCTTCAGGGGAGAAATGCTGGAAAGGTAACTCCAGGTCTGGTCCTGAGCCACAAGCACTGCTTTGTCTTTCAGCCCTGGGTGGCCACTGTGGATGTTTCCAAGGAAACGTGCTCAGATGAGTATTTGAGTGTAGAGGGAAAGGAGTCCAGTGAGGCAGCCAATCTAATCTTGATGGATTAAATGGCAAGTGCAGAGTTAAAAGCAAAGGAATAAGGTAGAAAGATCTGAGAATCTCAGAGTCCCAGAGGTAGAGTCAAAGGAGCCAGTGATTGTAGGCTGGGGTGGAAGAGGAAGACCCGGATCCAGCGCTGTCAGAGGCTCACTGCTGGATGGATAGGAGGATGGTAAAGCACTATCCTGACTAAGGAGCACCGGCAGAGAGGGGACATTTTCTCTTTGGCAGGGTTGCCAGATGCAACAGAGAAGGCTTAGTTACACTGAGATTTCAGATGGGTAACAAATAACCACTGAGGTACATATGTTCTATGCATTTACTGGTACATGCTTATTCTAAACAGTTATTCATTGTCTATCTGAATTACTTGGTAAATCAGGCAACCCCCCACTCTTTGGACATTCTGAGTTTGTAACAGCTATGGAAACAGGTGGAGGGAGATAAGGGTCTTAAACTGAGGGCAGAGGGCAGGGCTTGAAGTACACACCTGAGAACCACACACAGAAAATGATTCACATCTCTGGTTCTCTTTCCTCGACTTTGTAACCATCTAGAGAGCTTTGAAAAAAATAAAAAAAAATTACTGATGATTACAGATTATGAGCTAATTAGCCTATAGCATAGCCTGGGAAGTTAAAAGCTCCCCCAGGTTATTCTAATAGGCAGCAAAGTTCAGGAATCACTGATCTAAACCAAGGAAATATATGAAATCACCTAAGTGAAAAAGAAGGCCCGGGATGGTCCTTGGAGAACCACCAACCCTTACGGGGTACCCAGGGACAAGGAAGGAAGGAGCAACCTGGTTGGAGAGTAAGGAAGCAACCACCAAAGCAAAGAGGAGAATCCAGGAGAGAGGGTCCAGCTCTGCCCATACTACAGAAAAGGGAAGAGATTAAAGCAGCCTTGAACTTGTGACTTTGGATCAGTGGCCCCTGGTGGGCTCATGGTCAAGGGGTCACTGTGGGTGCCTTGGAGCAGGAGCTATGGAATGTATGAGAGGTGATGATGGTGACTCACTGATTAACTTGCTGATATTCATGAGCAAGTCCTTCCTCTTTTTCTTTCTTTGAAAATGCTATCTTCCCTCTTAGCTTCCCAGGGAGACAAAAGCCACATGGGAAAAAAAGGGGCGGGGGAGAGGCAGAGCATCTTTACCTTGAGATTCTGGAACAAATACAACACTGACTTTGAAACAGTTAGCCCGGTGTCATCCTAGCTCAGTGACCACGGTTTCGGTGCTAGCCTCTGGGAACCTCAGTTCTGGCAACCACACACTGGGGATAATCACACGGATTGCACTAAAAGCCGGAGGCTTAGATGGGATCCCAGGACAGTGCCTGGAACTTGGCAGTTTCAATTGTTTCCCATCGACAGAGGACTTGGCAAATACAGGATGATGACAATGGCGATGATCATAAAATAGGAAGTTATCATCATAGGGGTCAAAAGATAGAATTTGAACAGCAAATAAAGATCACTTGGTGTTAGGTTATAGGTTACTTTAAAGAGTTTTAGCAGAGTCTCAAAATCATGTTTCCTGGGGCTGGTGTTTGTCACAGGGGTTATCTTGGGATACCCACCTGCCACATCAGAGTGCATAGGTTTGGGTCCTGGCTCACTTCCAATGCCAGCTGCCTGCTGAAGCACACCTTGAGAGGCAAAGGATGATGGTTAAAATAGATGGGTTCCTGCCATCCATGTGGAAGCCTTAGATTGAGTTCCTGGCTCCTGGCTTTGGCCTGGCCCAGCCCTGGCTGTTGTGAGCTTTTGAGAAGTAAACCACTGGATGGGAGATCACTGTCTCTCTCTCTCTCTCTCTTTCTCTCTGCATTTCAAGTAATTTTTTTAAATAACACTTTACTCTTTTCAAAGGAATGTCAAGGGTGGGGGCAGAAGAGGGAGGTACAGACAGACTGAATGAGTGAATATGAATGAGAGAAGACACCATTTTGCTAACTTACTGGTATTTCAGAAGTCTTCCATCACTACAAAAAGCTTTTCAATTCCCTTGAGATATCTTTCTCTTCATCTCTCCATTAAAAGAGAATCTGAAAATATCCATCACAAATTAAGTTTGCATTTTTCCACCACTGACCACCACTATTGCTTCCTTCAGTATCCTTCCTTCCAGTAGATTGCTTAAGCACATGAGAAGACAGGCAGGATCAAAGCCACCAGAAATGACTAAAAAGTGCCTAATTTGCCCAATTATGAAAGTCAGTGTAGGTTTTATCTTCAAAGCACCTTATAAAGTTTAATTAATTGATCCTGATAACACTTTGTGAAGTATATATTATTATTTAACTCAAGTGAAGCATCAGTTAGTGTCTACGATTTGAAAAAGGCTATTTGATGGTGAGACCCCAGCGGAGTTTGTAACGAAACTTAGGATGGCAGTAGATATCACAAACTGGTCTCCCAAGAATCCTATGTGCTGTGACTAAGAAATTTAATGACTGCTTTAGTAGCCATCTGCAAAATAGAAAAGGAAATTGTTTACTGAGATACCCACTGTTTTCAAAGAAACATTCAAATCCACAATTTCAAAGGGACGGAGCCTTGTCTGAAATTACATCTCCTTCAAAATAAAGATGTCAATAGTCTCTGAAATTGTTTCCCCACTTGGCAGTGCCCCAGAAAATTTCCATCATTTAGCTAGCGTCAGAGTTTTATGACCTTGGCACAATTGATATTTTGGGCTGGATAATTGTGGGGGAGCTGTCCTGCACATTGCAAAATTAGTAGTAGGCAATGCACAGGACAGGAGGGCTCCTGGCCAGTAAGCAAATCCTTTGCTCAATGTGACCATCAGAACATCTCCAGTTGTTAATGTCCCCTCAGTGATAAAAACAGCCCAGATGTGAACCTGGCTTATAGTAGAGAGAGAGCAAAGCATATCTCTCCAATACTGCATGCATCCAGAGGGTCCTTGCAGACTGACCAAGAAAAAAATGTTTTCTTTTCCAGGTACCATTACTGTTGGATCTAAATGAACTAAGAATTCCAGATTTTCCCATGACATAAGGGGACCTGGGTAAACATGCACACAGAGGGTCCTTCAAAGATGCTCAGAATGATGAATGCTGCAGTCTGGTTCCTGGATACAACTCCAGGGGACAACTCTGTATGGAAAGTATATGGAAGCAGTCCCGGGGTGTCTGTCTGTGACCTGAAGCTTTTATAGCTTCCCCAAGTATATTAGCTTGGTACTCTACAACAAATACCCGAGAGGAGCTTCTTAGGAAGGAAGCTGAACTGAGACCTACAGTTTTGGAGGTTACCTGTCCAAGATGATGTGGCACCATTCGTCTGGTGCCTGCTGAGGGCAAGAGATGGCAGAAAGTGTGTGGAGGGAGGACCAGGTGGTGATCAGGAAGCAGAGAGCAGCTAGGTCAAATGAACCTTGTAACTCACTCTCTTGTGAGATCCACCTTCCAAGAGCAGACCTCAGTGATCTCAAAATCTTCCTTGGACCCTCCTACAAGACACTATGATTGGATCAAGTCTTTATCCTTCATCTACTCATCATTAACATAAACCCATTAACCATTAATATAAGACTTTGGGGACCAAATCTTCAACATGTGGGCTTTTGGGAGCCACCCAAAGTATTATCCAATCATAACATGCAGTTTCCGAATAGCAATGCTAATTTTCAAGGAAGGCTTGCAGCCCACACAGGACATTTCTGGCCTTGCTGGCTTCTTCCAATTTTGTGTGCTCAAATGCCACATTCTCCCACTTTGTAGCTTAAAAGGGAGAGAAGAAGCTGAAAGCTCTGCCAGTTAGTGAGAATGAGTAATTGGATATCAGCCTTTTAAACATCCATCTCTCATTTCCCTCTCTTTCTGTCCCCATTATCTCTCTCCTACCTCCCATCAGTCCTCAGAGGTGAAGGAAATTTTGGTCACTTATGGATGAAGGGGACAAAAATCATACTGTAATTAAGTTGTCTTTTTAAAAAAAAGTAGGGGCCAGCATTGTGGCGTGGCAGGTGAAGCTGCTGCCTGCAGTGCCGGCATCTCATATGGGTACCAGTTCGAGTCCTGGCTGCTCCCTCTTCCAATCCAGCTCCCTGCTGATGGCCTGGGAAAGCAAAGGAGGATGGCCCAAGTGCTTGGGCCCCTGTGGGAGACCCAGAAGAAGCTCCTGGCTTCAAACTTCAGACCAGCCCAGATCTGGACATTGCCACCATTTGAGGAGTAAACAAACAGATGGAAGTTCTCGTGCTCTCTGCCTCTCTAACTCTGCCTTTAAAATAAATATTTTTTAAAAAGTAAAGAAATTTATCCCACAGCAGTCATAAGTAGATTATATAAGTAGGTTAAATATAGGAGGACAGCCATTCTATAAATGCTATGAACTGGACTGTATACCCCACAAATTCATATGTTGACTCTTGAGCCCCTGTATATGAGTGGACTTAGAGATAGGGCCTATAAATAGGTAATAAAGGTTAAAGTGAGGTCATTAGGGTAGGGTCTTAATCTGTTAGGACTGATGTCCTTAAGAGACACCAGCATCCCATATGGCCACCGGGTTCTAGTCCCAGTTGCTCCTCTTCCAGTCCAGCTCTCTGCTGTGTCCCGGGAGGGAAGTGGAGGGTGGCCCAAGTGCTTGGTCCCCTGCACCCACATGGGAGACCAGGAGAAGCACCTGGCTCCTGGCTTCGGATCAGTGCAGCACCGGCCATAGCAGCCATTTGGGGAATGAACCAACGGAAAGAAGACTTTTCTTTCTCTCTCTCTCTCTGTCGATAACTCTGCCTGTCAAATAAAAAAATTTAAAATAAAAAGAGAGAAAGGGACACCAGGAATGTATACACACAGAGACAAAGCCCTGTGGGGACACAGTAAGAAGACAGACATCTGTAAACCAGAAGAAAGCCCACACCAGAAACCAGCCTTGCTAGGACCTTGATCCTGAACTGCCAGTCTGTAGAGCCATGGGAAAATACAGGGCAGTTGTTGAAGTCTCCTAGTCTGCGGTAGTCTGCTAAGGTAACCTGAGTAGACTAGAACACTACTCAGTGCTATTCAGCAGTTTGGAAAAAAAGGGTGGTAGTTGGGGGGAACATGAGAATACTCCCTAATCCGGTAAGATCAGCAAGAAGTAGCAAGTGGCAAACCCTACAGATCAAACTAGTCACACACACAACAGAACACACACACAGATACACATTGAATATTTGCCTGTGGATGGTGATGGGTTCAGGAGAAGACACCTATGTGACAGCCATGGTGGGCACCTAAAGAAGACTGGGACTGTTGTGGGGGGGACAAGAATTTTTATCAGATCCTATGTGGATTTTCTAAACAAACCTAATGTAATACATATTACGTGTATCATAAAGCAAATAAAAACTTCAGATCTTTTGTCTCAATTGTTCATCTCAGTCTTCTCAGACTAAAGTATGTTCTCAATGATGACCACGTCGAGCCCTTCCTAAAAGTAGCAAAAAATTAGAGAATTTGGAATTCTTCCTGCTCTAAATTCTATTTTTGTACCAGAACATTTTCTAACATTTGAGCATAACCATCGGTGACATAATGGGGGAGGCAAATAAAGGAAGAACACTTTTCTCTAAGTCCAAATTAAATTTCATTAATAGGAAGGAAGACAAAGACACTTTTATCATCTAGTCACACACCTTTGGGATTTCTAATTCATTTCAAAGGGGTTCAGGGAGAGGAAATAAGTTCTTAAAAAAAAAAAAAGAAAAACAATCTAGACAAAATATCAAAGTAATAAAAATAAACCCCCATGAAATAGATTTCCAAATTAAAGCTGAAAGAGGCTGAGAGAAAAGAACATCATAAGGTAGACTGGGTGATTTCACGGGGCTCACGACAGCACTCAACAATTTTGTCCATCTATTGACAGGAAACGTTTCCTTGTGTGACAAAGTTCCAATAAGACTAGTTCAAAGGAAGATAGCAGCAAAGGTACTCACAGCCTATGTGTGCTTTCTGTGCTCCCAATACTGCCTCTTGTAGGAAGAATAAAGGAAATATTTACTCCTCCATAAAAAGAAAACCAACATGTGATTTCTTCCCTCACCTATCTGTGGGCATTCTATTGGGCTGAATGTGGGTTGCTCTTACTACTTGTTGTACCAGTTATTTTGCATTGAGCATCCCTTGGTCCCATGTCAACTGTTCCTTTGGTCTCTCTTCCTCCCACTATGGGGACAGGTAGTGGGTCTTTCTCCTTAAGGTTTACAGACACATTGCATTTGTTTCCACATTTTCCTCTGGACTACACTGCATCTGTAGTCTCACAGGCCTTTCCTCTACTCTAGAAATACTCTACCTTCCCTTGGCCATAAACCCTTTGCTCAAGTCTTGCTTCCCCCTTGGAGAGTTCTTCCTCCCCTTTCACCATCCAATAAAGTCCCTCCTTTTAAACTCCAGAGCACCACATTTGCCTCCATAGCTCTCATGCAATTCAACTCAATTATCCTGCCAGACTCAGAACTTCAGGGAGTATTTGTATGACAATCAGTGCCACCACCAGGCTGGGAAAATAGCACAACCCCAGTACCTATTTGCTAACTAACTGCTTTGGCCCAAGCTATAATTTCAGGAGATAATGGAAGGAGTTAAAGTCATCTAATTTATAACTCACAAAGGGTGAATGGAGAATCTGATTCATGAAATTCCTCCTAGATGGGCTTGCACTGTGGTGCAGCAGGTTAAGCAGCCTGTAAGGCCTACATCCCTATGAGACTGGATGGAGTCCAGGCTGCTCCACTTCCAATCCAGCTCCCTGCTAATGCACCTGAGAAAGCAATGGAGGATGGCCCAAGTGCCTGGACCCCTGTACCTATGTGGGGGACACAAATGGAGATCCTGGTTACTGGCTTTGGCCTGACCCAGATTCAGCCTTTGTGTACATTTGGGGAGTGAACAAATGGAAGGAAGATTTCTCTCTTTAACTTTGCTTTTCAAATGAAAAAATAAATTAAAAAAAAAAATCCTCCTAGGAGTGGTTCTGTAGAGAGACAGCTGTCAAATTGATGGCAGAGAGAAAAAGAGAGAAAAAGAAAATACTCAGTAGTCCTGCCACATTCAGCCATCAGAGAAAGAGGGATACTATCTAGTTCTAGACTTCAGGACTATTTCAAACATATTCTTGAGTTCTCTTATTCCAGAGCCAGGGCTAATCAGCTAATAATACCAGTGGTGGATTCTGGATCACTGGCCCTGACCAATGTTAAAATCTTTTACATTAATATCAGAGCATTTATTGCCAGCAGAATTTTCCCAGGAATCTTTTTCCCTCAAATTTTAAGGCTTGTACATTATTTTGGTCATAGGAATATCTCACGCTTCTATTCGGCATAACACAATTATTTTCAGCCCCAAAGTTGCCTGCTAGATGTAGTTGTCAATGGGGGTGGAAAGCAGAAAAATCACAAATATTTTGGGAACTAAGGAATTGCTAGAAAATAATGTTTCCTCTTCAGGACTTCTAATTGCTGACTGTTCAAACCCATGTTTTTAAGAAACCCCATGTTTCATTTCAATAAGAGCATTCACACATTTCTCAAAAGAATTTAAGTGAAGAAGTTACTTGGCTAAACCTTGGTTAAAGAATGGTGCTTCTAGCGTCTTCTCATTGAGAATGTTAGAGTTCCTCAATTATCCTTATTAATGAATAAATTCAGGGATGGTAGCAACATAAAACAATTCACAATTGATACATAGATGCCCCCAGTGTAAACATTTTGCTTATTATTTCATGCAAGTAGGAAAGTGTTTGCTCACCTTGGGAAAATGATTTTGAACTGTTTCCTCTGCGCTGTTGAATCATCACAAACTAAAGCCAGTGCAGACACTCTAGAAAAGAGAAAGTAGTGAAGCTGACCCACCCCATTTGGCTCAGCCTATGAGGTCAAAGCTGTTAGGGAAGGTAATGGCTGCCTACTAGACTCACCTGGGACCTGTTATAAACTCAGGCTAGACCCAGACCAATTACATCAGAATGAGGGTGTGTGCTGCAGACAGCAGCATTTTTAAGCTCCCCAGGTGACCGCACTGTGCATCCAAGGCTACGGGAGCATAGGTTAGCAGCGATGCTGTGTTGGTAACTTTCATCAGAGGGGAAATAGATCCCACAACCTGCAAGTATTTTGCTATGAACAGCTGTTCCTAATGAAAGCATGCACATTCTCAAGAATATCCATGTTACCAGAAATAAATAAGAACTAAGAGCCACAGTTTATCCCCTCAAAAGGATTTAGGCCAAACCACTCAAGGGTACCTAGTTTAAGTATAACTTTGTTTATTGATGTGTGTTTTTGTAACAGGCAATTGCAAGTCCATATCGGATTAATTAAATAAATTGTAGCCAACTGCAGCATATGCGGTATCCAGAAAGCCAATTCTCGAGAACCAACAATTGCAGGCACCTTTTCAAGAACTTGAAATTCATCAAAGTTCAGAGCAAAGAACCTTGCCCTTGTGAAGCTTACATTTAGACAAAGCCAGCTGCATACTTTGAAGGACTCCTTGTTAAAAATTTAAAAAAAATTAAGGGTCAGTGTTGTGGCATAGCAGGTAAATCTGACACCCGTGATGCCGGCTTCCCGTATGGGTGCCCGTTCAGGACCCGGCTGCTCCACTTCTGATCCAGTTCCCTGCTAATGTGCCTGGGAAGGCAGCGGAAGATGACACAAGTGCTTGGACCCCTGCCACCCACATGGGAGACCCAGAAGAAGCTCCTGGCTCCTGGTTTCAGCCTGGCCCAGTCCCAGCCATTCAGCCATTTAGGGAGTGAACCCATGGATGGAAGATCTCTTGCTCTCTCTTTTCCTCTCTCTCTCTGTGTAACTCGGACTTTCAAATAAATAAATCTTCAAAATAAATAGATTAATTTGTGGGAAAAAAATACTAAAACTTGAAAATCATGACAGCAAAGCATTAAACGAAGCAAAAGGGCCTTCGAAGGGAAGGCCCTTGGATGACTGCATGGGTTGTATCCACAGAGCTGGCTGTGATCCGGCCACCAGCAGAAATAACAGCTATGCACAAAGATTACACAGCAGGTCAGAGGAGGGAAGTGCTATGGACGGGAAACGGGTAGAATGAGTAGAAGAACAAAGTTCCAATTTTGGATAAGGTGGTCAGGGTAGGATTCACTGAAGAATAAGATTTGAGAAGACTTTGAGTAAAGCATGGGAGTCAGCAATGAGTGGATTGGAAAACAGCATTCCAGGCAGGACACACGCTGCAGCAAAGCCGCCCAGGCTGGAAGTATGGCTGGAAGGGAAGAGGGAGTGGGATCACAGAGGGCTTCAAAGCCCCGTGTAAGGACTCTACCACTGACTCAGCATTTTGGGTGAATCTCATGGCTGCAGAGAGAAGAATCTGTAGGTAGGGATGCATGGGGCCAAGGGCTGATCTAACAGTAGCGCCCGCTACTGCAGACAGGAGCAGAGAAAATGGGACTGAATGAGACCTTTTTAAAGATTTTATTATTTATTTGAAAAGCAGAGTTACACAGAGAGTGAATCTTCCATCTGCTGGTTCACTCTCCAAATGGCTGCAAAAGCCAGAGCTGGGCCAACCCATAGCCAGGAGCCAGGAACTCCTTCTGTGTCTCCCACAAGGAAATAGGGGCCCAAGCACTTGGACCATCTTCCACTGTTTTCCCAGGTGCACTAGCAGGAAGCTGGATCAGAACTGGAGCAGCTGGGTCTCAAACTGACGCCCTATGGAATGCCGATGCAGCAGGTGGCAGCTTTACCTACTATGCCACAATGCCAGCCCCTAAATGAGGCTTTGAGATTTTATTTTAATGTATGTGTATGCATGTGTGTGTGTGTATAAAATCTTAACACTGAAAAATATCCACAATATATAAGATAAAGGAAGATTTCATAAAATATCAAGTACTTAAGATTTTTTTTCATAAAAACAAAACCATGTGCACTTGATTTCCTACAAAAGTCCATGAAAAATGCAGGATGAGAAAACTGCATGGATTTCAAAAATTTTTGCACCAAAAAAAACTTACCTTTTAATTCCATTTCCCATAAATTATTGAAGTACACACAAGGAGAAAAAGATTAGAAATGTCATGAGCCATACCCAGTGGTTCATTAACTATGAATATATCATAAAAAAAAAGTCATGACCCCAGTTGTTAGTAGTGGTCATTCTGAGCAGTGAGAATGGGAAGTAGAAGGGGAAAGATGTCACGTTTTATGTTGAACTGTCCTGCAGTGCTTTAATATTTTCTTACAAGTGTGCATTGGTTTTGTAATAAATAAATTAAAAAACACTTCTCTTTAGAAGAGGGCTCCTTTTTTACCACTGAAATGTGAATGTCTGACAAAGAGTGGATTACTTACATAGGCTCTGTACTTGAAGATGTGGTCAACCTAAAAAAATGTAAAAAGAAGATTTCAAGTTTTAAAAGCAGGATCTGAAAAAAAAAGGGGGGGGGTGGAATAGGCTGGGTCTTTGAAACTGGGAGTAGACCAAGTTGAGTAGTCAGTGGTCAACCTTATGGAAGAGGAGAAACTGGGTACAAAGTGTTTGGTATATATTAAGATACAGTGCAGTAGGGGGTTTAGGTTGGAAAGAAGATGAAGTCTCTTAATGAGTGGGTGGCAAACATGGGCCTGCAACCTTCTCAGCCATGGCAACTCATGTGTGATGAGGACAAGCTATCATGCTAAGGGGGGCTGCCTGGACTAGCAATCCTGCCCACCTGGATTCACTGCTGGCTCCTCCCATCTGCTCTCAGTCCTGCTGAAGTCATCCTTCTCCAAGTTAAACTTGAGCTGGTCTCCATCCTCCTCCCCAACACACACAGCTCACTCTTCAAGAGCCTCCTGTTATTCTGAAATCTGGAGTTCAGAACAAGGCTTAGCCCATCCCTTTCTGGTGTCACCGTTCCATTGTGGACCAGTTTCTTCCCATCTGGCCTTTATCTTAGCCTGAACTTGGCTCTTTTTACCAACTAACTTCTTCACTTCCTTCTGGCCTCAGTTCAGTGGTAACCTTCAGCAATCTGGCTAAATCCCCTACTAATTACTAACAGAGCGCATGGTGCCTCTCCGTTCAGTGGTTTAACCTGTGTCTCTGCCCTCTCCAAACCAGGCACCAGCTATTCCAGCCCAACCATATACCCAGCAGAGTTGGTCTTTAATAAACTTAGAGAATGAGGAACAGAGTATCAAGCCTTGCCTATTACACACCCAGGAGTTAGCTGCCTTTCTTAGCTATTTTCACTTCAATTTTATGATCTCATTAGCTCAAAGAGGATTTATTGAGGGATAAACATGAAAATGTTCACAAAAAATGGAATTAAAGGTTAAGTTTTGGTACAAATTTTTTCAAAATCATGCCTAATTTTTCCTAGGATGCATTTTCCATGAATCTTTTGAATTCCTTCTTATACTTAGGACAGTGCTTATTGGAGTGGTAATTATGAGTTGCATGAGTTACAGGCTGTGTAGACCAGGCTTTTGTTTTTTTTGAGACATGTCAATAAAGACTTTTCCATTGGGTGTGCAGTTACTGTAGTAAAAGGTAGCAGTTAAATGAGTACATGAATATTTATGGTATAATGCAAAGGTTAATAGCATCTTGTCTAAACTCTTGTACTTTCAAGGAGACCTTGTGCTTTGGACCTAGCACACCTAATGTCGGCACTAATGAAATAAAGCCACACTCCCCTTGACCCTGACAGTGATAGCAATGGATAAAGACAGGAAAACTGGTAAAGAACGCTTCACAGAAAGTCTCCTGAAGAAAAAAAAATCCTCAGTAATTGTGTTTTGAGTTAGAAAAGGTTCAGCCTTCTCACTTCCCTTCTAACAAGCCAGTAATAATTTATGTCCCAACGTGTTCTATAGCACAGTAGAGTGGCCATAGGTCACAACAACTTATTATAGATTTTATGAAGAATTGAGAGGAGTTAAAACTTTACAACACAAAAGCATGATAAATGTTTAAGGATGGGGACATGGTAATTACCCGGATTGATCATGACACGATGTATACATGAACCACCTTATCACACTGTACCCCCTAAATATGCAGTTATGTATCCAAAAGAAGTACTTGGGTAATACTGTGCTGAACAATTGAAATTCTGATAGTGTTGCCTCACTATCAGAAAAACCACCCAGAGGAATCTGAAAGGGCTCTTCGAGATTGATGCAGATCATCACAGGTGATCTCAGACTGCCTGCTAGGAAAATCACAGTCTGAGGCCCAGCACATCTTTTTAGTGTGGCTAAAGACCTTGTACACCTCTAAGAGCTTCACACTCAGCTTCAACTACCGGTGAAGCCAAGGACCATTTCTAGATGCTACTTTTAACAAAGACATTCTAGGGAAATGAGCAGTGTCCATAACAATCATGTTGGTGACAAAGTAGAGCAAATAGATGGTTTTAAGGAAAGACCACTGTTCAGCACCACACCCTTTTCAACGCCCAGGAATTGGGTTGTATAGAAAACTCCCATCACCATATCATGCAAAGGAACAACCCAAAACCTCTGAGAAGGAAATCAGAAAGTCGCTCAGCACTATGTGATCAATCTAGATGCCTCTTAAGTCATCCACTAAGGGACTAACATTCCCATTGAAGCAAATTCAGAGTATATCTAACTCCACATACGTACCTACTTCCAAAAGATATGCTTCTAACTGTGCCAACTTTCACATCACAGCATTTTTGCTTTCATCTAAAACAATGGTAAGCAGCATTATACTTGTTATGTAGCCATGAGCCATACCATTCATCAACTTTGTGATTGAAACTAAAGGCTTTCTTCCCCATTTTCACAGTGAGAAATGCTCTTCTTCAGCTTTATAGGAAAATAAACTAAGATAGCAAAAAGACTAGGGTACCCGTCACTGTGCAGAAAATCGACAATAAAAATTGTTAATGTCATTTTCTGTGGACCCTTCTAATTGTCAGAGGTATTCTAAGTACTGTGCATTCATTCTTGTCAACTCTAGGTGTATGCTTCTTTACTGATTAAAAATAAGAATAATAATGAAACCCTGAGGCTTAAAGAGGTAAAGCAATCTGCCCAAGAATCACACAGGGAATGATAAAATTCCTGGCCAGGCAGGATTTGCTGTATTACCAGGGTACTATGCTATCCCATGCTGCTCAAACTTTCATGAGCATACAAATTAGCTGAAGAGTCTGTTAAATGTATATTCTGATTCAGTAGGTCTGGAGTGGAGTGTGAGATTCTGAATTTCTCACAAGCTCCCCAAGCATGAGGAGGAAACTGGTCCACTGACCATACCTTAATGAACAAGGCACTGTATGGCAGCTCCTTCTCTTTCAATGGAATGGTCTTTCATTGACTTTGAGTCAGAAGCCCTCAACTGAGAACTTGACCCTAATTTGAGACAACACGGAGACAAGAAAGATACCAATCCAGAAGCAATAGTGGTTATGGAATGCATACATTTCCATGTATTTTTACAGTAAAAATGCATTAAAAAATCTTTCACAAAAGAAACTTAAAAAATACAAGTAGAGTGGTGAGTCCTCCCCCCAACATTCTTTCAGGCATCCACTGTGTAATGGAAGGAGAGGAACTCCTAAATGGTTTGACTGAATCATACAAAATATTCATCCATCATCTTGCATCAAGACATTGACATGAAGTGGGGGGATTAGGGAAAGTAGGCTCACAAGAATCGGTTTTCAATTCAAGGTTACAGTAGTTCAAAGAAACTCATATCTTTCTGCTGAATGCAAAGTCCCTGTACAGTACAGTATTTCCAAAGCAAATCTGGTGTGTGGAATTCAGGTGAAATCATCACATCAAATGCCCACGGACTCAGACAAGCCCAGGTGGGTAGGACATAGATTTTGAAGATGTCAAATGTCATCTCTTACAAGAACAAAGACATCATGATGTTAACTTCAGGATGGACTCCAAAAATTCACCTTGATTTCATTTAGTTAAAACTCTGGACCACAATTGAGAGCATCAGTCATTTAACATCACAGATTTTGCGAGAACCAGTAAAAAATCCTAGCAGTGGAGCCTTCGGGATAAAATCTCCAAAGCTGGCTCTGAGGAAATTGATGAAAAAGAACATCATCATTCAGTTGTACTCTTAGCCTTATCACTGCAGTCAATATATGCTTTGTACAGAAAACTCTGATAATAAAAATAGCCTTCATAGACTTTCCCTCGTTAGCTACAGAACACACGTTTCATCTGTTCCAGGAACCTGTTTTTTTACATGTCCACACAGCTATAGCTACTCATTCTAATGTTGTGTATAAACCCATAAGTCAAATAAAGCTATGAACAATGTAGTATTTATATATGCATAGTGTTTTATAAAAAGATTGGCCCCCATACTGCTTTTCATCAATACAGAAAGAGCATTAAGTCCATAGCACACTGCAAGAAATAAATGAGTGAACAGAGAATGCAAACAAGTGCTTAATAATTCACAAGCAGGCTCACCATGGAGAAAGTGATGATATTCAAACCAACTAAAGCTTTAGAGAATTACTTATATAGTCTCCAGGTTTAAAACAACTTTACATACCTGATTTAGTTTACATTAAAATATACCCCATGAATCAATTTGTTCCATATTCAGAAATATAAACACATATCACATTCCTCACAGCTAAATTTTTGTCATAAATTCTCTTTTGTACAAGAAAAGAAGGCAACAGTTGTTTTTTTTTTTCAACAGGCTCTATTAAATACAATTTTAAAGTCTGTACACACTATGATTGGCTGGTTTTCTCTTTTTATGTCTTTATTTTTTTTTTTACAGTACCATGGGAACAACAGTGATTGACTTGCAAAGTTTTGTGTTTGTACGGAAAATGCAGAACAGTACTACAGAAATACACAACGCACTGTAAGCAGCGGTTTGCTGTAGTGGTCCAACAGGTACAAGCAAACGTTTTGGCTCAGCTAGGCAGTAATCCACTCAAACCACATCCTGGTGCTACCGCCGACCCAACCCTACCTCCCACGGGATTGAAAAAAAGAATGGAACTTTTCTGAAAGAAGGAATGTTATGTTTTGTTCTGCTGTCCAAAGACTCAAAGGACAGGGTCCTGAAGGCAGCCGTTCCCCAGACTGATCTAGAACACTGGGATCACCTTCTTCCTCCCCCTGCCATCAACCTAGAGGCTTGGATTGCGGTTTCCACGTGCGATGGGCATTTCTGAGAATGCACCCCCAACCCTCACTTCTTTAAGTATCAACAGAGAGGTCCCTTCCACCAGGGCTCATTCCCTCCTCCCCAGTTTTGGGCAAGGCAGCCATGGGCTTCTCCCTCATGTGGGGGCATGTTGTCCCCCACTCCATCTGACAAACACAGCCTCAAATCTGGCAACACAGAAGGTGTCTGTCCTTTCTAGGAGGTGAGCAAAGCCACGAGGGCACTGCCCGAAGTGAGACCTTACTAGATGTTGGAGATGCCAATGAACCTGACCCGTGCTCGGGCTGCATTTGGGTAATGGCGGCCAACCTTTGCTTCTCTGTGCTTTCTTGGACCAGGAAGGGTAACCACTGTTTTTTTGAACCAACCAGAATTCAAGAACATAAAATTCCCTTGAGCTGTGTCTTGTAGCTATAAATATCCTTCATTTGCCATAGTAGTCTCCTCATACTGTTCGCTTTATTTTAGGATCATTGGCAATCCTAATTCATCCCCAAGGGTCCTCAGCTTTCACAAATAAAACTTTGCCTTTTTGTTCTCCGCTCTGAAGAAAAACTCCTGACTATAGTATAGCCCTACATCACTACATAACAGTCGATATCAAATTAATGACACTTAATAATTTCCCTTAGAGAAAACGACCAACAGCCCCATTTAACCAGGAGAGAAAAAAGGCAGCCCTCCCAAAAGGGATTAATTCTTGATCGTTCTACAGTGCACGTAGAGACAAAAATCTATATCCCTTTGGGCCAGAATTTGGCAAATAATTTCCAAAAGAAAAAAAAAAGGTATGCATTTAAAAATATTTTCTTTAATTTTATACATCAGGCACAACACTTTTCATATATATTTTTTTTTTCTTAAAAGATTTCAAACGCATAAAATGTCCATCGCTCTTCACAGGATCCACAGGGGCCGGATGCTTCCCTTAGGTAAGACACTGAATGATTTCAGGTTCGTGACCTGCCTCGTAGAACCTTTGACACGGTAAAGGTTGGAACGGGATCCAGAGCCTCAGATACTGAGGTCGGTGCTACATTCTTTGTAGGGTCGCCTCCTCTGCTCCGGGGGGTGTCTGGAACTCTTCCCGCTCGCCTCCTCCCTCTCCCGGGGGCCGACTCTGTCCTCCCTGCTCCTCCTGTCCAGCGACCGCTCGCGCCTGCGCTCGGGGGAGCGCGCCCGCCGCCGGTCGGTGGACTTGGCTCTCCTCTCGGGCGAGCCCGCCCTCCTGCGCTCCGGAGACCGCCTCTGGTCCAAGAGCCTCTCCAGAGACCTCCTCCGACGGCTGGGGGAGCTGTCCCTGCCGCGGCCCGGGGAGCGCTCCCGCCGGCGCTCCGGAGACCCGTCTCGTCGCTTCTCGCGCCTCTCCAGGGTGTTGTCGGCGCTGCGGGTGCCTTCCCTGCGCTTCTCCGGGGGTCTCCTCTTGGGGCCGTTGGCCGCCGAGCGCTCTGGCTGCGCGTCTCTCCGGCCGTCGGCGGCGGCCCGGTCCTTGGGTCGGCAAGCCCCGCCGTCGGGTTTTCTAGAAGTTCCGTTCCAGGTGTGGTGCTCGCTGGGCTGTCTGCTGCCATACTCTCTGATGCCTTTTGCGTCTCTCGCGTGGGCCCGCCTTTCCCCATGGGGTGATGATTTGTGAAGATCGGGTGGGTAACTGGACTCCAATGACGGATGCGGCCGGCGGTCGGGCGGCGCGGCCCTCACTTGCGGAACCCCTTGTGCACCGGAGGGGGCGCCGTTCCGGTCGCCGCCGGGGTCTGCGAGCAAGACAAAGGAGAGGCATGGTTTGGTACAGGGACCTTCAGCGCCTGTCCCCACGCCCACCCACGCCTGACTCATTAGTCACAGCCAACAGACAACTGTTAAAGCGGTCAGACTGGAAGCCGCTAACCCTCGGTTAATGGATGGATGACTGCATCTAGCTAGGGTTACTAACTAGTACTGGGGGCCTTGGCTTGACTCAGGACAGAGATCAGTAAAGGATGCAGGAAATCGGTCATGATTTTGTTCTTTCCACAGGCGCAGCCCGGATTGTCTGGACTGCCAGACATCAGGACTGCCCCACCTCCATTAACCCTTGCTCTTCTGCACTCCTCCCCCACCCTTTCTCTTCTGCCCCTCAACCCTCCTCCACCCCTCTGGAAGGGATATTCTTTCCTTAATAGAATACTTGTTCGATTTGCTTAGAATAACCTGGCATATTGACCTGGAGGGGCAGGATGGAAGCTTCCTGGGGGATGGAAAAAGGATACCTCTTCTCTGGGTGGCGGGGCAGACACATTGCACAGTCTGCCTGGAACTGTGCATTTTACTGGCTGCGGCGCATGCTTCCGTTTTAAAAAAAGGACCCGGTGTGGCGGCAACACCTGGGCCACACTGACAAGTGGCACATGTGACAGGCACACGAGGGCCGCTCAACTATGCTGCTTCTGTGTCTGTCACTCTCCTTTTGTGTACATTTAAAAATAAGGAACTTTTTTATTGAAATGTGGACTTTCTGGAGAAAAAGGGAGGAGATGAGGTCGTTAGCTACACATCTGAAATTCCATGAGGCTCAGATAAAAAACCCTTCAGGTTTCCAGGTCCTTTTTCTCTGTGACATACAAAGCAGCCAAAATGAGTTCTAGGAGCTGTGGAGTCACTGGACTGCTTCTTACAACACTAAGATATCTTAAAAGCAGGGAGGCCCATGACAGCCCATACTGATGATTATTAAACTATCAGAAACAACCCTGCAAATGTTTCCGGTGGTTTCCTGAGTTTAAGAGAAGCAGGGACGCTCTGTTATAACAGAAGCTAGCAAGTCAAACTGAGTGAAACCATTCCAGGCCAGACTTGCTGTGCCAGCCTGAGACTGTGAGACAAAGCAATCCCTGGGGCTCTTTACGGATCTCCCATGAGGCTACAAGGTCAAGAGTAAGCAATTAATCTGCTTCAGGAATGATCTCCGAAAACCCAGGGTGCATGTTCACCAAAGCTGGAATACAGCCTAGGACAAGGTCAGCAGGTTTTTCTCATGGGCCGGATGGTAAACATTCTGGGCTTTTCAATGTCAGTCATTCAACTCTGTTAACTGTGGTGCAAAAAACCGAGGCCGCACATAAAACAAACAAGTGCAGCTACGAGCCAAGAAAAATCTGTTTACAAAAATGGGCTGTGCATAGGACTGGGCTCGCGGGCTGTAGTGGGCCAAGCGAGAGCTGGACCCCCAGGAAATCTCACCTAGCGCTAGCTACCAGCAAGCCCTACTACCTGGTTTGAGGACTCTGTGTTCACGTAAGGTTCATTCTTTCTAAATGCTGGGTGGACGACTAGAACAAAAACACAGACAGGTTCTGGACAAAAACCACAGATCTGGGTGAGGGAAGGTGCCTCCTTCGCTATCCTAAATCTAAGGTGGGATTCTTCTGTCTACTTGTAAGACAAGGCATAGCAAGACTTCCACAGGGTCAGCGGTGTACTTACAATTCCAAGAACGCGGGGTGCTCAGAATGAATTGCCAAACATATCAAAATAGAGCTAAGCAGAAGCAATGAGGAAATTAGGCCACAGCACAGAAACACCTAGTATTGATTGAGCTACAAACCGTAGTTTGATTATGGCCCATAAGGTAGAAGCAAGCCTCCCCGAGCTTTTCATTTCTCATACATGCAGCGATATTAGGAGGTATCATCGCTGTAGGAGGAGGGCCCAGCACCAAGAACAGTCAGAGAGAAAGAGAAAGAGAGAAAGAGAAGAAGTTGAACATTTAGATTCCCTATAACAAAAAGGAAAGAACAAAAAAAAATCTGCATTTGTTAACATAGGGCAAAGAGAGTTTATTTGTCCAGTCAGACAGTCTAAGGCAACACTCAAATAAGGCTGCAGAGACCGCAATTGGGGACAGTGACATTTTTACACAGCCATCAGGTGACTCGAGTACCCGGACAGTAGATGCATCCTTTTTTTTTGTTTTGTTTTGAAACAACTGGAACAATGACAGGCTGGCATAGGAGAGCATTAACAATAAACAACCAAAGAACAAAGGCCCCTCGGTCCCTCCCCTCCCCTTCCTCCCCCCACCCCAAGACCGCGGCAGTTAAATTAAGTACAAAAAACTCATTACAAAAATAGCCTCACAGAGAAGCAGGTTCCAATCATGTCAGAAAAATATTGGAACTTAACATATTATAACCCATTTGCGACTCTAATCGATAGAATTAGAGAGATTTCAGTCCAAATGACGCATGGAGACATTACAGCAGCACAACCCTGGCAAGTTCGACCCTTCTTGGAAAACCGTGTATTTAAACGATCTTTATTTTTAGCCCAAAGAACATTTGTTAGTGTTGGATTTTCATCCTCAGTGCAACAGACATAGGTTTTGAGAAGGTACACAGGTTACTGACGATGACTCTCAAATGAAATATCACATCCAACAGAAGCGTAGGAGACAGAAAAGGGACACAGTGTTACACAGTTTCAGTGGCATCAATACACCAGACGGTCAAAAGTTTAGTACAGTGCACAGCCATGGCATCTTCATGTTGTCAAAAATACTTCTGGGGCTGGCCATATGTATCTAAAGGGGTCTTGTCTGATACTCACCACACTCCACCCCCCACCACCTGGGACCCCCTATATTTTGCACCTGTACAAATAAATGTCCAACATGTGGGGAGCTGCATCTGAATGAAGGGTCTCCTCCAGTCCCAAATGCAGCGGGAATTGTGCAGAAGGACTTCCAGCCAAGAGGGGGATCACAGATAAATCCCTAATAAAGGGGACCAATGTATATGGGGACCATTCAATCACAGTTTCTATAGAAACTTTTGTAGACCTTTGGTTGGGAAAAAAAAGCCCTACATCTAGGGCATAGCTTCCTTTTAGTAAATTTAAACAAGCATTTCAAATAAATAGGACATGATTATTACAATATACAATATTTTGCCCTCAGGATACTAAGCTATATCATTGCTGTCTACTCAAATCATGTCTAAAGATATGACAAAGGAAGAACTCTACGTACAACCTGGCTTTCCTCATAGGAAAGGTATAGTGACATGTTTCCCTCATGACAAGCACTGGGAATTGATTTCATCCTTTATCATTTAGGAACATATGGCTAAATGTATCAACAGTTTTTGTGTTTGACAGGAGTGGGCTCCAGTGGTCTTACTGGGGGGTAAGGGACCAGCAAGGGGGATGGAGAATCATTGTAGACAGAGCAGAAGGGAGATGGGCAGAGCACCCAACTCAGCTCAGTATTTCACGCCTCTTACGACATCAAGGAACCAAAAATAAAAATAAAAAAAAAAATTGTGCCTCAACATACCACTCGGGAAACCTGCTTTCCTGCTTCGTCAAAGGAGGATAGTCATTTTGTGCTAACAATTGGAGCTGAGAAACAGTTTGGCACAGTTCAAACAAACATTCCTTGGCTCTTGGTCGGACTAGACAAAATGTTCTCTCTGATTATCAGAAACGGGGCTCTACGGATCTTGTCTTAGGCCATGCCCCAGTCCACAGAAGCAAGCAAAAGGATGACATGTGTGTAGATTTCAGAACAAGCGAGGCAAATAATCACATGGTGCGAGAGGCTGGTAAGACACTGGTGAACAGGGGGAAACAAAAAAGCCTTTCCTGCTGCCGTTCTGGAGACAAATTCATGGAGTCATGCCAGGGAAGGAAGGAAGGTTTTCATAGTTTGACCCACCATATTCTGGTACCGAGCCGTCTCCCCGCTTCAGAAACAGGCGAACTCTGCGGCCACCATTCTTAATCAGTTCTATCGCCCGAGAATGCTTCATGTTTTTGGTGGTCTCGCCATTGATCTCTAAAATTTCATCACCGATCTGCCAAGCGAGAGAGAACAAAGTGACAAAGCTGCAGGAGGTTTCTACCGGCTATTCAGGGACTTCATGAGTTCAACTTTTTTTTTTAAGATTTATTTATTTATTTGAAGGTCAAAGTTACAGAGAGAGAGGGGAGGAAGGGAGGCAGGGAGAGAGAGAGAGAGAGGTCCTCCATCTGCTGGTTTACTCCCCAACTAGCCGCAATGGCTGGAGCTGTGCCGATCCAAAGCCAGGAGTCAAGAGCTTCCTCCAGGTCTCCCACGTGGGTACAGGGGCCCAAGGACTTGGGCCATCTTCTACTGCTTTTCCAGGCCACAGTAGAGAGCTGGATTGGAGGAGGAGCAGCTGGGACTCAAACCAGTGCCTATATGGGATGCTGGCACTGCAGGTAGCGGCCCCATCCACTACACCACAGCGCTGGCCTTGAGTTCAACTATTTTAAATAAGTTTTTTTTTTTTTTTTTTTTTTGAAAGGTGGAGTAATAGAGAGGAGAGGGACAGAGCAAGAATCCCTCCCTCCATCCACCAGTTCTCTTTCCAAATGGCTGCAATGGCTAGGGCTGGGTCAGGCCGAAGCAAGGAGCCAAGAACCGTAACGGGGTCTTCCACATGGATGGCAGGGACACAAGTACTTGGGCCATCTTCTACTGCCGACTAGTCAAACTAGCAGAAAGCTGGATCAGGAGCACAAAGTAGCCAGGACTTGAATCAACAGTCCAAGAGGGGATGTAGACGTCCCTAGCAGTCGCTCACCACGAAGCCTGCTCCTAAACGTCTTTCACTTTTATTAAACATACATCAGACAATTTTCTATTGCTAGGCTGTAATGGTAAAAAACCAACCAACCAACCAACCAACGCTTGCCCAGGTGACATTCTAATATGGAAAGACAATTAAGAATTGCCTAATGAGGCAAAAACAGTTGTGCTACAGAATGTGAAATGTTAAAGAAAAAATGCAAAGCAGTAAGGGGAACGTTAGCTCCTGAGGGAAAGAGGTTGCAGTAAGCTGCTGTAGGGCGGCTCCACTGATCCTGGCCTCCCGGCTGCTCACATTGTGAGCCATGTCCTGCCTCTGAATGTGAACCAGATCTAGTGACTTGCTTCTACTAACTGGAATATGGCAAACATGACGTCAGTTCAAACAGCCCTGGATCCCATCTCCCTTGTTGTCTCTGAATGACGTTCTGAGTCACCCTGTGGAGTGCCATAGTAAAATAATGGGAGGCTGCAGCCACCAGCCCAAAAGACACTAAATCCTGCTGACAACCATGTGAGTGACCTTAGAAACACCCGTTCCTCTGATGGCCTTCTCGACAGACCCGGGTCTGGGATGCCTCACTTCAAACAGCATTTACTACGTGTCAGTCCCTTCTGTAGGCACTGGAAATGAGGGGGAACCAAGAAAGGCCCGATCGCGGCTCGCATGGCCCTTATTTAAGGAAAAGGGAAAAGCACTGGCTTTGGGGGCTAAAGCCTTGAATTGGAATCCTACCACTTGTCAGTAAAGTCATCTTGTGCAAGTCCTTTAACTTCCTGGAGTCCATATCCTCACTTGCAGACACCCACGTCTACCAAACTGCAATGATTGGGCCCAGCGCTGTGGTGTAGCAGGTAAAGCTACCATATGCAGTGCTGCCATCCCGTATGGGCACTGGTTCGTGCCTCGGCTGTTCCACTTCCGATCCAGCTCTCTGCTATAGCCTGGGAAAGCGGTGGAGGATGGCCCAGGTGCTTGGGCCCCTGCACCCATGTGGGAGACCTGGAGGAGGCTTCTGGCTCCTGGCTTTGGAATGGCATAGCTCCGGCCATTGCGGCCATCTGGGGAATGAACCAGCAGATGGGAGACCTCTCCCTCTCTCTCCCTCTCTCTCCCTCTCTCTCTCTCTCTCTCTGCCTCTCCTCTCTCTGTGTAACTCTTTCAAATAAATAAATAAATCTAAAAAAAAAAAAAAACTGCAATGATCCAACTGAACAACACACATAAATGTGATGTGTGAACTCTATGTCTTTATGGAAAATACCATGACAATCATATTTCATTCAATCTGAAACTTCAAAAAAAACTATTACAAGCCAAGGAGACAGGTTCAGAGCAAGAGATGACACTGTCTTTTAGCTCAGTTATATCAGATGCCTGAAAGGACAAAGTTACACATTTTCTGAGACCTCTCCTACATGGGGAACCTGACAAGACTGAATGGAAGTAAGCAAAGCTGAGTGGCTTCACACTGGAAGACATATTCATTCAAAATGATGACGGATAAGACTAATGACTGAATGGGACTCTAATTATGTGGAATTGTCTTCAGCTGTATGTCTTTTTGATGTAAGGGAACCATGTTCTAAGACAGGGTGAACAGTGACACTGTGAAAAATCAATTCGGTCTTCATCTAGTTTCCCGCCCTGCAACTCCTAGAATCCTTGGAATCTTCAAAGTTCCAGTGTCTTTCTGAATGCTAATGTGCCAAGCCCCTGGGTGGCTTCAGGACATGGTTTAGAACTCTCAGTCCCGGCCGGCGCCGCGGCTCACTAGGCTAATCCTCCGCCTAGCGGCGCCGGCACACCAGGTTCTAGTCCCGGTTGGGGCGCCAGCAGCCCTCTGCTGTGGCCAGGGAGTACAGTGGAGGATGGCCCAGGTGCTTGGGCCCTGCACCCCATGGGAGACCAGGAAAAGCACCTGGCTCCTGCCATTGGATCAGCGCGGTGCATCAGCCGCAGCGCGCCGGCCGCGGCGGCCATTGGAGGGTGAACCAACGGCAAAAGGAAGACCTTTCTCTCTGTCTCTCTCTCTCACTGTCCACTCTGCCTGTCAAAAAAAAAAAAAAAAAAAAACAACCAAAAAACAAAACAAAACAAAAAAACCTCTCAGTCCCACATCCAACCTCCAGGGAGAGGTGAGGGGCTAAAGGCTAAGTTGATCACCAATGGCCAATCATTTAATTAATCATTTCTAAACAATGAAGCCTTCAAAAGTAAACTAAGAAGGACAGGGTTACAGAGAGTGTCTGCAGAGTTGCACATGTGAAGTTTCTCGGCATTTGGGTCAATGGATAATTTGCCACTTGAGATGCTCGCCTCCCATACAGCAGAGCCTGGTTTGAGTCCTGCCTACTCCTCTTCTGATCCAGCTTTCTGGAAGTCTGCATCCTGAGAAGCAGCAGGAGAGGGCTCAAGCACTTGAGTGTTTGACACCAATGTGGGAGACCTGGATTGAGTCACGCATTCCTAGCTTTGGACTGGCCCAGTCCTGGCTAATGTGGGCATTTGGTAAGTGTACCAGCAAACGGGAGATCTCTTTTCAACTCACACACACACTCTCTCTCTGCCTCAATGCCTTTCAAATAAAATGAAAATAAATAAACATTAAAAAAATTTCAGTCTGGTGCTGGTGCTGTGGCATAGCATTCCATATGGATGTTGGTTCAAGTCCCGGCTGCTCATTCCAATCCAGCTCCCTGCTAATGTGCCTGGGAAAGCAGCAGAAGATGGCCCAAGTCCTTGGCCCCCATACCCTCAAAGACGACCCATAGGAAGAAGCTCCTGGCTTCTGGCTTCAGATTGGCCCAGCTCTGGCTCTTGTGGACACTTGGGGAGTGAACCAACGGATGGAAGATTTCTCCACCTACCCCCATCTCTCGCTCTTTCTTTCTCTCTCTGTAATTCTGACTTTCAAATAAATAAATAAATCTTTAAAAGCAAAAAAAATCAGTCTGAAGAAGCTTAAAAATTAAAATTGCACCTGAAGTACAAGTACAGCATTAAGCATTCACAATTACTCAGTATTTTTTCTCTTGGGGCACTAATTTTATTCACTTGGGTCCCTCCTGACCTAGCTGTCTTGATTCCTTTTAGTTGGTCGCCAATGGCTTCCACGTGTAGGTGACTTACCTATAATGAGTATATAATTCATCTTCTCCCAATCATCTCATCTGCCCAGGAGACTGACACACTCATCCACAGTAACATGTATCAGACAGAGCACAGTAACTTTTGGCATTTGTGTAATTAAAATTTGCAGCTTTGATTACTTCCAAGCAACCCTGAATATTAACACCATGGAGTCACTGGCCCTGTGCTAAGAGCCAACTCATTCTCTCTCAGGCTAGACTGAGGCAGCTGGAAGAAAACGGAGCTCCTGGTCCAGAATATTCTAGGCCATGTGGCTTCCTGCTCTGTGAGCATCCTGGGATATCCAGGAATTGTGAAACGCTTGCCTCATGGGAGTACGCACAGGGACTATGGAAATGGGATTCAGAACATATCGACTTTAATATGTTTTAAGTTGTTTGGATCCTTCGTTTAATCCCAAAGAGTTTAAAGGAATCACTGAACGTCAGGAGCTGCAACTATGTTTTAGGGAGAAATACAGGACATGGTGGCAGTTAAGAATCTTGAAAGCTGCAGAAAATAATTCCCATGACTGTAAGCCTTGTGGCCATGTTTGTCCACAGGTCCCTGCAGGAGATCTGTTGACATCGACTCCAGACTCCAACCCCTACTTACCCTCATCTTGCCACACCTTTCAGCAGGACCGTCCTCTGCTAAGCGCAGAACATACAGGTCCATGTTATACTCCCGGCCCCCTCGAAGACTAAAGCCAAACCCTTTGGCTCCTCTTTCCAGTTCCACAGTGTAAAAATCTTGCTCCTGTTTAAAGAAATTAAATTCAGTCATTCTGGGAGAACACCCACATCTCTTCCAAAGCATTCCCTATTACGTTGACTTGGTAAAAAGGTATAATCTCTGTTCCCTCCATGGTGCTTCTTAATTGCCTATTAATCTTAGTCATTCATCTCAGAAGGTGGAGAGCAAGAATTTGAAAACATGAGCATGCCTACACGGACACATGGATTCATTACAACACATATGTATTAAGATGTAATCATTGGGGGTGCTATATGCATTTGGGGCAGGAAGACTCCAAGGCATGGTAAAGTCTCACTGGCTGCAGGAAGTTCAATGCCCCTGACCCATACCAGATAAAGGCGAGCAGTGCCCATGTAGATACCAACTACCTCTACACATATAGGGAGGAGTTCCTGTATTGGTAAAAGAGAATGGCAGACAGATCACTGAACGCTCCCAGGGTAGCTAGCAAAACAGGAACCTGTTGAACTTTACATCACCCCATGCTTCTCAATTTTGTTCCACCTGCTCTTACACGCACACTCTTATTTTAGGGTGTTGCGTGAAATTCACAAGCCTGAGAAACCCCTTATCAGAAAGACATTTTCTTGGCAGAAATATATTTATGAAAAGCATGAGTAGATATTAGCAGTTTTACTCTTGCTTTGATTGTCAATCCTTGGAGTGGCTCTTCATTTTGTAATTTTTTTTCCCTCAAAAAGGATATTTAGGAATGTTTTTCAAAGCTAGTAAAATAAACATTTCCTAGACAACGAAATGAGAGCATGTATTTAGTAACTCACCTCCCCAGAGGTTATTTACTTTACATTAAGGACACCTTTTACAAAACAACTTGTAAAAACACCTTCAGGAAGTTAGAAGGAAATGTGCTAAGTATGCAGAGATAAAAGGGGAGACAGCTCTCACCTGTGTTGCCTGGGGTGCTTTGAACTCAAACTGAGATTCCTGCTTTGGTTTGGTGGTATTCCTGCTGAGGAGAGAGAAATGGATGGGGAAAACTGAGAGCAAGGCAAGGGCATGGTTGGTCACGCTGGGGACCACATCTCCCCTTTCAACCAGAAGGAAACCAAAGCCACAGCTGACCTTGTCTCCTGGGCCCCTTGCTGGGAAGGGGTGTGCGTGGTGGTGATGGTGGCGATCTTCTCCGCGTTGGTCAGCAAGGTGGCATTTGACGACTCTGCAGGGACAGCGAGAACACACAGCAATGAAGACCCTGAATTAGACCTGGCCCAACTGGGAGGCGTGCAGAAGCCCTGCATCGGAACAGCAAGTCTGACTTCCCTAGCCCCATGTCAAATGACTGGACTCCAATTTCTAAACCGTCAGGAGCTTAAAACATGAACCATTCTAAATGTGGTGTGCTGGGCTGTGTATACTTCAAGGATCCCAACCAGACTTCGCCCAAAATGAAATGAAGTGTTTGCTAAATAAAGAATACGCTGCTGCTTTAAGATCATGGCCAAGGTAGGTGTCTCTCCCTCCTCCCTTGCCACTGAAAATTGGCAGCCCCATCAAAACACTACACCACCCTAGACTTATTTTCCAGAATTCCTCTGCTAATGTTTCCTGCAATTTATCAGCAGCATTTAGTGAGTCTGCTGGATGTCCTCATGCAGATATTCAGATCGGAAGTGTGCTAACGTCTTGTTAAGCACACACACAATATCCACTTTCTTCCCTGCTACTTTTAATGAAGCACAGATGAAAATATGGAACTCCTGACAGATCTCATCTAATATCACTCATGAAAGATTAATTTTAAAACTCGCATTCGTTAGAACCACAGTTTGTAAATACCAGCTGTATAAATCATAAAGCCACCTTCAAGTAATGAATAGGATTAGATTCCTATGTAAATGGACTTTCTTTTCCACTAATCACAGTCCTAAGCAACGTCATTAATCTCTACAAGCTTGGCGGTACAGAATCTGAAAACCCTCGCGAGTGTAACTACAGACGGCATCCCAATAGAAAAGACAGAACAAGTGTCTCTGTGAGTCTGTGCTTTACTCTGCTTTTACTATGCCCAAATGCCTTGTGACCCTCCAAGGAGGGGAGGCAGTGCTTAGCACTGGGACACAGTGGAGCATAACGGTTATGAGGTCAGATTCTGGAGTCAGTCTGTCTGACTTTGTGCCCTAGGTCCTTGCAATTTACTGTCTGGGACTTCAGCAAAGTGATTTGAACTTTTGCAGCCTCAGCTATCTCCACAGTACCTGGGGGACAACAGAATTATCAAAACACACTGATGCAAAGATTACCAAGAGGAATATGGTTGGGATAGTGCGTGGCACACAAAAACTGCTCAAAACATGACCGGCACATATTTGGTAGCTTGTCCTGATGATTGTGATCATAACATTACAAGCACAATATAAGTACGCTTTTGTGACTGCTGTCTTAACAAAATTCTTTCCTGAGCCTTGGAAGGGGTATCACTCCCAGTTAAGGGGCAGCTAGCCAGCAGGACCCAAATGATGATCCTGGGTGATATTTCATAGAGCCTGCCTGCCCACCCTGTCAGGAATCAGACCGAGGGCACAACATGTCAATGTGACTCTCCAGAACTCTGATTCACACGGGGATTAGACTTTTAACAAACTTCACTGTAACTATGCTATGGACTCTCTGGACAAGACTCTATGGACAAGATCATTTGGGTCATGGAGAAATCAGAGTAAGTCAAAAAGAATGTTTCCTTATGAAGCCA
Source organism: Oryctolagus cuniculus (assembly GCF_964237555.1). Taxonomy (NCBI): domain Eukaryota; kingdom Metazoa; phylum Chordata; class Mammalia; order Lagomorpha; family Leporidae; genus Oryctolagus; species Oryctolagus cuniculus. Next base: position 84,214,419 of record NC_091441.1, on the reverse strand, counting down.
TCATAATGAGTGGACAGTGCAATGGTTTTCCTTTTAAAGTTCTCGTGTCTTGCTGGCAGCCAGTTTCTAGTCACATCAGATCCCATTCTTGAAAATTACTCTGTTTCTGCTGATTCATGATTTGATGAGATAAAAAACAAATTCCTTTACTCATTTTCCTTCTATTGCTCGTTTGCTCCTTATTCCATTTATAGTGACATGAAATTTTTTTCTGGGTTGAAGCTTAACTTTGAGTATTTTTAAAATGAACATTTCCTATGCAAATATCTGAAGTTGCTGAATTGTCCTCATTTTGTTATTTTTATCTAAACAGCTACCATTTTTTGATCATTTTATAATGATCAGTGCCAAACAAGCCCTGTCCAAAGTTCATTATCATATATATTGCTTCATTTCAGGTACAATTATGGCTCCACTCCACAGGTAGAGACACTGAGGCATAGAAAGACAGATAACAGGCCGAAGGTCACCCAAGAACAAGTAGAATTAGTCCCAGGGCCTGTCTGACAGCTAACTTTTATTCTGTGTACCTGGGAATTCTGTATAAGCAATATTTCTTTTCCAACAGATAGATAGCCCCAAGGTCACTAAGCAGTATCGAAGATTGATTAAAATACAAACTACCCCTCTCTGACTGCTAGATGGGCATTCTTCAGAGCACCAAAATAATATCCAGCATACCTTAAATGTCAAAGATGCTTTTATAACATCAGTAAAATTCTAAGTATTTTTAACGAACCTAAAATCTTCACTTGGAATTAAACCATCCTGCTTTTCGATGCTCTTTAGCTTTGAAAATACAGAGACACAACCCAGTATCAAAGAGTTCTATCCCAAAGCAGATTTTGCCCTGTATCACAGAACAAACAACAAAGAATGGCCTGAAACAAGAGGATGAATCTCCCTGCCCCCCAGCAGCACAGTCCATTAGGAAGGGTGTCAATATGTTTGACTTTTAAAACCCCGAGGCAAGATGGACAGATTGGATATTTTCATGACAAATTCCAGAAGGTACCCTCTGTCCTTTATGAAGCAACTGTACAACTTTACACCTACTGCAGCTCTCCCACAGGCATGGAAATGTGTATCATCCAACTTTCCCTAGTAGTCAGGTGTCAAGAGAGCACATCCTTGGCTCGCAGGGCACTGTCACCACCTGTTCTCAATCAGGGCCCTTGCTCTTGCGACAGGAGTTTCTGTCTTGAATTTCAGCCTGTCTCCCAGACAATTGATCACAATTCTAATTTTGTTCTCCTGCTGTATCCTTAGCCACTGCCCCCTCCTTAAAGAATCAACAACAAAAAGCCAAGCAAATCAACAAAGGATGTGATCATTCTTTTCATGTATATTTCAATGCACAAACATACATGTAATAAATATCTGAGGGAAAATTTGAATCCTATAAATATTTGAAGAGTTCTGGGAGAGTTTTTACCATTCTATGCGTTTGTCAAAGAAACAGCAATTGTTGCCAAGTTTCTCCTCCTATACAAGCAAACACTCTGAACCAGAATGTGCAAATTGAAGATTGCGACTTAAATAATACATTTTTAAGCTCATAAATATTTTAATTATCTTGAACTTGATTCAGCCTGATTGGTTCCATGTTAGCCTGGCTCACTCTGGTGCTGTTCTGATTTAAGACTCACCTCACCCAGCACACACAGGGCATTTCTATACAAAGTCGAGTGTGATCTGATATGGTCAATTTCAAGTTCAGATTCAGTCAGTTCCACTTGTCTCTGGGACTTTCTGTACTGCTATTATATTTTTTATATCCCTTGTCTATACCTCATGGGAGAAAAGGTTCTGGCCACACCCTACCTCCCACCTTGGCCCCAAAGACAGTAAAAACAGAGGGGTGAGGACTCCCCTGAGCACGGCCTGTCCCAGATCTGCTGGAAGCTGGCCTTCTAACAGCACAATAACGCCAAGCAAATGGGAGCCATATTTTGGAGCTTTTGTTGAAGAGGCAAAAGAGAAACAGGAGAAGTAGAGTGAAGAAATCAAAGACCAACTTGAGTGAAGAAAAAAAAGAGGCAACGGTTGACAAGAAAAAAAAAAAAAAAGAATTAGGCAGCATGGACTAAAGAAGTGGATTCAGAGGAACATTTCCAAGCACTGCCCATGCAAGCAGGCACCTTCTTGAAGTGCTGCCTGGGGTTTCCAAGAGCAGTGCACCTGACACAGTGGAGTTCTAAGACCTCAGAAACCCGCCTAAGAACTTTAGCCTCCTTGTCGGTATCATGAAACAAATCATCTTCGAGTGACCTGATGAAGTAAATATTATAATCAATGTTTGAAAGGAAACAGGAAGTCCCTAATGCAGAGATCACCTCCCTCTCATCCTACAAGCAAACACATCCAACAAATCTTCAGAATGGAAGCGGATTCAGCAAGATTTTCCCTCCACCAATCTAACTCCTCTGCCTCGACTCCAATTTCCAAGATGGCAATTCTCAGCTCCTTTTAAAATATGTGCAACCCATGTCCACCCTTTGCCAGACCTGATTCCCTTTACCGGCCATCTGACAGTTATAAAGTGACTGGTGGAGAGTTTAATTTTCACAACAACCATCTCCTGAAAAAGTCTGAATGAGATCACAACCACAGCAGACCATGTGTTGCCTTAAAAAAAAAAAATCACTCCTTCACTTTATTACACCTACTTCATGTTCACTTTGTCCTAACCAAGGCAGCACACGAGATGCCTACCTGAATTTTATATTTTTAAGTACTAGAGGTTAAAAAAATATGCCCGTTTTCCAACTGGTGTTCAAGTTTTCATAAATATTTTCCATCATACCTGATTAAGTCAAATGTAATGTGTGTGTGTGCGCGTGTGCACGTGTGCGCGCACGAGCGCTTCAGTATAAGCTGCTTTTGCATATTCATGTCTCTCCCGATTTCAAGCTCCTGACTAGAACAGACCCAGTTCTTCTGACTTTGTTTTTGAAGTCTCTCCATGGCACATAGAAAAAATGTATCTAAATTTACAGAGTAAATGTGGCGCTCTCAACCAGTTCTTGCTTTATTTTTCTGATTTCCTTCATTTGTTCCATTAGGAATCTATAGTCTCTCATCTTGCAATTGCTTCTGTACAGGGTAATAACTTTCCGGAGTGGTGAGTTGGTGGAAGGGCCCCAGAACACACCATAAGTTCCTATCCACAACTTAGCAGGAGGAGGGAGAAGCAGACCACCATTCAAGAATATGCATTTTCCCTTCACCACCAGTGTGCTATTTTTGACAAAGTTTTTTGTTCTTGAAATCAACAACTTTCAAATATTTATTCTGAAAGTAAATTCCTGGAAAGTCCTGATTAGACCACTCAATTTTGAACTATAAGGCTCATTTTCTTAAAACTAATATACAAAATTATTCATTTGCTGAATAACTTTCACTGATCTTCTCCTTCTACAGATCCTCAGCATAGACTTTTTATCACAGTATCCATATAAACCACATTTTCCTCTTGAGGAAATCATACTTTGAGAATTTTATTTTATAATATCTATAGCAAGAATGAAAAAAAGTGAACACTTTGGGACGAGTATTACTTTTCTCCCGAGGACAAAGTCATCTTAATATGAAGGTCAACATTCAGGGCTTAATTCTTCAAGGAATCAATACTTATAGCTTCATTTTTATTAGATTTGAATAAGAGGATGAATATTGCTATTTTGTGCTGCATAACATTTCTATGGGAAAAGATGTGGTCTGACCAACTGGATGTTATTGGCACCCACTGCAGATGAAGCCAAATGTTCCCTGGGAGGTAGAATTCCACAAATGCAAAAGAACCCCAAGTCTGAATTAACCACTCAAGCAAAAGAGCACCTACCTGGATTAACAGACAAAATGTATTGAAAATATATATATTTAATTCTTTCTCTATACATTTGGAACAAATCAAGTAGGCATAAACCCTAAGACGCTCCTATTAAATACAAACTATTATAATTCATTCATTCAGAAAAAAGAAAAAAAAACATAATATTGGCTCTGCCTTGCCATTAACTAGGTTTTGTGATGTCATCATATTATATAGCTCAATTTTAGCTTATTGTTTAAAAAAATCCATATCTGATTTCTAGAGAGAACATCAAGTGATATTTCCTACCTGCACTGAAACTATTCTATTGAACATCAAAACCAAAATAAATGGGAGAGAGCTGAAGAATTTATGCAACTTTGGCATCCGCAGTAAGTAAGGGTCATGGGACTAGAGGATTAATTAAATAAGAAGGTGAGCTATAGTTTAGTAACAATGGTTCATGTTTGTTTGATGGGTATGTTTAGTGAGGAGTGGGTAGAGCTGCTTCTATGTCAACACTATCCAATTACATTAACACTAATGAGAGAGAGACCTGGAGAGACACACACACAAAGAGAAAGGGAAGAAGCGGGGGGGAGAGAGAGGGAGAGGGGGAGGGATAAAAGGTAGGCTTTAGTATACTTTACCATCCCCAGGAATGATGCGAAGGGTAACCGTGTTTCCTGCTTCCTTGATTAGGTTGACAATGTCTGAATGGGATTTGTTGGTGATGGAACATCCATTTACTGCCAAGATCCGGTCTCCTACTTTCAGCTTGCCACAGCGGTCAGCGGGGCTCCCCTCAATAATCCGACCTATTTTGTGAGGCATAGCCACACATGCATTGCCTGCTTTGATATCGAGTTTTAATTGTTTTTAAAGTTACGTGGGAATATAGTGAAGGGAGGAGAAAAAGGGTTGAAAAGGGAAAGAGAAGGTTAAGTGTTAATTAATTAAAGCATTAAGCAAATGTTATTCAAAGGAGAGCTCGGCGCCCATGGTCCGAACATTGGCGAACTCCTGGCTAATAAGGAGTGCGTCCCCGAAACCAGACATCACGGCTGCAGTCTTTCCTGATTCAACATGGACGGAAAACCCCAGCTTCTCTCTTCACAGCAATTACAAAATTTGGGAAATCTGGCAACTTCGGAAATTCTCTCAAGAGCCCCTAAATAACTCAGCGCCAGCTTATTTTGGGACTGCCAATGTGAAACCCAGAGGGAGGCTGGCTGCCTTCACTCATTGTGTGTTCCCATCACTTCATTTTTGCCAGCTGTTGTGCAAGCTTCTGCCAATGTTTAGTTCTTTTTCCCTTTAGAAAAACAATCCCTGGTTCTGTGGTGAGGCATGAGAGTCGGCTAGCACAGAAAATTCCATCTGCGAACACCTGATGGGCAAACACTGGCACTTGGTACCTTCTCTCCAAAGCTTTAGGCAAAGGGCATCATGACAACAGATGCACCAAGAGAACACCTAACGTTGAACCTCACTTTTCCTTTCAGGATCTTTGCTCAATCAGCCCATCCTGGGTGCTTCCAAGGTAGGGCTGGATTGGCTCTCATCACCTCTGAAATCTTGCTCCTGCCTCGCAAAGATAACCTTAAGGGAAGATGAAAATCAAGTACCTGATTCACAGTAAGGTTCGAATAATTCCCCAACCCTTTCCCTCTCATGATCGTCCTTTTCATCACCAGTTACCATATGCCCACATTAAGAAAAACCAGGAAAAGGGCATCTGAAGAGGAAGGCTGATTGTGTGAGCACTCTGAGGCACTCAATGCTATTGTTAACTTCTAGAGAGTGGTGGGCAACTGGCTCTGCAGCCTGGCGTTAAGTTTCTAGCTGACCATACACTGAGTTTGAAAGCTGTTCATGCAGGTTCACTTATTTTGAGAATTTGCCAATCTGGGGGACCATGAAATCAGTTACGCAGTTGAGCCACCTTTTGGAAAGGAAAATAAAATTAACATGGAAGACCTAGAATCTAAATAGGTTCTTCCACCTTGAGGGTAAGTCTAGACCTTGAGGGTAAGCTGTATAGGAAAATACACTTTAATTCCTTAGAATTTCTGCAAACTGGCCTGACTTTGCGTCACTGGATATGATGTCAAGGTCAAAGCATTTTTAAAAAGAAAACTTGGAATTCAGCAGGTAGAGGTAGTGGAAAGCTGCCATACTCAAGTTCAAGGGCTTGATTAAGTTTAGCTCATCCCCAAGCGCAACTGGCAAGACAAAGGTAGCAAGCAGCAGATACAAGGCAAGCTCTGCATAGCTCAGAAGTCTCATGCAAGGTATTAGGGCAAGTAAGTTTAATTTGTTTGTTGTAAGAGCCAAAGGAAAACAATCAAAGACCAAATTGTGAGTGAAAACATCCAATATTCATTATGTAACCCACAGCTTGACACTTGACATATTTGCCATCTCTTTTTAGAAGGTAAAACTAAGAATTCTGAAATAACTGAGAACATCACAGGGTTCAGGAGATCAATCAAATGATAGATCTGAAGAAATAAACTGATGATTTCTTCTCCCCTGCTCGCTTTCTCTTTCTTTTTAAAGCAAGCAGACAACTCTCCAAACTTCATTGAAAAACAAAACCAAAACCCTCCTAGCCATCAATGTCAGGTCATCCATCCACAACATGCTGCGATGACTTTATTAATGGAGTTCACAGAAGCACTGTTAGTAAGGGGATTTGTTACTGCAGCCACACATGCATACACCTGGCTGAGTCACTGTCCCCTACCCAAATAAAACTTAGGGACAAGACAGCTGTAGCAGGAAGCAATGTACCTTGGTTGCTTAATGGAGGTGAAGTTGAGTTCTAAGGGGTCAGATTTCTAAAGGGACAGAGGACCTTGCTGATATTAGCCCACAAGTGACCTAGGCCAACAGTCATCAGAGGCCATACTGGGACAGAGCTGTGGCAACTGTCAAAGTCCGTATGCCCTTCCCCTTCTACTATCAAATTCCAAGCCAATTAACAAATTAGCCTGGGAGATGACAGATGACTTTCTAACTAACAGGGAGGGTGAGTCATTTTTTGAAGTGTGCAGCCATAATTCGTGCTAGTGGGAAATGTGTTCACAGGTGACCAGCTTCCGGAATTATCTGGGCTCTTATGTGTCTTTGCTACTGCAACCAGCAGAGTATGAACCTTCTACTGGTAACACTGTTTCGCCACACTTGGCTGAAGTACCCAACATCCAGATGAGATAAGAAAATCAAACCACTCTGAAGTCAGATTTTTAACTATTCTTCATCAAGTAAAAGTAAACAGAGTATTTAAAATAAAAACAGATAGCAGGGTATCTCATGCAGCACTTTTACTTCTACTTTTCCTAGGCATTTTATAAGCATCTGAGTCTTTTATAAACTCTTAAGGCCTTCTGAGGCCATTGCTATTCATGCCATCACATCTAAGACCTTTCAAAAGTCTTCTTCCAGCAAAAATTTGGGTCTCCACTGACAAGGAGCTGCTGTTCAAATTCTATGCAAATCTCATGAATGTTTGGGGCTGTGTGTTGTGTGTGATCTTTCAGTAAAGTAGCTGAAAATAGTTTTTAAAAATGTTTCCAACCTTCAGAAGGCAAAAGAGCTACCAAACAAATTCCATCCCCAATTACGACTTTAATTACCCAAAGCGAAAAGCATTAAAGCATTTGTGCTAATCAGAGTTTGGCCGACTGACTTTCCCTTTGGAGAGAACACACCACCCCCCCCACCCCCGCGTGGTAGGAAGCCCTGGGGGAAATCATCGTGAGCACTCACCGAAGGTCGTGCCTGCTTCGGGCCTGCTCACCGAGGACACGATGACGAAGCCGAAGCCCTCGTTCTCGCCTCGCCTGATCTCCACGTCGTAGGGCTGCACCACGGTGCTCACCACGCCGCTGCCCCCGCCCCCGCCGCTGCCGATGCCGCTGGTGCTGCCGCTGCCTGAGCTCACCGTGTTGAGCGAGTTCTGGCTGCCCTGCGGGGTGCGCTTCTCCTCCGTCAGCGAGGCGGGCTGGTTGCTACTGTGATGAGATGAGGCTGGCGAGGGCACCTCATTTTCTGTTTTGGGGACTGTTAGAGAGAGATGCGTGTCTCAGTCTACCTGGCATCCCCACGCGAAGGAAGGTGGCAACTGGCCTCACAGACCTGAGACGCAAGGGACTGAAAACAGGAGCTCCTGACAAATACTAACCTTTCAGTACCCACTGAGCCCCAGGAAACCCCAAAGACCAGTCCCAAATCATGTGTCCTTGAAAACATGCTAGGTGTCAACAGCCACACTGGGACTCCAGTCTGCGGCCACATCAGCTCTCAAGTTATTTCCACATGGCACAAAGGAAACTGGATACCAAAAGCAGGTGCGGGCTGCACCAACGCTAACCACCATCCTTGTCCGAGGCACAGCCACACCTGCTCAGGCATGTTGTCATCACCTCCAGTCTCCTTGGTGCTCAGCTTCCTCTTTTCCACCAAGCCAGGGTCCTTAAGCTGCCCGAGCCCTTGTGGATACCCTATGGGGGATCTGTGACACCTGTGAGGGGCGTACATGGCTTCTCTCCCTAGCCTCCAGATGTCAAGATCTACTCTGGATACCAAACAGGGTACCTCAGCCTCCTCCTGAATTCAGTTACCACCGCTGGCTTATCCTGCTAAAAAGCCAAAACATTAAACAGTAGCAACCTCACCAAAATCAAAATCTGTGTCATGTCCAGATTTGGGATAAAACTGTCTTTATTCCCCAATGCTGCTTTCATAGATTAAAAAAAAAAAAAGGAATGACGAGTTCTTTCACAATTTTTGTATTCATTTAGTTTTATTTGGAAGGTAGAGAGGAAGAGATCTTCTATCTGCTTGTTCAATCCACGAATGCCTGTAACATGTGGGGCCGGCCAGCCTGATGGCAGGAGCCTAGACTACTATCTGGGTCCTGCAAATGGGTGGCAGGCACCCAACCACTTAAGCCATCAGCTGCTTCCTCCCAAGAAGTGTATTCATAGGCAGCTGGAATTGGAGGCGGAGCCTAGCCTGAAACCAGGAACTTATGGTGGGATGCAGGTGTTCAAAGCAACAGCTTCACTGCTAGGCAAAACACCTGCCCCAGGTTGTTTTAATTAGATAAAACTATCGGTAAGGTTTACCATTTTAGCCAACTTGAAGTGCCCCCTTCAGTGGCGTAACTACATCCTTGCTTTGTCCAGCCTTTATCACTGTCACCCTCCAGGACTTTGTCCCCTTCTATGATTTCGCCACCTCACTGAAGTGGAGTTACACAGTACTTGTCCCTTTTATGAAAAGCTGATTTCATTTAACATATCCCCTCTTTATAGATTTAACATGCCTTTTACAGTATTAAAATACGAGGTATTGGGGGCCGGCGCTGTGGTGTAGTAGGCTAAGCCTCCACCTGCATCCCAAATGGGTAAGGTTCGTGTCTCAGCTACTTCACTTCTGATCCAGCTCTCTGCTCTGGCCTGGGAAGGCAGTGGAAGATCGTCCAAGTGCTTGGACGTGGGAGATCCGGAAGAAGCTCCTGGCTCCTGGCCTTGGATTGGCCCAACTCTGGCTGTTGGGGCCATTTGGGTAGTGAACCAGCAGATGGAAAACCTCTTTCTCTGTCTTTCCCTCTCTGTCTGTAACTCTACCTGTAAAATAAATAAATAAAATCTCAAAAAAAAAGTATTAAGGACTTGATTATACCTGTTGTTTAACAAGACAGATATATATGATAGGTATTTATCTCACTAATATCAACGCTGTGCAAAATCCATAATATTTTTTCATATTTCTGCAGTAATTCACAGATAGGACACTTCTCCTGCCTCTTCTGCAGTCTGGGGTCTGTCTGAAAGGAGTCTGGGTGGGGCTGCATATGAAGGCCCTTCAAAAAGTTCATGGGCCAATGAATTAGAAGATGAATTTATTCATATTGTGGTACAAAAGTCTCTGGAAATGCATGCTTTTTCATAATGCATTTTCCATAAACTTTTTGAGGGACCCTTCAAGATGAACAATCAAGGTGTGTGCTTCCAAGCAGCTGTAAGTCACCAAAAGGATGCTTGGTACAATTAGCTGTCTCAAATGGTAGACTCCGATAGGCAGTAAAGCATGAATCACAAGAAAGACAAAGAAGGAACGCTAACATCTGCAAGCAGCCGGAGGAAGGAGATTTTCTGAGGGAGGAAGGCTCTATTTGAGGTGATCCTAAAAGGGTCTGTAGTATTTTGAGAACTAGAGTTTGATGCTTGCAGGAAGGAGGTCTCCAGGAGACAGAAGGGCCCAGCTCCACAATCTGCTTGTACAGAAGGAAAAATCTTTCTTTAATAAATAGGACAGGCAAAACAACAGAGTATCGCTAACTTTTCATAAAGCCATTTTGCTGTACAAACCTAGGTTTTGTTCTCTTAAAGCTACAACTCATCTGACATTGATCATGACCTCGCTTATTGAGGATGATCATCGAATGAAGAGGGTACTTATGTTCTGGTCAGCAAGGAGATGGGAGAGAGGTGACCTACGTTCTACCAGCCTTCTAGAATTCTGTGCTCAATAGATGCAAATGGCACGTTATTAAAAGTACTTAAGAACGACAGTCGTTTTGGTGGGGATGAGGGCAGCACACCGGCTGGACGTTCAGAGTTTGATCATATTTGCCAAGATGGACACTCAAGGCTGCAAACAAAACCAACAAACAATGTGCTCTTGGAAGGATTGAAAGAAAAACCTACCAGCAAACACCACCTTACGGCGCACCGTGAGATTGACATGGCCCTGCTTGGCAGCTTGTTGCATGAGCTGGACCACGAGCTGGTGTGATTTTCCAATGACCGGTGTTCCATCCACACAGATTAATTCATCTCCAGACCTCAGGCGGCCGTCAGTATCAGCAGCCCCCAGTGGTACGATGTGCCCGATATAAATCTGTGGAGTAATCAGATGATGGATGAAACACTGCCCTGGTGGTTTGCTACTGCACTGATGGCCTTGACATCCCCCGGAAAAATTCAATTCATGTACTCATGTCTGCATGCATGCCACAAACATATACCGAGCACGCACTGGGTACAAGGCATTGTGCCAGGTACTGCAACAATTTTTAAGTGGTGGCAAGAATAACTCTTTCTGGCTGGGATCCTGTGGTCTTCTCAGGACTCACGCTTTCTCGTAAATCATGTGACTTCCCTTCCTTTGTAAAACCTTTTCTCCTTTCCTATCTGCCTAAGAACTTCACTTTCATAAAATTCTGCTAAATCATCATATTAATACTACTTTCCTTAATAAAGTCCAACACCAAACCTTGAAGAAAATGTGGATCATGAAAAAGCTGTGCGTGGATTTTAATTTTTTTCCACATCAAAATAAACTTATCATTTTAATTTCATTTTCCCACAAACTTTAAAGTGTCCTTGTAAGTACTGTTGAGTGGATGGAGCCAAATCTGCTTTGACATCTCAAGTCTGTAGACTTGTAGCATCTGGAAGCAATGTGGACTTTATATTTAGTGACTGTCAAAGTCACCATTCACTAACCCTGGGCTATAATATTTGTGCCTGCCTTGCATTTCTAGTAGATGATGATGCTACAATTATTTTCTTATGGTCTTAACAGTTTGGAAAAAAATGGGGATTAGTTCCCGGATGTGACGGAGAGAGGACAGAATGCATGTGTATACTAAACGCCTTTAGTACAGTTCCTGGCACACAGTAAGTGCTCAAGGAGTAATAGCTGTCATTATCAGGAGAGAATCAACAATCTAAGTACTTATCTTCAGTTGTCTTTGTTCTTTTCAAAAGAACCTTGTGGTCTTGGACTAAATTTATTCTAAAGCTGCGGAAACAGTGGTGCAGGGAGACTGAAAGGTCTCCCGATCCCTGCTCAGGACTCCTTCTCCGCTTTGGAAAGACAGGGGTCTGGCTCTCTCTCATCTTCCATACGGCCCCATGGAGCTCTCTAGGCAGCAGCTACTCAACACTCCACGGCCACTTCCTGCTGGCAGATGGAGCAGGACTGACAAGAATCAGGCCACTGTTTTATGAGTGATGCCTTTTTCTATTATTCTTTTGGTTTTCCTTTTCCTCACTGGGGGTCTCCAAACACTGTCACTGCACTTTTCATAAGCATTAACACACACTTTTTAAAAAAGGATCGGCTTCCACACAAGTCAGTGAAGAGCCCACACTGCCCCAGATGAAAGGCAGACTCAGTGTAGCATCGAGCTAGGCCCGCATCTTAGTGATCTGTCACTGCCACTGATCTGCTTTGAAGTCTTCGAAAACAGCTCTGGGGAGAGAAGCAGACAAAAGACTCACAGGTTCCCCTGGTTCATTTCCACCCAGAATCCGAAATCCAAATCCAGTTTCTTTTCTCCAGAGGAAGATGTCCTGTTCCTGGTAATCTGGAACTGCAGGGAGGGGAGAGGGCAGGAAGATTACTCGACTGATAGAAGGGGTTGCACCCGGAGCATGCACACAACGAGACAAGACAAGGATGGGGCTTGCGCAGATAGAAGCTTGCATCCCAGGTACAGAAACAAAATCACCTGGACAGGTGAAATCAGAGAAGACAAGGAGTGAAATAAAACCAAGAGGAAGTCTCACTGAGTGCTTAAATGCTTCAAAGGACTAAGCACTATTGGGTAATTCCTCGTCCACCCCAGGCCATTATCCCCAACGAAGCCAAAGTCAGCAGGAACTACCTTCCTCAGTACTGTTGCAAGGGGGAATTAAATGAATTAAAATCGTTATGTGCCCAACCCCACAAAGTGGGTGTCTCTGTCCAGGAAAAGACTTCACGCTAAGTCAGGGGCCCTCTGAAGCACTAGTGGGCTCTGAGGATGCCAAAGTCCCATTACGTCAACTGACATCTTAGCAACCAGAGGATGGAAGGCAACAGCTTGGGTTAAAAGGAGTTTGCAACTTATCTTTAAGTCATTTTTTTCCTCCTTAAAATAAACAAGATCAGCAATGCTAATAAATCGATTTGGTAGCGTGTTTTTTTGCCAAAAAATTTTTTTACTGTCAAACACTCTAAAATTTCCAGTTATCAAGTTTATGATGATTTCAATATAATTAGCAAAAAACAGCAAAACTTGCACATCATGTAAGCCCATGGTGATAATAATAAGAAGGTTCTCATTGTTAAAATAACAGCTTTACTCTAGGATTTGCCTATGTTATCTCAACATTATTAAGTATTGTTTATTATCCAGTAACTTGATTTTATTTTCAATACTCCCTAATGATCTAGGACTTGAAACTTCAAAAATCTTATATATTGGGAGACAAGTGGGGCCAGTGTTATCGTGCAGATTAAGCCACCACCTATAATCCCAGCATCCCATAGGAATGCCGAGTCCCAGGTGCTTCACTTCTGATCCAGCTCCCTGATAATGCACCTCAGAAAGCAGCTGAAGATAGTGCAAGGGCTTGGGCTCCTGCCACACATGTGAGAGACCCGGATGGAATTCCAGGCTCCTGGCTTAGCCAAGCTCAGCCTCTGCCATTGCAGCCATGTTGTCAGTGAGCCAGAGGATAGAAGTGCTCGCTCGCTCTCTCTCTAACTTTGCCTTTCAAATTAATAAAATAAATCTTAAAAACAGAGAAGTAATTTCCAGGAGGAAATGTTTATTGTATAAGAAACTATTGTATATACTAGTCTGTTCCTTCACTAAGATAATAAAAAGGGTTATTTCTGTTTAATTCCCATTTAATATTTTAATATATGCATATAGTGTTTTATGACCTATAAAGTGACAAAGTTTGTATTTGAAGAGAATATAAATGAGTTGCAATTACATTAGAATGAACTGCAACCTAAAGGAGATTTTTAAATGCTGCCCTGTTGGGCTAAAGGAGCATGTAGGCCTGGGCATTAGATTCCTGTCTTCTCCACTTTCATACATAGGGACAGGGGGAAGAAGGTGGTGGTTTAGACTTCATGTCCGTAAGAGCTATCCATTTTTAGTGACTCACCCACAGCTTAAGATGAAGGGTGAATGAAGATGCCAAGAAACTAAATGCCCAGGTAAACACAAGTGAAGAGTTTGGGTTGAATATTTTTTGCTTGAGCTGCTTAATGCCCCAGCCTTACACATGTGCTTTTGATCCAATCCTTTTGTTATTGTAATTGCTGAAGCTAAGCTGCAGAACACCACGGAACAAGGAGCTCAGCTACCTCACAGGATTCCCACAAACACAATCTGAGAGTAGTATTTTCTTGAGCACACTACGGTAACACTATTTGCTTTCTGTTTGAGTAGCTGGGTAAAGGGATTTGCTGTAATAGACTCTGTGAAACAATAAATTAAACCAAGTGTCTCCACATTTGGTTCACTTCAGCTGGTGGATTATCACCCAAATGTACGGGATGCCTTACAGGCAGCGATGCGTTCCTTGGCAGGGGTTCTGGGTCAGCTAAGTGAGCGCCCTTTCTGTGAATAACAAAGGGGCATCTGTACAGGCCTCCAGCCCAGACCCATCCTTCTCAGCATCCTTTAACACAAGGATATCTGTCCATCCTACAGGGACAACAAACGTAGCAAGTTTCTGCCTTCTTCTGCTCATTAAGATAGAAGCGTTCATGGTATGGGAGGTTGTGGCCAAAAAATCCCCAAACTTATCAAAGAGTTTAGACCACAGGAAAACAAGTGTTTATTTTGCTCTGGGAATCAGTGAGAAATGGCCAATTTATTTCAAGAGTTTTCTGTAGATAAGGAAGATGCTCAATGGACGTTAGACACACCGAGAAACACAAACACTGACACACAGACATATTACAAAGAAAGTCTTTTAGTACTTTAGCGATGAGATATGTTTCCTCTTCCACCTGCTAAATGCCATTTACCCAAGTCTATCACTTTGGTGACAAATCAGTAGTCATACATATAAGGGGATTATAAAATCTCTGACACCTTATCTTCATAGAAGCATTGATGTTTCTAAATTACTCCAAGAAAATGATTTGTTCTCCTCTTCACTTCAGACAGATTTTATTAGAAATAAGATTTTCCTGATACTAATAATACTTTCCTTCGAGTGAGGTTAAATCAAATAGAGCTGAGAAAAATCACCTGCCATTTTCTTCATTTTTAAGTCCTTGTACAGGGAACCATTTCAATGGTTAATCTTTGGGTAATGCCATTGACAACTCAATAAAGCAGTTAAAAGACTTCCTTTGATAACTAGAAAAAAAAAATGGAATCACCAGGATTTAAGAGAAATCCCCTGATGTCTCCATTACTACAGACATACAATGCATTTCCAGACTAGGCAAAAACATGCACATAACTTTTTATTTCATGCGGCCTTTGGCTTACGCTTGGTCAACAAGCGCGTCAAAGTACTTTCCTCCAAGGTGTTTCCCATCCCTCCTTTCCCGAGTTTCTCCCCAGGCCTCCAGACCAATGGGCACACTGAACAGGATGAATGATGATGGAGAAACAAAAGTTTTCGGTATATCCTTACTCTGACATTCTCCAAAATTCGTGGAATTGATTTCTCTCTCTCTTTCACCCTTGCTCAATCCCGACGCAGGCGAAGGTGACATAGCTGCAATATTAATTTCACAGTTTTGCAAAGCTTAATGTATGTGTTTTCTCTTTTAGTTCATTTTAAATCAGTTTTGATTGATCAGGGGTGTGTAGGTTAGCTTTCACAATGAAGATCCTGGCTGCTATGGACTGTAAATGACAACAGTTTCATCTATGTTTTCTTCTTTCTTTTTTCCACAGTCAAAAAACTAGTATTTACAATTGTACTACTCAGTTTCCTAAAACCCCCATTACCATCTTAAATGCCTCATATTTAATTATAACCAAAAGCACACATTCTCAAATGACCTTTTCCAGTCACATCATGCACCATAGAAAGTTTTCCTGAATCCTTATTGCATTTTGGAAAAAAAAAAAAAATTATGTCTGTGCCATTGTTGCACTCCAGCATTTATTTAAAAGACTATAAAGTTCCTGAGTAGAATTCATTCTTGTACTAACAAATGTTCAGGTTAATTCCAGGCAGTTCCAACCAGAACAGTCTTTATATTTAGAGATGCAGATCATCAGGTCTATCGGAGGTTTGAACAAACACACAAAAAGGAGCTGTTGTAATGGATATAAAAATACAAAAGTACACACAAGCTCCTTACGCTCACTATGATAAACAGGCTCACTCATCAACTCCACCTTGGAAGCAAGTTATCTTCAAAGCATGCAGGCTGAAGATGACAGTGAATGTGGCAACTCTGAGCATTTTTCTATCCTGACTATACTATAAATAGTCCAAATTTCAACTGAAAACTTTAGAATTTCTTTTGTAGTAAACACTACTGCATACATGTCACTTTTCCCAAACATTTACTAATAAGATTGCACCAATGTCATTTTTAAAGATATGGAAACAAATAGAATACGAGCTAGAGAAAAGATAAAACAGACGACACGGCTTTTAGTGGACCTCAATGTGTGTCTTTGTTTGCTAATTAAACAGTGAAATCCTTCATAGCGTTTCACGGACACATCTGTAACTCGGAGTGATTCATTTTGACCCTGTTTTGTTGAAGATGGTCATATCGAGATTATGGTATTTTGCAAAATACTTAGAGCACATGAAGGAATGTGATCAGAGATTTATTAATATCCATGTTGCCCTTTTCAATAACATGAAATGCAAGAACAAACTATCTGCAACAAAAAGGGGATGAAAAGGCTAAGGTGCTATTGCTGCCTTCAGTATTCCCGCTTGTACTCTTCCTATTTCACTTTGAAGGAAGGGGACACAGAATGGCATCTATCAAGGCCACACACTGTATTTTTTTTCTCCGAAGACAAGATACAGAACAATCTAGAGGGATGGCAGAAACTGTGATAAAACAAAACCTTGATCCAAAGATGAGATAGATGCAAGTTCTTTTGTGGGTGCTGTGAAAAGAAGAAAATCTGTGACAGATATTGAATAATTACTGTTGGAAGGAAATCCTCCCATCATGATCCTCTTTTAGCAGCAAGGAAGAGATCCCTATGAATTTAACATCAACTAGATTGCTACCACCACTCAATTACGGAGTTTCCAATCATCACAAAGACATTGATTCTCATTTCTGCTGCTATATCCCACTCCTTAAATGCGAAAGAAGGTGAAGAAACAAAACTGGTAGCATTACAAATATTTTGGTTTGGCTGCCATTTGAACTACCTTCAATGTTTACAAACATATTCCATTTTTGGGGGTGCAAATTTTTTAAAAATTTGGAGAACAAATTTGGAGAAACATTTCCTTCCATTAGGGTCAAAATGGCATTTGAGCCTGAGACTTCTCTTGAACAGTCAGTTAGAATTGTCGATTCACGATGTCTCTGCTGGCACTTGAGAACACGATTTATTTTAGTACAAAGTGATTCATACGCAGAAAACTCAATCATAAATGTGTGCCGTATTGAGAAAAGCAGGAGCGGGGTCAATAAAGCAATAGCTCAAGATCCATTGAAGTTGGGCCATTGATCGGAGGAGCCACACACTTAACAGCGAAGGGAAAGCACCACTCTTCCCCTCTGGAAAACATCTGTCCAATGGCTTTCTTCAGTGAAACTGGTACAACTCGTGAGGAGACCCAGTGAGGACAGACCCGGGTTTATACTTAGCATCTACTGTATAGGAGGGATATTTCAAATGCCAGCTTCATCTGCTTTGGCCTGGCTTCCAGGGCATTTTAGGGGTGGTGGGTGGTGTTTCTAGTCCAAGGACTGTAAAAATCCCAGCTCAAATTAGCTGGCTTTTGTCAGCATCGTGAACCCTTAACCCAAACCGCCTCTTTAGCTGCACATGCTGTTATAGCAAGGCGGCAGTACAACAGTTCTCCCATGAGGAGGAAAAGGATGGCAGGACCCTGAGCAGCATCAAACATCTGATCTTCAGCAGGACCTCGGGCCAACTTTCCTTCCCACACAGGGATGCTGGCCTCACTCAAGCCTCAGTGAGCAGAGGAGATGCAGCACAGGGGAGGCCATGCGGCACCTCACGTTCTCTGCACCGTGACTCTCTGAACCTCAGGCATACATCCAAGCAGAACCCGTGCCTGGGTGAGGCAGGGACCGAGAGGGTGGGCACAATGACTCTCCTCTGTTTTTCCTCTCCTCTGGCTCCTTCATGAACCCAGGGTCCTCCCTCCAGACTTGTTCTCTCCTGTCCCATGGCAACCACAGGAAACCAGGGGTGCTCACCCTGCGGTTCTTTTACCTAGGCCAACCAAACTCATCGAAAGTCAGCAACAGCCAAAAACAAAAACTAAACAAACAAAAAGACCTACACACACAGCAAAAAAGAACCCAAAAAACAAAAAAACACCCAATTTGTATCTGAAACTAAAGCATTTTAGGAGTCCATTTGCTAAGATCCAATAATGATGATTCATGATGAAGAGTCTTTAGAAATTACTTGAGAATAAGTAGCACGACATTAAAGAAGAGGACATTAAGTTTCTCAGAGCCAAGAAGTTACAAGGTACACCATGACTAGCTCATATTTATAGAACGGTAAAACCAAAGGAACAGATTGAACTGCTGTATAAATAATTCAAGCACCAACTACTCACTGTTATTTCTCTTTTTTTCTTCTTGAGGGGAATGTTGAGAAAGACTGAAAATGGTTACCAAGAAAATCACCACTATTTTTCAAAACCAAGAAAGAGACTGCTAAGAAAGCATTTCATTTCTTCTCATTACCCCTGCCACATGAACCAATCATGTTTAGGTTCTCCTGTGTTTCGGGGCCACGTCCCAAGACCTGAGCTCCGCGTGTGCCCCCATCTGCGCTTAGGGGAGAATTAATGACACAGCAGCTCTTATCTGCCCCTTCTTGTAACTTAAAGGGAAATCAAATCCATTTTTGATGCAGATCACTTCTGTGGTGACCATTCATTTCTGCATCCCCCCTTCCCATGCACACACACACGCCCACACGCGCACACACACACACACACACACACACAAACTGCAGACAGAAGACAGAACGGAGTTTCCAAGAATTTCTAGTCCACTCTATGTGTTCTGGGAAGCTCCAGCCTTTCACCCCACCTGACCTCTACCCAGGATACACCCAGAAATTCTTCCATTTTCTTTAAGTCTCAAGAGAAAGCGGGAGCCTCCCCCAGGAGGGGCCATGGGCAGGCAGGAATCAGGGTATTACTCACGTCGGTTTTCATACATGCTCCTGGACTGGGCCCAGATTTTAAAAGGATCTGGTTTTCTCTGCCCAGAGCTGTCAGTCTGGTCTGGAGCTGAGGCTTCCGCAGGTGGGTACTCGGGGAGCACCTGAGTGCTGTGGCTTGGGGACGCCGTGTGCAGGCTTCGATGGCTCGCAACACTGTGCTGCGAACTACTCTGGCTGTCTTTCCTTTCCAGTGGTTGCTGAGAGCAAGCGAGAGGGGTGAGAGGAGATTATTACTGGGTTCCACCAGTGGGTGTTTTCCACCAGCTCGTCTTTGTTCAGCACTTCTGCATACACAGACATCAATACATCAACAACATTTTGGCTTCCACCTTTCTTCAGCAAAGGCTGAATGCAGATAAATCCCCAGGTGATTGGCAGACAGACAGAGGGGCGGGCTAGAGAGAAACACATAATCACAAACCATACAGTTCTCTGGGCTGTAGCGGAAAACAAATCCAATTTTCAACGCAGGTTCCCGGCTAAGATACTGGGCTCATTTCTTGCAAGATTTATTAGTTTTAATATCCCCATTTTTGAACCAAAATATGTGACACAAAACACCACGAGTGGTTTAACTTAAAGGCTATAATATCCAGAAAAATAAGATCATGTCTGAGGATTTTCTTGGGGAGTCCAGGTCTTGCACCTTTTAATAATAATAATAATACTCCTTTCTATGCATTTGCCACTAGCCTTTCTTGACTACAAGAAACAGAGGTCAGAACTTGAAAAAAAATCATGCCTAGCATTAAGCAGTGCACTAGTGCTTACAGGTAAAAGAGGTCTTCAAAAATTCATGGAAAATGTATATGATTTAAAAAAAAAAACTATGCACTGGTTTCATTTTTTGTTCCAAAATAATTCTCTTTTCATTCCTTTCTTCCCACAAATGCTTCTGAAGTACTCTTGCATAAAAGTAACAATCCAACCAAGAGTTTCTTAATTCCTACTTTTGCTGGCATGATGTGTCACCTCTTGAACTGCTGACACTAGCCTTGGTTGAAAACCAAGATCCAACTTTATACTTGGGTTGATCTCTGGGGGTCAGTCTTCTTAGATCAGTCTTCTTAGTGTGCAACTTGCCCAAAGTCCAAATGTATTCAAAAGGGAAGAATTCCACTTAAATTTCAGTAGAATAAGCAAGTTCCTGTTCATTAAAACTGCTTAGCAAAGACCCTTCCCATTTTACAAAATGCTCTGTCTGAAGGGTGACTGAACAGAGAGCAAAATCTAATGGGAAGAAAAACATTAGGTAGGAAAGAAAATAATTTTAGTTCTAATTTTGTCCAATAAAAGACTACGACAATATCTGGTGTTTAGTTTCCCAAATTCAAAATAAAAATCCTGGAATAGTGTCTCCTACAATGCACACCTGCTTAAGAACATCAAAAACAGAGAGGACAGACAGGAGAGGTATTTATCTGCATCCTTTCTTGTATGTCCTATATAGCTTACGTATTAAAAAGTATCTTGTAGGATCTTTGACTTCAAGCACTCCGGCTCCCTCAAGTTCTTGACAGTGTCCAAACTTTCTACCTGGTATTACAATGACTCTTATCACTGCTGCCTCCCCAAGTACCCTCCATTATTCCTTCCCCAGGAATTATGCTAGAAGTTTCCAAAGTCATTAAATTCTCAGGTCCCTGCCAGTCCTTTCTTTGAAACAAGTATTTAAACAAAGCCCAAGGAGGACAAAGACTTCATTTGTGCTTGATTACTACAGAACTGAATACAGGCTTTGGCAAGAATTTACAGTTGAGAAAAACTGGGCATATATTTAAGTGAAAGTAAGACAGACCATTTAAAAGTATACATGGTTTGCCTGATGGAGAAAATTGAGGACCATATTCTAAGGTGGCAGAGGGATCTTAGTAAAACTGTTTCATTCACTCTGATTCAAAGGAGAACAAACTTTGGTGAAGAGGCCAGCAAAGCAGGTTGACATTGGCTGGGAGAGGGAGGGGTCATCAGAACTCATCACTACTGCTGTCTTTGGAGGCGAAATGCCCAGCTCAGCCCCGGATGGATTAGCATTCCGGACACTTGAAATAGAACTTGGCTCTGCCAACTTCCAACAGCGTCTTCTGCAACAGTGAATTCAGCTCTCAGGGTTAGGGATCTGACTCCTGTCCCAGGAAGGGTACTGCTACCTGCCCTCTAGCTACCTGGCAGACACAATGAAGATATTCAGTGTCAGAAAAATGTTAATGATGAAGACCATACCCATTCTCTTTGCATTTCCCATTGTTTTTCTCTTCAACGGAGTCTTTACAAGGGTTTTCCTCATTTATGATGTGAACCCCACGCTATAATGCACACAGCAAAGTGAGATTATGAGTGCATTTCCCCTATAATCCTCAGAGTTTCCTGTATTGCCTATTTTTTTTAAAAAAATAATACACACAGAATATTTTTATAATCAAGACCCAAATTAAAGTTACTTTCACAATGAATGAATCTCAATAGATAGAACGAAGATGGCTGCTTTATGTTTTTGGTCCCCTCTGTATGTGGTGGTGGTGGTGGTGGTGGGGAGGTGGAGATTTTAAATTAACAGCAAGTAACCCAGTAAAGATCTCTGCATCTACCTTAGAGCTGTAGGTCTCCTGTACATGCCCATCTACTCTTGGTTCTTCAAGTAAGTAGCAGATCCAAGATTCTAGGATGGATCCAGCCACACAAAATTCACTTCATAGTTAAAAATGGGTTCCTGGACTGCAAACTCTAGTCCCTGACTTCACAAAAGC
Source organism: Oryctolagus cuniculus (assembly GCF_964237555.1). NCBI lineage: Eukaryota > Metazoa > Chordata > Mammalia > Lagomorpha > Leporidae > Oryctolagus > Oryctolagus cuniculus. The sequence goes on along the minus strand of NC_091441.1, from coordinate 84,192,665 downwards.
TTGAGTACTGCAGGGCCACCCGAGAGCAGCGTTCACTCTGCTTCTTTGTGAGGTTATTTGGCAGTCCCTGTGCTACTGCCTCCTTGGGTCATTGTCCTTGAAATCTAACTTGAACTTCTTCCAATGGATTTCTCTTCCAGAACTGGAGAAAAACACCTCACTGGCAGCAGCCCTGCTCTATTGAGAGTCTAATAAAACTTCCAGACTTTCTCTTATAGAAATGTCTGTGTGCTTCCACACATATACCCAGATCTCCATGCATACAGATTTAGCAAGTCACATCAGGGGTTTGCAAGACTCCTGGATGTCTGTCCTGGTAGGACAAATCTCTCTCTGACATGGAGAGTCCAGATCTCATCAGTTTAACTGGAGAGACGGCTCTGCCACAAACTGTGTGTGCAAATGAAGTCTTCCGCAAATGTATGGGTCATTTTCCAAATTATAACACCGTTTCTCACCTCCGCAGTAAATGACTCATTTAGGCCCAATACAACACAAAATGACAGATACGTTCTGGGATGAAATAGCTCACTGCCTCTCAGTCAAACTGTACCTTGGAGTCCTTTTTAAATGCCACCTCAACTCTGTCCCTCCATTTGGAAAATAAATATAAAAGAGCACCCTGACAATGTGCTCCAAAAACTGCACCACCACGGAACTGTCACTAACCGTTATTATATAAATGGCACACTCATGGGCTAAATAAACAACAATCCCGAAGCATCTTGGCTTTTCCTGTGGATAAAACTGAGCCCTCACTCCATGTTCCTTCTCAAACTCAATTATGAAAACTCCTTAATTTGAAGATGCATTCTGCATTACACATCTTGTGGGCACTCTGGGTTTTCGGAAGCTATACTGTACATGTGTGTAGAAGTTTCCATTTTCTTTCAGCATGCTATTTAGTTTTGATGTTGTCCTTTATTTGGCCAGAGCCCAGAATCTTGGAGCAGAAAAGCCATGTTTCTAGGTCTCTCAGTCTGCAGTCCACTTGCATGCCTTTTTAGCAGCCTGAATGACCTCGCAGAAGACTTGAGGCATGAGAATAAGCTCCCTGTTTTAGCACAGGACCAGGTTCACAACTAATGTGATTATCTTCTACCTTAGTTTGCTAGGTAAAAACACCAGCTCCAAGACAAGAAACTACACTAGAAGACACACTCTCAATTCTGTTAACAGAAGGACAGAAGCATCTAGCACAGCAATGCCAGAAATTGGCCCTCCTGTAACACACTTACTTACACATCCAGTTAATACAATCTGATCGTTTACTGGATGTCTGAAATGGAGGGATACAATGGATACGTAAGACAGAGAAACAATGAGCTCTTGAGTCTTTATCTAACTGTGTGCATATGTATGTCTGTAGAAGTATCCATAATACTTTGAGAACATATTCCAGTGTCCTTTAGAGAAGTAGTAACAAGAAATCTTTGGGTATACATGTTTGGTATACTGCTTAAGCCACCACATGGGAAGTGATATTCCATATCGCAGCATGGCTGGTTCATGTCCTGGCTCTCTTCTGGTCCAGCCTGGGAAGCAGCAGGTGATGGCTCAAGAATTCAGATGCCTGCCACCTATGTGTGACACCTGAATGGAGTTCTGGGCCCCTAACTTTGGCTTGGTCCAACTCTGGTTGTTGCAGGAATTTTGGGCACAAACCAGCGGATGGAAGTTCTCCCTCTTTGCCTGTTTCTCTACCTTTGAAGTAAAGTAGAAGTAAATACATGCATACAGCCTTAGGAAGAACATTCCATTAATGGCCATAGCTAAGTCCCCAGGACAAAAATGAACTGGGGCTGTTTGAGGAACTGAAAGGCTATTGTGGCATAACAAGGAGATGTAGCAGCCTGAGATGAACTTGGAGGCCAAATAATGCAAAAGACTTGGGGGCTACTATAAAGAGTCTCTGTTTCATTCTTAGCTCAAGAAGGGGAATTCATTCATGAATTCAAAGTATGGATGTGCCAACAGCCAGCATATTTCCAGAAAGTTGGGTCTGGCTACTGGTAGGACATGGATTGACAGGGAGAGGAGTGAAATCGGAGAGCCCAGTCAGGAGGCGATTCCTTCCCTCCACGCAAGGCACCTGGGGTGGCTTATACTGGGGAAGCAGCAGTGATGGAGAGGAACAAATGAGATCAAAGGATATACTGGTGCCAGGTTTAATAGGCAGTGTTGAATTTCTGAATGGGAGAGAGGAGAAGCAGGGAGAAGACGATCTAGAAACAAGGGTATCCACTCCCCAAGTCTCCAGTCTGAGTAACAGTTGGACAGGGCTGCCGTATTTAAGACGGGTATTGCCAATGCTAACAGTTGACACTATGCCTCACTATGCTGATATTCATGGAGCAAGACTTTTTTTTTTTAATTTATTTGACAGATAGAGTTAGTGAGAGAGAGAGACAGAGAGAAAGGTCTTCCTTCCATTGGTTCACTCCTCAAATGGCCGCTACGTCCGGAGCTACGCTGATCCAAAGCCAGGAGCCAGGTGCTTCCTCCTGGTCTCCCATGCAAGTGCAGGGGCCCAAACACTTGGGCCATCCTCCACTGCATTCCCAGGCCACAGCAGAGAGCTGGACTGGAAGAGGAGCAGCTGGAACCAGAACCCGGTGCCCAACTGGGATGCTGGTGCCACAGGTGGAGGATTAACCAAGTGAGCCATGGTGCCGGCCCCAGAGCAAGACTTTTATTTTGGAGTCTGAAATCACAACCTACTAAGAAGGCAGTGTTGGGGGAGAGGGGGCTCTATGTAAAACAAAACAAAACTCCACAAAGGTCCTTGGCCATATATGGGTCCTGAACTTGCATTACAAGACCTTTTAAAATAAAACTACCCACCTCCTTGAAATGAATTATTTCCTTACTATTTACTGTCAGGCCAGGGAAACTGGGAAGATACACTGGTTTTTATAAATGGAAATGGGGAAAAAAATCAACTCATCAGTATTTCACAGAATGATTTAGAAATGGAGGTACTTATACAGTGAACTGAAAATACTTGCTCGGAAGAGCAAATGAATACAGACAGCACTTAGGAGCTTAAATGATGAAAAGAATTCATGTGGCTTAAAAATGACAAATCGATCCATTTTAAAGCAAAATTATTTACAGTTCACTTCTCTGCCAAGACCGAAGGCCACTGCAGCGATTTGCATGGACAACAGGAAAAACTCCAAGTGCGGATGAGGTATGAGGCCAATGTCATTAAAAGGTTGTACAAGAATCTGACACCCAAATCCAAGCCAAAACACAGCACGGCCTAACTGTCTGTCTACTTCTTTTATCACTTATGGGACGATTTCCTCCAAAAAGCCAGGCAAGAGGAGTTAGCGGAGAAGAAAAGGGAATGCATCGATTGGATATGAAAATAACCCTGGTTCACACTGAATGTTTTAAAGGAATCTAAGACAACGGCCAAGTCTGTCTTTTGGAGGGCTCCAAAGGGTTGGGAGCAGGAGCTGCTGTGGGAGGCAGGAGCCAGGGGGCTCACTTAAGTAACCCTGTATCTTTTCCAAGCACTCCTCTCCCTGCTTCTCCTTGGAGACTGGGGAAGCTTTGATGGGATCTATTACTGTGCCGGTTGTCAGATGCCTGGCGTCAATAAAAAGAAAGACAGACTCCAAGATGACTGGGAGAGTCGGAGAATGAGACAGGGTTCATAAACCCGAATGAGTCAGCCAGGGTCATGTCATGTGCACCATTTCTAAGAGGCCTTTGTGTGTCTTCCCCTCACATCTCTTACTGACTGGTTTTCAGAAACTCCTGTTAGCACCTCTGGCAGGGGAAAGGGACAGAGGACCGTGCTGCAGAGACTTGTCACTATGCCTACTCTTTAGTTTGCTAAAAAGAGGTTGCTGAAGGGAGTGCCCTGCCTGCTACTCTGTGGTCTCTCTATGAGAATTTGTGCAAGAAGATTTTTAGTAACTGAAGAAACTGTGTCTCCTCACTGAAACGGTGCACTTTCTTTTATCTGACAACAGCAGCAACCAAAGAATATGCTTCCCTTCCTGTGCTGCCTGGGCAGCTGGGGAGCTCCAAAGAATTCCATACTCCATCATGGCATTGAACTCAATCTTGGGTCTGGATTTTGTAGGACTACTTCACTGAGGTTGTTGTAATTAGCAGCTGACTGATTCTTCGTTATGTGTGTACTTGGTTCCATATTATATTTCCGCTCTATTTACTTTGGAAACTCCATGCTCAACAGACTTTCATCTCCATAAGGTAAGGGTCTCTAGGGATTTGCCTGCAGATGGGGTTATTGGTTCTCTCTTTCCAGTTCCAAGAAGGCAGGAATGTTTTCTGTTTTAGCTCTTGCTGAATACTGGAACCGGTCTGACACAGAAGATACTCCATAAATACTTGTTGATAAAATGAATCCATAAGAAGTTCTGGTAATTTGAATTCTATTTCTAAAAGGAGACATCAATAAACCATCTGTTTGCAAGCTGAAAGAAGGGAGGCGTTGGGGCTGGCATTGTGGCATAACGGGTAAAGCCACCGCCTGCGACACTGGCATCCCATATGGGTGCTGGTTCATGTCCCAGCTGCTACACTTCCAATCCAGCTCCCTCCCAACGGCCTGGGAAGGCAGCAGAAATTTATGCAACTGCTTTGTCTATTGCCACCCAAGTGAGAGATCCAGATGAAGCTCCTGGCTCCAGGCTTCAGCATGGCTCAGCCCTGGCCATTGCAGCCACTTGGGGAGTAGACCAGTGGATGGAAGATCTGTATGTATGTGTGTGTGTGTGTGTGTGTGTGTGTGTGTCTTACCCTCTTTTTTAACTCTTTCAAATAAAGAAAGAAATCTTAAGAGGAAGAAGAGAAGTGATATGACCCTTTTACTTATTGAAGTATTTCCAGTGCCTTGCTCTGAACTTAATACTTAAAGGTTCTCAGTATTAGTTTACTAAATAAATGAATGAATGGGTAAGTAAATGACAGATGAGTGTAAAGAATGGACAAATGAACAGATGATGCGTGGACAGACGAATAGATGAGCAGACAGACAAAAGGGAGAAAGTAAAAGAGGAGTCAGAAAATGACCAGCGTTGTGGCACCGTGGGTTAACCAACCACATGCTGGCATCTCCTATCAGAGCACTGATTTGAGTCCTGGCTGCTCCACTTCTAATCTAGCTCCCTGTTTATGTGTCTGGGGAAGTAGCAGATGATGGCCCACATGCTTGGGCCTCTGCCAAGTAGATGGCAGATCTGGATGGAGTTCTGTGCACCTGGCTTTGGCTGGACCAGGCCTGGCCACTGACAGCATATGGGGAGTGAACCAGCAGATGGAAGCTCTCTTTCCTCCACCCACTCCCCTGTCACTTTACCTTTCAAAGTATTTTTTAATGAATAAATATATTAATAGATGTTGATTTTAAAATTTATGGTTTGGTGTGATGTTCCGAGTTTTAAATCCTCACTCACTAGGTCTTAGAGTAACTTGGACTGAAAGTCTCAGTTAAACAAGTTTCTAGTCTGGCTGATTAAGCTGGGCAACAGAATCAGTTTTCCAGAGAGGTCTAAAACGTGACACCAAATATGTCTTATTTTTGTCTCTGCCATTTGGCAGGAAAATGTCCAATGGGATGGAAGCCCAGGTATTGAATTAATAAAATTTTATTAAGACACTGTCATGGTCTCTAGTGAGTATATAAACCATAAATTCAACATTTAAACTCAATCTAGTAGGCGAAATTGCTTATTAAGAGTAAGCTATAGGGACCACCCTGGAGGGAAATAAGATAAAAAAAGGTAAGTCCTTCGTTTCCAATAAAAACCCAATGACTGAATTATTGGGGGGAGGGGGCGGGGAACAGGAATGAGGGCAAAGAGGAGCGGTCAGTCACAGGAGCAAGGCGACAATCGCAGGAGCTTCTAAGCAGAAAACAGCATGGCTCGGGGTTAAGACACTAAATTCACGGAGCTGTGAGCAGATCTAACCCAGCACAACCCGTGGTGTCTCATCAGACAGCCTCTCCAAGGGACCCTGTCTGCGGTTAACTGAAAGGTTTTCTGGTTCCAGGACATCCCGCTTCCTCGTGGATTCCCTGACCCCCACCAGAAACATCTCATCATCATCTGCGTCTCTGGCAGGACACGATCCCAGTGCAAACTGGCAAAGCTTTCCATCCACCTGTACAGAGCCCCCACTGGTCACAGATGTTAGCAACGCTCCTCTGCCAACAGCAGACCTTGGCAGATGCCCCCCACGTTTTGTACGGCAGCTGCTAGAGCGTGCCAGTAATGGCGTGAAAACCATCATCCCTGTCCTGGCACAGAAATCGAGGAAGGACGAGCCTCCAGCTGGGGGCTTGTTCTCTGCTAACCCAGCAACACACCACTCTCTTAGCTTGTGGTAATTAAGAGCCAGCAGACTGTGGGCAAAGCAGTTAAGAGAGCTTTTTTTTCCCCTAGGAATGCAGCCCAAGTAATTGGCTTGCTGCTTGCTAATGGCAAGGCTTCTACAAAAATAAATTGTCATAGGGAATTCTCTTAACCGACTTGCTGAAGGCAGGCTGTATACCTGTTTGATACACCTTTTGAGTTCACCAAATAATTTCCAAACACTTTGGGGAGGAAAAGATGTAAATGAACTACAGAAATCCTTTTTTGGCACTGCAAGTGCAAATGGGATGCAACACAGGAAAGAACACCTTGCTACCTGATGTCACCTTACCTGTGCAAAACTGCTATGCTCCCCACAGTAGGTTCCTTGCCAAGACTCCATCCATCAGCCAAGCAGGGCTGGGGTGGGGGTGGAGGAGGGAAAAAAGGTGGCTCATGCTAACTTAAGCTCATGAGCTGCACCTGCCAGATCTGCGTCTATTTGTCTGAAGGCTGAATGGGTTTCTGACTATGACCCAGGGCCAGGGAGAAACACATGTGCCCATGCACACACTCGGCCATCTCTGTGGCTCCAGCTTAGGCACCAGCCAGCCCTTTTTTGCCTGGACATTAACACAGACTGACAGGGGCCGCAGCCCTGAAGTCAATGCTTCCAACCAGCACGGCGCTATGCTATCAGAATCACAGCAATTATTGCAGGTTTTTCTCTCGGGAGAACTTGGGAGTGGGGTTTCAGAATGCAGGAAGCTCCCTCTCTCATCTCCTTAATAAACTTCTGTCTCGCGCTGCCAGGCTTGGAGACAGGTGGAAAGAATTCAGCTGCAGCGCTGTAAGCCGCAAAGTTTTAAAGCTTTTCCTTTCCTGGATGCTAGAAAGCTGTAAATTTCCCCTCCCTCCAATCTTCTAAGCCATATGGAAACACCCCCAGCTTTATCCTAATTTTAATGAATTAGGAAGCCCCTTCCACCCAGATCAATTTCATTGGAGCTCCAGATTTTGAGTTTTTCAACAGCATTCTAATTTGTTGTCAGTGCCCCAAGAGCAAAAGCCCATACACCAAGCAAAGCACTATCTCTAAGCTATTAGCTAACATGTCAACTAGGTAATGCATCTTCAGAGAAACCAGATTAGAAAGGACAGCAAAACATTGATTTTTTTTTTTTTTTAAGAATCCTCTACCTGCAGCATAATGCTGCTAAACCTGGAAAAACAACAAAGGACATTTGCACAGCAAGGAAATGTCTTATTCTCAGCGTTGGGCATTGAATGTTGTTGCATGTGAGCATGGACACACATGCAGGGCAGAGCAATTCATCCTCAAACCAATCGGCTTTGTATTTTGTAAATAATTCACCATCCAGGGCATAAGGCAGCTCGGGGAGAGAACGGGCAGCCATGTGAACGGCTGCGAACACCAGTTGAGAGCAAAGCTACTCGGAACAGGTGGAGCTGCCTCTTCCCATCCCTCCAGAGGAGACAATAGCATTTGCATCAAGTTCAAACAGCTAAGAAACTCATCCCGTGAAGGAGAGTTGTGATGCAATGGTACAGAGACGATTCCAAACATGCATTCTGTACCCCGGCTCCGGCAACCTGCCCACAAATCACCACACAGTTAAAGGCAAGCCCAGATACCTTCTATACCAAGCAGATCCCCAGAACTTAATAAAAGGAGACCTGGCCCCTGTCTCTTCCCCAGCCACTCTAAAACCCATTTAATGAAGTGAAGCTGGACCGTGAACCCTCCCACCACCAGCCGGCCAGCCCCCCACCTCCAAACAAGCACCAAGGAACTGACAAGTCCTTACCGACTTTGGGCTCTTCTTGGGGACTGGCAGCCCTGGGGGAAAAAAAGCAACAAGGGAGGGAGGGGGAAAGAAATCATTAGCATAGCAATGTTACCTTTTCCTTAAAGAACCATCCCCAGGTGTTTCATGGCAACCTAGCCATCTGCAGAGTTATGTCAGATTTCTCCCCAGCATCGGAGTTACCAGGCTGTTCATATCGAATCAAAGCAGAGGGAGGAGGAGAGCGAGAGGCAGATCTATCTGCATTAGCTATGCTGACTTGTACTGCAGCAGCCTGGAGGCTGGGGAAAGAAATTCACAGACCTCAGCGGCCTGGGAAATTGAACACTTGGACAGAATCTCAAATGCTCTTCTGGATTAAGAGAGACTTAACTTACAATTAAGTCCGGGATATTTCCTTTCCGCACGATCCACTTGTCACATGAAGTGGACCAATCAGGACAGAGGAAAGGGTATATATTTAGTTTCAAAGGAGTACATGGTTAAAATTAATTTTTTTTCCTTTTTTGTCTTTTCTTTCCTTTTTGCCTCTGCCGTTCAGGAGAGGAAATGCCTTCTTTATTTGGATGAGCTCAATACCAAAACAAAGACAATGCTCTTTTGCCAGCACAGGATAAAATAGGAAGCCAAGTCCATGTTGGTCTAAGATCCCCTCCAGTTCATCAGCACATGTCTCGGTGCCTGTCAATCAAGCACTCAACCTCCTATTCAGCTGGTTGGAAAGTACTGGAGCTTGGGCTAGCCCCTCCAGGGGAAAGGAACCGTGTCATCTGGGAGTGCAAAGGAAAAAAGTCACAGAGCTGTGGGAAAAAAAAAAAAAAATGAGAACAAAGGAGAAAGAGAAAGACAGAAGGTTGAGCCCCAAAGTCTGTGCCCAAGCCTTGTCCTTAGTGGGAGGGGCCAGTGATTGTCTCACTTTTAGGAAAGTCAGTACAAATTTGTGGCAGATTATGGAGAATCTGTCAGCAACAGAGAATGGGGAAGAGTAGCCAAAAAAAAAGGGAAAATGGAGCACAAATGTGTGTTGGGAAAGTCATCACTTGTGCAGGCTGCCACCTCTAGTTGGGGCAGGAGTCACAATGCTCAATGCAGATTCCATCTGCGTAAAGTGCCAGAGAAGAGTGCGCTCCGAGGGTTTTGCACAGGAAATTCCAACCTGTTTTTGAAAGGGATCCCCACACACTGCAATGATTTCAAATCTCTGGGAAGTGACTCGTCAAACCGCGAGCCCTGCCAAGTTCAGCGCAAGTAATAGGAGGCAACAGAAGTGGGTGAGGACAGCAGAAGCCACTCCGAGGAGCACCGTGGATGTGACCATTCCAAGTGAGGCACGACACGAATTACTTAGCCTAAGAGGCATGGTGCGGGGGTGGGGAGAGCGCTATCTGGGCAAGGCTCGTCGCATCAGCAAAATGAGGTCACCACGGTCTGGCACAGTGGCTTTCAGACTTCAGAGCGCATGAGCAACACACAGCAGCTTGTGGAAAATGCAGGTTCCCAGGCCCCTCCCCAAGGAGCCCAGAAGTCTGCAGTCCCAAGAAGTTTTCCTGGGGCTTCCAACACAAGAGGTCTCAGAACCCCATTTAAGGAAGTTACGACGCAGTGGAGGGTGACACTTTCAGGTCAGGCAAACCCAGGCACCCTCGGCAGGTTCCTATAGCGCCCTCTATGCCCAGTCTCCACGGATGAAACAGAAACACCCCGGCTCACCTCACAAGACTGTGAAGGTAATTAAGAGAAAATGTTTCAGAGCCTCGTCCCTGGCACAGGACACTTTCTCCAGGACCTGGCCCTTTCTCTTTCCTTGGCTAATTCATAAAATTGAGAAATCAAGTGGATGTGATTATGTGACTCCAGCTAAGAAACATTTTTCTATAAGCATATTAAAATATAAAAAAGATGGGAGGAGAACTATTTGATCTACAGATAAGGCGAAAAATTCTGATTTGTCTTTCTGCTTGCACATAATTCTTGGGTGCTTTTATTGGTGCAATAATATGATCCATATCAAGTTATATTAATGTGCATCACTGTATTCAAAATTTTATACTACATCTTTAAATTCAAATTGTCACCTAATTCAGACATTCTTTGTTCATTGGAATAAGCAAAACTGCACTGTAGCTGGCTTTTACTGAACTTGACTGTGCTCTCTACAATGTTTTGTAAATAATTTCCATCTAGGTAGGTAGAATCAATGGCAATGGTTTCAATCCCGACCTATAATTGTTTACAAGACCGCACAGTTTTAAGCTCCTGGACTCTTAAGCTCTTCTTATATACAATCAAGAGCACTGTCTGTCCTCTACTCTAGAGTAACACCTGTAGGTATGTTCACAGGTGCATTCACAAGGATGTGCACGACAGCACTGCTGTAGAAAGAAAAAAATAAAAACAACTAGAAGCTCAGATTAACCTAGGAGTTAGTCAACCTAGAAGGCTATCCATGGAGGTTAAAACGAATGATGTATCTCTATGGTCCCAACAAAGATGGCCTCCTAAACACTTCGCTATGTGACGGAATGCTGAAGAATGGCAGGCACATATACACCCAAGCACATGCATGGTTTCTGGCCTTACACCACCGTCCACACCAAATAAGTGACACAGATACTTCAGGGGAGGCACGGAGGGCGGGGACCAGAGGGACTAGTTCAAGGCGGGATGTTAGTCTTATTCCGAATTCCTTTTCAAGAATACTATATCCACAGCTCATTGAGGCAATAAAACATTAATTTAAAAATTCCCACTGTTGAAGATACAAAATCAACCAGTCTGAAAGGTGGTGGGGAGTGGGGTATAGGATAGGGTATGGTCAATAAAAGCCCATTTCCTCATTACAGCGGTCCAGGGAAAGTGTCCCTGTTGCAATGATACCACAGGATGCATTTTATAATAAGAAAATGTTTCTTTAAATTCACAGAGGCATTTGTTCCTCCTTGCTGATTGCCAAAAAGCTGCATTTTAAAAAGCCACACCTTTTCCAGGAGCCCAAAGTGGGTTATGCCCACCAGTTAATATTTAAATAGTCAAAGCCAAAACACTCCACTTGACTGCATTTGAAAAAAGAAAAGAAATTAAGGATTTGTTTTAGGCCCATATGGTCATTAAATCTTAAAATCTAATAAATATGAATGCTGGAAGAAACCTCCTTTGGAAAATTTATAATTTATTTTAGCCAAAATAATTCAGATGAATTGAAAACAGCTGGGAGACCTAATAGGACCCACATGAAAGGTCACTGGTTGGCCGAATTCTCCAAGACCTAGAAATCGTAGGCTGTGCCCCTGGTCCAGTGGGCGTGAACTGCAGGCTGCATGTCCCAGATGGGCTGTCGGAAGCAGCGTTATCCGACACTTCACAGCATGCCAGTGGTTCTCCTAAGGACTAAAGCACAGCATGTGTACCCTGCAGCAGCAGGAAGTCTGTGCTCCTCAGTCTCATCCCGTAGTACACGGGAGGCAGACAGGCAAAACCCACACCTGTCTTAATGGGCTCATTTGGTCCACTCAGGGTAACCAAGGGGAGCTTTCCAAAGATGGAGGAGAGCGAGCTTGAGGACGGTACTATCTGCTCCTTGAGCAGAGAAGACAGCAATTGCTACGTCTAAGTGGTCCCAGACAACTTCTACAGGGAAGCTGAAGTCGAAAGCGTGACTCAGTGCAGCCTCTGAAGGCAGAAAACATGGGCCCTGGATTTCTGAAGTCTGCTGTCAAAGAGGCGTCTCACTGAAGAAAGCAAAGGGCAGCCGGCGCCGTGGCTCAATAGGCTAATCCTCCACCTTGCGGCGCCGGCACACCGGGTTCTAGTCCCGGTTGGGGCGCCGGATTCTGTCCCGGTTGCCCCTCTTCCAGGCCAGCTCTCTGCTATGGCCAGGGAGTGCAGTGGAGGATGGCCCAGGTGCTTGGGCCCTGCACCCCATGGGAGACCAGGAAAAGCACCTGGCTCCTGGCTCCTGCCAGGATCAGCGCGGTGCGCCGGCTGCAGCGGCGGCCATTGGAGGGTGAACCAGCGGCAAAGGAAGACCTTTCTCTCTCTGTCTCTCTCTCTCACTGTCCACTCTGCCTGTCAAAAAAAAAAAAAAAAAAAAAAAGAAAGCAAAGGGCAAATTCTCTGCTGATGACTTCGACCTGATGGATTAAGGTGAGGAGGAGGGATCTCTTTTCCTTCAAATACCAAGGCCATGCACTGCCAATAAACATGTTCTCATGTAACTCAAGGGCAGAATGTTATTCTTGGTGAAACTGCGTAAAGGTGGAGCACAAGTTATTTATAGGAAAGGAGTAGGAACATAACAGAATACACATGCAATTGGAACACAAAAGACTAAAGGGTTATATACTAAAAGTGTATTTTCTCTGCCTCATCAGTGGCTTTATTACCCATTGTAACATCTTCTACAAGAAAAGCTTTATTTAGTTACAAACAGATACATAAACACACAGATACCACAATAAACAAAAATCTATGCTACCTTTGTAAGTAATACAATTGCAGCAAACTGCACTTCTAAGCCTCTAGAGCCATCACCCACCTCTATATCCTCTATCAGTTCTTTCTTTTCCCTGAAAGGAATGCATACACGCTTACACGATTTTAAAGCACCCTGTTTCGACTCATCCTGGTGTCTGTCCTACTCCGTGAACCATGAAGCAGGTTAGCCCCGCTGAGTTATCAGGGAAGCCAAACAGAAATCAAGCACTGTGGGCCCTGCACCCCATGGGAGACCAGGAAAAGCACCTGGCTCCTGGCTCCTGCCATCGGATCAGCGTGGTGCGCCGGCCGCAGCGCGCCACCCACGACGGCCATTGGAGGGTGAACCAACGGCAAAAGGAAGACCTTTCTCTCTGTCTCTCTCTCTCTCACTGTCCACTCTGCCTGTCAAAAAAAAAAAAAAAAAAAAAAAAAAATCAAGCACTGCCAGGGGCCATCGTGTGGCACTTCCTGAGACGCTGGCATCCCATACAGTGTCCAAGTCCCGGCTGCTCCACTTCTGATCCGGCTCCCTGCTAATGTGCCTAGGAAGGCAATGGGACATGATTCAAGTGCTTGAGTCCCTGCCAGTCCCTTGGATGGAGTTCCAGGCTCCTGACTTTGGCCTGGATCAGCCCTGGCTATTGTGGCCATTTAGAGAGTGAACCAGTGGATAGAAGATGGATCTCTCCCTTTCTCCCTTTCTCTCTGTGACTCTGAAAGAAAGAAAAGAAAGAAAACAAAGAAGGGAGGGAGGTAAGGTGGGAGGGAAAAGCAAAGCAAAGCAATGAAACCAAGCACTGCCATTTTGGCACTGAGGTTAATAAAACCTTGGACTTGTTTGGACCTCAATTTCCCCAGGTTTATAGCAAGTCAGAATCCCAAGCAGACTCACTAACTACAAGAAAAATGTGCAAAGAGCTTTTGAGGGGATAACTTTGAAAGCCACTGTGGCATAGAAAGTAGAGCTACAAATAACAAAAATGTACTAGGTCACTGATTTGCATTTTTTTTCATTGTGATATTCATTTCCCTTTTGCACAGGGCTCTAGATTGGAGTATTTTAAGAGATGCATTTTCCTAAGGATTCTAACAAACACTGTGTCACAAATCCATAGGTCATGAAACAAGTGAGATTCTTTAGAGTTTTGCAAGGCAAAATGTGCTGAAAACTGTACTCCCAGGTGAATCAAGTAATACAATGTGCAAGGAGCAGGGGACTACACACACACACACACACACACACACATAATGGATGCTTGGAAGGGAGAGGGAGAGAGAGTTTATATAGATCATCAAAAGCCTGTGAAAAGGGCCATCACTGTGGCATAGAGGGTAAAGCCACTGTGTGCAGTGCGAGCATCCCATATGGGCGCTGGTTTGAGTCCCGGCTATTCCACTTCCAATCCAGCTCTCTGATATGGCCTGGGAAAGTAGCAGAAGATAGCCCAAGTCCTTGGGTCCCTGCACCCACATGGGAGACCCAGAAGAAGCTCCTGGCTTCAGATCAGCCCATCTCTGGCTGTTGCGGCCATTTGGGGAGTGAACCAGTGGATGGAAGATTTCTATCTCTGCCTTTGCCTCTCTGAAACTCTGCCTTTCAGATAAATAAATAAATCTTACCAAAAAAAAAAAAAAAAAAAAAAAAAGGGTGTGGAAAATGGAACTAAAAGATAAGTTTACTTAGAAAAAAAAAAAAAAAAGCCTGTCAAAGTAGAAGACTATGAGAGCTTGCAAAAGGGTTACTCATAGACACTAAGGAAGATATAATACTCCCAAGCATATTTTTATCTGATTCCATCAACCTTCTCTGGTATTCTAAAATCTATCAATGTGTAATCCTTTTTAATAAAAAAAAAGTTTATCAGGGATTAAATTTCTTTTTTTAAGATTTATTTATTTATTTGAGAGGCATATTTACAGAGAGAGGGAGAGACAGAAAGGGAGGTCTTCCATCCTCTGGTTCACTCCCCAGAGGGCTGCAACAGCCAGAGCTAGGCTGGTTCAAAGCCAGGAGCTTCTTCCGGGTACATGCAGGGGCCCAAGCACTTGGGCCATCTACCACTCATTTCCCATTAGCAGAGAGCTGGGCAGGAAGTGGAACAGCCGGGACTCAAACTGGTGCCAAAATGGGATGGTGATGCCGCAGGTGGAGGCTTAAACTACTAGGCCACTGCACCAGCCCCAGTGTGTAATCTTCAACGCAGGACCCCAAGAGTACAGCTGATACTGTCAATTCCACATTTGGAGTTTGCACTAAGGAAAGAATCAAACAGCCTTACACAGACTCATAGGAAAAGATGTTCAACACAGCAATATTCAAAGAAGACAAAAATTAGAAACAATCCAAACTTTGATTACAGAGGACTGAACCAATATACTGCTAGATCAGTAAAGTGAAAAATTATGAATCCATGAAAAAATGAGTACAATAAAGAATACTTAGTCAAGTGGAAAAACAGTAAGCAAGACATAGAAGCTAGGTAAACAAGCAGAAAGAGAATATACACAGTCACTGCTAAAACAGTAGATATGTATTCACATATACATACTCCACATGCAAAGACCAGAAGGAAATGTATTAAAATACAGCTTTTCAACACTGGGATTAATGGGTGATTGACAGCCTTATTTTTAAACTTTCTAGATTTTATGTATAATACAGCTGTCTCTATAAACATCTAAGCATTATTTGACAGTCAATACTGAGTGTGGTGGGACAATGGTATGCACTTACTGGCCTTAGTGTGGTGCTATATTAGAAAATAGAGATTGTTCTACTTCTATCTTGGCTCAATGCCCACTCCAGTACCTTTACTACTAAATTATCAGGTCACGGCCTTGATTGAAAATGGAATAAAAAGCTGACTGAGACTCTCTGAAGCAAAGGTGAACAGAAGCACACATTTTTCCATAGAATTTCAGAAAGTCCGTGAAACCTTGAACAGTGACCCTGAGGTGCTCATTCTATTGGACCCTATGCAATTTAGGTGAAACCATCCTTGTCCATGCACACGTTATGGGGTTGCAAGCAATTTTCAAGGTGATGTTTACTTCACTAAGTTTTAATCTTCAGTGAGGTCAGCAAATATAAAATACTGCGTCTACAAATACAGGAGGCAATGAGAAGATCACGCAGAAAGGGAAAAGTTGCATGGTTTGCTTCTCCTTTCTTGGAAAGATCTAAAGGTCACATCTTTAAAAAATTAGGAGGCAAGAAACTGAGTTAAAGACCACATGGAATGCTAATATTACCAGTAAAAATGATGCTCATGAAACAGTAATGTGTCTGCCAGGTAATGAATTTATTTGTGCATAAGAGTATGCTGATGAATCAAAACAGTAAGATAGGAAGAGAGGTAGAGTATGGGTGGGGAGAATCACTATGTTCCTACAGTTGTACTTATGAAAAGCATGAAGTTTATATTCTTTAAATAAAAGGTTTCTGGGTGGGGGGAGAAAGGGAGGGAGATCACAGAGAAACAGTCAGGGATGCAGGAAAAGAAATGGCAACAGGCTACGACTTCCCCAGCCAACCCGAGTTGATGACAGACTACAAACCAGTGACTGAACAGTGAGCACTGGTGCCTGCATTCCTCCTAAAACCGACCTCTTGCCTTCTTGTATTCTGTCTGTCTTCTTTGTTCAATTCAGAAAATGTAAACCATGAAATAAACTTTTTAAAAGTTGATTTATTTTTATTTATTGTAAAGACAGAGTAACAGAGTGGGGAAGAGAAGGAAAGCTGAAGAGAGAGAGAAGAGAGAAAGAGAGTGAGAGAAAGAGAAAGAGAGAAAGAGAGAGAGATCGAGATCTTCCATTTGCTGTTTCATTTACCAAATGCCTCCAACAGCAGGCACTGGACCAGGCTAAAGTCAGGAAGCAGGAGCACCAGTCAAAACTCACAAGTATATGGCAGAAACTCAAGCACTGGGACTGCCTCCTAGGCACATTAGCAGGAAGCTGGACAGGAAGTGGAGGTGGGACTTGATCCCAGGCACTATGATATGGGATGCAGGCGTCCCAAGCAGCAGTTTAACCTGCTGCGCCACAATGCCCAGCACCAAGGAGATACACCGACACTGACCTCTCCTCACTGATAAAATGCTAAGGACAGTCCAGAAAACAGAAAAAGGAAGGTACAGTCACTTCTAACTTTTCCTACTGAACTTTGGAAGGAAAATAGGGAAAACTTACCCACTCAAGTAATCAGACTGTACAGAGCGCCCCTCTCTGAGCCAGGAGCTGCCTGGAATACAGAACCACAAGGTCCTGCTTCCACAGCGCTCACGTTCTGGGAGCAGGGGGGAATCAACAACGAGGCCAATGATTTCAGAGAGTGAGAACCTCCGGGGTGCAAATGAAGCAGGAGGAAGACTCAGGCCACACCTGGGATGCAGAGCTACTACACGAGGTGCTCAAGCAAATCTGCCTGGAAGATGCACAACCACAGCTTTGTCCTCAATCAGAAGGTTCTATTCATTCATATATCAGAAGGTTCTATTCATTCATATAGGACTTACTGAGGTTTCTGCCCTGGAGCAGCTCATAGCATGTTTTGAAGGAGAACAGCAGCAATGTAAGCATTGTAATGCGGGGCGCTGAGCATGAAGTGCCATGGTCAAAGGAAAAGCACCATGGCTCTTATGAAGACAGAGACAAGAAATTGAACCCAACATAAAGAACGGGGCAGAAGAGACAGGCTGAAATTGAAGGACAACCAGCATTTATTCATCCGGAGGGGGGAAAGGTAGGAATGACATGCAAGGATTGATGACTCAGTGAATAATGATGATGACTCTTAAGTTTTTTTTTTTTTTTTTTTTAAGCTAGATAAGTGTGCCAACATCAACTCAAGGCCAAGCTTAAACCAGAGCACATTCTCACTGAAGGATCTTATAAACACTACATATCACAGAACTGAATCTATAAAACAAAATGAAAGATGATCCTAGCTTGGATACGTTTGATCTCCACCCCCCCTTCTCCCCTGGCCAAATACCATCATCGACCTTGCAGTACAATTTTTCAGCACAAATATTATGCCACCTGCCAAGAACAGGATCATCAGGCCCAAGGTGTCCAAAAAGATGAAGACACTCTTTCCTTTGGGGATCTAATAATGGTCATTATGAAATATTGTGACTGTCATAATTGAGAGGGATGCTTGTACTTCAGATGTCTGGAATGAGCCGTTCCCACCGCCGTGTCAGGTGGCATTTTGTGAAGAAGATGAAGATGGTAGTTGTCAAGGTTTTACAGCGACGGAGAAGTCTGCTTCAATTACACAGTACATATAGCCTAATAAATATGTCCCTAGGAGAAATAAATGGCTTGCACAGCTGGCGGTTGCTAATGGTTTACAGAGCCTTTCAACCTCAAAGTCAAAAGCCTTGGACTGCCACAGGTGAGGAGATACCCAGAGTCATTCACAGCCCAGGCTGCTCCAAGACCTAGGGAAGACAGATGAGCTGTCTTCATGGCATGCTAGAGCAATAGATGGTCACTTCAGAAAAGCTGTCACTGAAATGCACAGATCACTGTACTGCTGTTGATTCCAGAACATGTGATGGATACCCTGAAAGAAAACTTGGTTTCTTTTCTCATTTTGACAGAAAGTGGGTCTTCCAAAACAAGGGTTTTGTGCAAAAACGAGTGTTGAGTGCTTGTCTTTGACATATATTTCTTCCTTGTAACTCCTCTGTGTGTTACACACTAGTACCATCTCTACTCAGCAGATGAAGAAACTGAGACACAGGTGAAGGTTAAATAACACAGGTAAAGTCACACAGTTAGGTAAATGGTTGAGGGGATTTTGTTTAAAGCCAAGCGCCTAGGCTTTCAAATACAAATATTGTATAGTCTCATTCAAAGGGCCCTAAACCATGCAGGAACTTCAAAAAGATAATAAAATGAAATTCAAAGATAATTATTTTATTTCTACATCATTGGCCATTCAAAACTATGCATGCTAACAGTCGAGTAAGAACTCTGATTTGGGGCAATGAAGCAAGTCTTCAAAGCTTTGCAACTAGGAGACAGTTTTACAAGTAGGTAGCACCTTGATCAAGCTTGCAAATGTTCCTTGACACTACATGATAATTTTTTTTTTTAAATTAAAGGTAGAGAAAAGAAGAATTGAGTCATAAGTAGAGTGAGTTATGGTAACTTCCACCAAAAGAGAAAGAGAAAAAATTGCAACCTAAAAAGACCACTAATTTGTTGTTACACGATGTAGCCAATCTTTCTTCTCCAAGGAATATTCCTATCAAGTTCTAACCTTTATTATAGAATCAAGCCACTTTCTCATACTATATGGTAGGAAGTTCGCTAACTCTATGTACTCTCAAAGTTTTTCTAATTATGTTGTTTTGGGAATAGTCTTGCCTCAGTCCAAAAATGCTTCTACTTCTAAGGAAACTCCTTCATGGCCAGACTGACAGCTTGGCATTTCTATTACCTATGTTTCTCATCTGAATTGCTTTTTGTTGAATGCTCAAGGGCTGACCTTGTTCTTCTCATCCATAATTTGTTCCTAGAGGTCTCCCTGGGATAGAAAGGTGAGAGGATGGTAGCCTGGAAGGTCCACAACAGCCCCTCCAAATTTCAGTTTGATTATTAATACAGAGGGGTCAGGGATTCTGAACTAACAGCTGAAAATAGTTCATGAAAGAAAAAGCTGGTAGGGATTCCTTGTCCCAAACAGGATGCTGTGTGGGGCCTTATTTTAAGGTCACTGGCCCCAAAGGGAAACCAATCACTGTAACTGGTACTGAGAAGCTTCCAGGTTAAACACACACACACACACACACACACACACACACAGGGGCCCTTTTCACCAGACTTGCTGACTTTCAGGCTGATTATTATCCCGACTGCTTATTTTTAGCACAGACCAAGAAAGAGATCAGAAGAGCTCAAATTTTATCCTTACAGGACACCAAACCCCTGAAACTCAAGGCCCTTTGTAGAGTTTTTTTTTTTTTCTTTAAAGATATATGTATGTATGCATGCATGCATGTATTTGAAAAGCAGGGGTGGCAGAGGAGGGGGCAGGATTGGAGAGAAAAAGAGAGAGAGAGAACTTCCATTTACTGGCTCACTCCCTAAATGCCCATAACAGCTGGGGCTAGGCCTGCCAAAGCTAGGAGCCAGGAACTCCATCTGTGTCCTCCATGTGTGGAGCAGGAACCCAAGCACTAGGGCCATCACCCGCTGCTTTCCCAGGCTCATCAGCAGGAAGCTGGATAGCAGGAGCAGAGTTAGTAGGTACTAGAACCAGGCACTCTGATATTGAATGCAGTTATCCCAAGTGGCAGCTTAACCTGCTATACCACGACGCTCACCGCCCCAGGGGCTCCTTTTTCTCTCCCACCATAAATGTCTCCAAAATGACTGACTCCACCCACACCTGTCCATTCTTTCCCTTGCCACTGCCTCTCCTTGCCTATAGGAACACAAGCACCTAAATGCTAGGCCCTTTGCTTTGTTCTTTGATCCTCTTATAATCTATTATCCACAGAGGCCACATAGCTTTCTACAGCATGAATCGGATTATATGGTCTCCTGGCTGCAGGTCCCTGCGGATTCCCAACACCATTTTAATGAAATGTAGATTCCTTTCTGTGTCCCACCAAGCCTTCCTTGATCTGATCCTAACAACTTCTTTCATTTTATTTCCTACTTCTCTGCCCCATGGCCATAGCTAGGCTGGCATTCTCTGCTTCTGGCTCCTCCTTTTCACTCCTCTGCATCTGCTTGCAGGCTAGCTCCTTCTGCTTGGAACACTAAGCCTGGAGATCTGTGTAGGTGACTTCTTGTCACTACTCAGGCCTCTCCTTTAGGTCAGTTCTTCAGGGACTCAGGCCACCTGTCAATCTGAAATGACCCTTCTGGGTCACACTTTATGCACACAGTCTACCTTCCTAGTGTGTATAAGCCCCACCACTCTCTATAATTACCTTATTTGCTCATGATTCATATTCTTTATTACTGTTAATTTGCTTATTGTCTCTGTTTCAGAGAACTGTGCGACCTGACCAGCCTCTCCCCAGCTCGGTTACCACCTTCCGAATGGATGCACAAATACGCAGAGCTTATGAAGTCACTTCCATCTTGAAGGCTGCAGGAAAAGCTGATGAGGCAAAGGGGAGGGGCGGCCTGGCCTTCCTTTTTATCGCCTCCATCACTGTGGTGACTATTTAACAGCTCCTGATCCTTGGTCTGCTCCCTGATTTATTGGTGAGCTGCCAGGCCCGGCTCACTCTCAGCTGCCTCGCTGAGCGCAGAGAACAAGGTTCCACTGTGCCACCTTGTGTCCCGACTTCCCATCACAACGGAACAGTTCTCAGCACCAGCTGGTAGCTCAAAGCGAAACCCCAAACCCTACCAAGTCCCAGCCTCAACAAAGGCATGTCTTGTCAGGGACTCTGAGAAAATAAAGGCCTTTACATCCTTCCTTATAGAAGCAACTTTTATCAAGAAACCTACTTAAAAGGTCTCCAAAGCTGTACATTTTCCCCTCAAAAAGCAAACAGACAATGATACAAGAGTATTTCAAGTCCTTTTCTTCAGACAAATCCATGAACCTCTCTGAGCGGTTCTAACAACCTGACTCACATGACAATCATTCTTTGGGCGCAGTTTTGCAAACCAGGAGGGAAGTTTTCCAGATTGTTCTATAAAGGTATGTACTATTTGGCAATTTTGTTGAACTTTATTATAGAACAGCTTAATTGCAACTGGGGCCATCCCTGGCACAACACTCAACTGTATTCTAATCTCTTACATTTAAAAAATCGTTATTAGCCTTAAAAAGCACAGGTCATGGTTAATGTCAGCCAGGCGATTCGACTTCAGCATCTGCAGTACTGCATTATTCAAAGTCTGGAAGTCACACCCAAAGAAGCCATTTACCAAGGGGCAAGGGTTTTTCCAGGGAGCAAAGCACATTTTGTGCAGCCCTGTTCATCTGCAATGGAGATATTAAATATCATTGAAATCCTCCATCTGCAAAGTATCTGAAATGGCCTGAGTGATTATGTGAATTACAGGGGGGAGTAAAGCCATCTCCATGGCTATGGGGAGGCAGGTGAAGCTGAGGCTTGGGACTTCAGGTTTCAGTGAGTCAATACTGCACCAACCGGATGTACTTAATGCAGAGTTCAGGAATCAGTTTTAGCCGTACACACCCACATTGTCCCCCTCAGGATGGGCCTCAATTAGAAATAACTGCTACAGGTCAAGTACATTTAAGGTGCAGCAAAGATCCCTGACTGTGAGGTCACTTAATCAAGTACTTTAGCTGGGAACAAGATGTGTAACAGAGCTCTGTGTTAATGGCAGTGCAGAGTAAGTAGGAAACGAAATACAGGCTGACCTGGTCAGCATTCAAGTTAACATATTTCTTGTAGTGGAGATAAATGCCAAGACCCTTTTTCTCTCTTTCCTGTATGATTCTGGCTACTTCCTATTGTCTTTTTGTTTCTTACTTTTTTGTTTCTTACTCTGGGAGACAAAGCTCCAACCAGACTGAGACCCAATGTAGAGGGTGACCTTAAGACATGCAAACACACCCAGAGTGAATTTTTAAAAGCTGTCATGAAGTTTCTGCGACGGCTTTTTACACACAGGAAATCAGCCATGGATATGATGGGACACCCGGAGCACAATGAACGTGCCCACATCACTCATTTTTTCTCAAGCTTTTGGATGTGACATTCTGCATACCTCAATAAGTTGAGTAGGACAAAAGAAGTTCATGAAAAGTTCTGACCAATTATGTAGTATTAGTTATGGGCAATGCATGGGAGAGCGATGAACTCTATCCTGGCCCAGCACCTGAACTCTGCTTCTTTCAAATTGAGAGACGGTGGAAGCAATGGTGAGCAGGAGCAAGGAGTCCCCGCGGCTGTGCTGTGGCTTGGATTGCAGAGCTGCATCCACCCAGCACCTCAGTGGCTCTGCTCTCTGGCCCTATCCCCTTCTCAGCCTCCTCTGGTCTCCTCTCCACAGCAGCAATCCCTGGATTTGAGATTTTTACAAACCAGCACGCTTTTATAAAACAGAAAATAAGACAATTTATGGTAAGTTACGAATTCCCAATTCTGCAAACCAAGAACATGGGAAAGTGGGAGACAAGTGACAATTATTTCATATGCAAAAGAAGGAAAAGATAAGCCATTAAGGAGAACCCTGTGCACTGGACAAACGTCATTTCTTGAAGAACCCACTACCCTGTCCTGATTTTTCTCAGTTCACTGTTTGCTGAAAGGACACGACATCATGGACCACAGGGAAACACATCTTCTGCCACCTCTTCCCTGGTGGCTCCTTTCTGCCTCCCTTGACCTTTTCCTCACCCCATACAAGTGCAGGACCGCAGCTGTCTCCTTCAGCTGCTGCGGCCTGAGTGCCATCCCATCCAACACAGCCAGTGGCCACAATGCAACAAGCCCTCCTGCCATCATGGCAGCGTGGCGCAGAGGGAACGGCAAGCAGGCCCT
This sequence comes from Oryctolagus cuniculus, assembly GCF_964237555.1. Taxonomy (NCBI): domain Eukaryota; kingdom Metazoa; phylum Chordata; class Mammalia; order Lagomorpha; family Leporidae; genus Oryctolagus; species Oryctolagus cuniculus. The sequence continues at coordinate 84,169,523 of NC_091441.1, read as the reverse complement.
TGTCTCGTTCCACCCTCACTATGGAGCCCAGGAAGGTGCTGCTCTCCATTTACACCAGAGGGACCAACTAGAAATTTTAATGGGAGCAAATCCCTTCACTACTTGGACACAACACGGAGAATGAAATTCCAAGTCCTGACCTGGTCTCCAGTCCTTGAACTGCACCTGTCTCTGGTCACACTGCTCTCCCTTCCACGTCCGCACCAGCTGTCCCTTCTTGCTGAAATACTGTTCCTGTCCCTGTGGCCACTCAAGTCTCACTGCCTCATCTAGAGGAGCCCTCTCCCTGCCCCCTGTGACACCTGCTCACTTCACCTGATTGGCCTCACACACTTGCCTCTGGTATTTGCTTTTCATCTGTTTATTTCTGCTCTTTCTCTCCTTCCCCTAGGGGGTAAGAAAAAAGTTCATGAAATCGGTTGGCATTGAGTACACAGGATTCTTCTCTACTCCCAGGGTCCAGACAATGCCTGGCACAGGATCTTCATGACTCTGTCCCCCAAAAAGTGACAAGAAAACAACATACTTACAATCAAATTCAATCTTGTAGAAGTACAGACTAATTCTACAGCCTGCCAACCATGGCAACAGAACTCCATTACTCTTCCACGAAGAACAACCATCATTAATGACAATCATAAAGCACACACAACTGTAAGAAATAACACACATGCAACCCAGAGCATTAAGTCTACATATGCCAAAAGCCTTGTAAGAAACAAGAAGTTTCACAGGTGCTAACCACTGTGACTTATGAAAATAATAAAAATAAAACTCAGATCATTCTATGAAGTCTGAAACACGAACTCTCGGACAAGTATGTAAAGCCTACTTAGGTTTAAAATTGAAGTGACCAAAAATGCACAAAGTAGAGTTCCTTAAGTTGTGACAGGGAGGGGTAATTTTTAAGTGTTACATAAAGACAGAACCAAAATAGAAATATTTTTGTATTAATCTCCTCACTTGCTGTAGCTATAAGTCATCGCAAATATAAATGTGAACTAACATTCTATAAAGAATTCTCAAATAAAATCCTTGATAACTTTAAACCGTGGCAATAAACCAAAATAGCAACTTAAAACTGCATCCCTACCACAGGCCAGAAAGCTCCTTAATAGCAAACTCAAATGCCACCCTGTTTAGCACTGTGGAAGTGCTAGGAAGCTTGCTAATTTTAACTGCAACAACTTTTACAAACTTTTTTCCATTTTATTTGAAAGTTAGAGACAGCAAGACAGATGGAGAGGGACCTCTGTTCTGCTGCCACAGCTGGGGCTAGACTGGGCTGAAGCTAGGAGGCTGGAACTCAATCTGAATCCCCCAGGAAGGAGGCAGGAGCTCAAGTTCTTATACCATTACCTTGCTGCCTCCCAAGATGTGCATCAGCAGGCAGCTGGATCACAAGCGGAGTAAGCAGGACTCAAATCAGGCACTCTAACACGGGATGTGGGTGGCACCAGTGGTCTCTTAACTGCTGTACTACATGCTCGTCCACGGACAACTTTAGCAAGCAAGGAGATAGGAGGCAGCATGATGGATCTGATAGAGACCTTAATTCCCAGAATTATTAAAGATGAAGCAGCATAGGTCAAAGTGGACATTGCCCCCAAGTGCTTCACTGTACACGTCTCAAGTTCCCTGAGCTACCCAACACCTACTCAACACATGCGAAGAATTCACAGCAGTGCCTACACATGGAACGAATTTACTACACAAGACTAATTTTTGTTACTATCTATATAAAAACACCCATTAACTATTAAGCTGCCTTCATTTTTGTTTTATTCGAAGGTATAAGAGGAGACATAAAATAAAAGATATTTATTATCTCTTTTTAAAAATATTTAAAGAATTAGAGAGAGAGAGAGAGAGGAAGAGACAGACATACACACACACAGAAAGAGAGAGAGAGAGAGAGAGAGAGAGAGAGAGAGAGAGAGTTAGTTTTCCATTCTCTGGTTTGCTCTCCAGATGGTTGCTGCGGCCAGGGCTGGGGGCCAGGCCAATGCCAGGAGCCAGGAGCTTCTTCTGAATCTCCCATGTGAGTACAGGGGCTCAATCACTTGGGCTGTTCTCTGTTGTTTTCCCAGGTGCACTAGCAGGGAGCTGGATTGGAAGTGGAGCAACCTGGACTCAAAGTGGTGCCCATATGGGATTGCAGCACTGCAGACAGTGGCTTAACCCTCTGAGCTACAGCACCAGTCCCTACTTTCTCACTTTTGAGAGTAAAATGACTAACATTTCTAGCAGTCCAACAACACTTTCTGTGATGATGGGAATGTTTCCTATCTACACTGCCCAATATATTCCACTAGTGGCTACCGAGCACTCAAAATGTAGCCAGGTGGACCAAGAAGCTAAATTTTTAAATTTTATTTAATTCTAATTCATGAGATAATTGCTACTTTACTAGATTCTGGAGAAGATACTTTGGGCCTAACATGAGGAACTGGCACAATCCTCTGGTACCTTGGCCTCCAGATCCGACGAGAGATGACACAGCAAAGAGACCTGGGAACAGACTCAGGCTCTGTCAACTTTTAGCTGGGTGGTCAGTCTGCTGCCTAATTCTTCACCTATCATGGTAAGCGCTCACAATTCCCAAAGTTCTCTTGAGGATTTGTGTTTAAGAAAACAAACAGGCAGATGGGTAATTCATGCAGTAGTCAAGACAACACTAGGGATGCCCGTGTCACTGATCAGAGTGCCTTGGCTCAAGTCCTGGCTCCACTTCTCATTTCAGCTTCCTGCTAATGCACACACTGGGAGACATACGGCGATGGCTCAGGTGCTTGGGTCCCTGTCACTCAGGGTGGAGATCCAGATGCAGTTCCTGGCTCCTGGCTTTGGCCTGGTCTAGCTCCAGCTACTGTGAGGACCTTGGGAGTGAGTCAGCAGATGGAAGTTCTCTCTCTCTCTTTTTCTGACTTTTAAATAAATAAAAAGAAATAAACTTTAAAAAATGATCTAGTATTACTGCATTCGATGTACATGATTGCTGGAATAAATACAAAGTGCCAGGCACTATTTTGGGCAGTGGGGATGGAGTAGTGATTGAGACCAGCTTTAGGCTCAGAGAGGGCTCACAATAAGTACATTAATCCTCCTTGACCTGCACATCCACTTCTTGAGAGTTCAGTTACCCACCCACAGAACATTCCAGAAATAAACAATTCATAAGTTTTAAATTACACACAGTGCTGAGTAGCACATACTGTTAAAATTGTTCTATTTTATTATGCTAGTGCTGCTAATGTCCTACTGTGTTTAAGCTATAAACTTTATCATAGGTATGGATGTATAGGAAAAAAACAGAATACTCAGGGTACACCATGGCTGTTCACAGGTCAGTACTTTCTATGGTTTCAAGCATCCAGTGGGGATCATGGAATACATTCCCCCAGGGAGACAAGGGGAGAACTCCTGAGAAAGTGTCAGAAGGGAGACAGAGGGGGAGAAAGTGATGGTGGTGGTAGCCACGTTATTTTATGCGAGGTGGGCAGAGCAATTCTCAGATGAAAAGAACCTTCTGGCACAGCCCTGAAGGATGTGAATGAGGGTGTTCCAGAATTCTCCAGGAAGAAGGGGAAAAGCAAGTAGGAGGGCCCCGACAATGGACTTGGGAAGACACTTTATTGACATGGAGTCATTTGGACACAAAGAGTGACTTGACCCACTTTACTTTAAATCAGTCTAACTGGAAGAAGGACCATAGGAAGAGATGAGACCTACTACAAGGTTATCGAAAAGGTCATGCCAAGACCAGAGGCCACATGATGGATGGAGAGGCCGGGAAGAAGGGGGATGCGCACCGAGTTCTGGGTATCCCGAGAAGAGTGAGCCGACAGCATTTGCTGATGTGAGTCTACAGGATGCCAACATGACTCGCTACTGGGCTATCACTCTAGAAGCAGCTCAAATTCCCCCTTTCGGGGGCTCTGCTGCTCAATTTGAGACATTTTGGCAGAGAAACACTGAAGTGGTAGAATTTGTAAATTTGCAATTCATTCTTCCATCCAAGACTAGAGGGCAAAGAGAAGAGAAGCACCTCCCAACAGGGTTTAACTCCCTGGCACACAGCTTGTTGTGGTTCTATCATGATAGCTTTGCATCATTCCAGATAGTGTGGGTGTGCGCTCACACACACACACACACACACACACAAGCTGGTATGAACAATGCACTTAGTTGATGACATTAGATATCGGTTTCCCTGTTTGATCAACCATGACTTAATGAATGAAATGTCATTAGTGAATTTCAATGAGAATTACATGGCATCAATTCGCCCATGGATTTCAGGCCACTTTGCTTCCTTTATGTGGGACACAGACTCTTTAAAGGAGCAGTTTATTGCCAATAACCTAAGAGGCCATTCAGCATAGGGAAGAGGAATGCAGTCTCCAGAGTCAGAATTCCTGGGTTCGAATCCTTGCTTTGCCAATATGCAACTGCATGGTTTTGGCTAAGATACTGAAACTCTTTGGGTCTCAACTTCTGTTTCTCTATAATGGGGCTAAGAAAACTCTCTCATAGAAACAATGGCATATAAAAGGTTAAGAACTGTGCCCAGCACATTGTAGAAGAATTTACTGTTTTTATTACCAGTCATATACATGTTTTCTCAATCAAATCAGAGATTTTTCCTTTGCTTTATACTAGCTAAATTTAGCTCTGGGGTTTCAATGCCTAAAACAAAAACAATTTCTTCTTTTATTTTTTTTTCCTGGCATAGGAGCTAAGAACCACGGCTTTCATTTCACAGAATCACAATGCAAACTGGTGGCAGTTATAAATTTGGTCACAACCATGGGGTGCTGAGGGTTTTTATTACATATGTGTACAGGGGTGTGTGTATGTGTCCTGCTTATATCAATGGTAACATCCCAAACAATAGTAGGAAAGTGATCATTACCATGACCATCACTTTTAAATTTACTTTTTGCCTTTTAACTCTCATGATCATCGCTCTAGAGTTAAAAATGCATGCCTATAAGGCTGTATGGTTGGTTATTTTCCATTGTTGCTTCAGGATCAAGTTGCATGTATTTAGGTGATATTCACTAAGATCTTCACATGTGCAAGTTTCCCATGAGGTGCATGGGATACAAGGGGAAAAGTTGGACCCAGTCCTATCCTCTGGGCATTCTAGCACTTTATCATTTCATCTTCAGACTCTACAATGACTTAGTGAGCTGACAAAAGCACTCAGTATAATTGGGAAAGCAAAACATTACTTCTATGAGAGTTGGGATCAGCAAAAGCCAGTGGAAGATTGAGCTCAATATAAGCATCTCTGATACTAAGCCCTCCTCTGAAACAGAACAACCTAGAATGTTGGAGCTAATATGAGACCTCAGGGAAGATGGAGATATCTGTTGCTCATAAAACTGACTTTAAAAAGAAGAGGCCAACACCACGGCTCAGTTGGCTAATCCTCCACCTTTGGCGCCAGCACCCCGGGTTCTAGTCCTGATCGGGGTGGCAGATTCTGTCCCAGTTGCTCCTCTTCCAGTCCAGCTCTCTGCTGTGGCCCAGGAAGGCAGTGGAGGATGGCCCAAGTCCTTGGGCCCTGCACCCACATGGGAGACCAGGAGGAAGCACCTGGCTCCTGGCCGGCTGTAGCGGCCATTTGCGGGGTGAACCAACGGAAGGAAGACCTTTCTCTCTGTCTCTCTCTCACTGTCTAACTCTGCCTGCCCCCCCCCCCAAAAAAATAAAAAAGAAAAAGAACACTACTCAGCAACGAAAAATAATCTAAGCTTCATAAACTTACTTTCCCCAAGTTGCATGTCACAGAAGCAAAACTAGAAGGAACTATGGAGGCAAGAGCCTAACATTTGCAACTCCAAGTGCACATCAGGATCACCAGTAGGAATTTCTAAAAAATACTAATGTTTGAACATCATACTCTGAGATAAGATTCTGTAAGTAACAGGTACAGCTCCTTTTAAAAAATGATGTTTTTATTTATTTGAAAGGTAGAGTGATGGTGAGAGCAAGAGTTATTCTATCTGCTGATTAGCTTTGCCAATGCCTGCAACAGCCAGCACTGTGCCAGGTAAAGCCAGAAGCCAACGCTACACCCAGCTCTCCCACATGAGTGGTAGGAACCCAAGTAGCTGAGTCGTCATCTGCTGCCTCCCAGGATGCATCTGCAGGAAGCTGTATTGGAAGCAGAGCACCAAGGGCTTCACCAGGCACTTGGACATGGGATGTGGGCCTCCCAAGAGGCAGCTTAACCCGCTGCACCACAATGCCTGCCTTCTTTCTTCTTTTTTTCTTAAATAAAAAGCCACCCATACTCAACCGCTTCTGATAATGGGTAAGAGCAGTAAAACACCTGCGCTTTATCATGGAACAATTACTTCTATGTCAGGAATTGACACGATGCTCCTTTTTAAACTAATGTTATGCACATGAGACATTTTTTCAGAAGTTGAACTAAGCTCAGAGAAGGTAAATGACTTGCCAAATGCCACACAACCATTAAAAGCAGGAATCGGAATTCAGGCTTCTGACCCTAGAATCACCCGGTCTTTCCTCAACACAATAATGACGTCATTCTTCACACAAAGTCAGAGCCAGAAAGGCTATCTGAGAGATACTGGTGTTTGAAACATCCATTTTGGGGTCAAGAAAGAAATGCTGGCCAGATGCATACAGCAGCTGGGGGGCAGAGTCTGACGTAGAGGCCAATTCTTCACACCCCCAGCCCAGGTTTCACTTCAGTAGATATATTTTCTCTCAAAAGCAAAACCTGCATTTTCCACTTTCATAAAGCATTGCTTATCTTCACTTTAAACAGAGTACTGTGAAATAACACAAAAATACTCTTCAAAAAGTTTGTTTTGAAAGTTAGAGAGAGAGAGGAGAAAGAGAGGGAAAGAGAGGGAGAGAAAATCTTCCAGCCTCTGGTTCACTGTCCAGATGGCCTCAACAGCCAGCAGTAGGCCAGGCTGAAGCCAGGAGCCAGCAGCTTCTGATCTCCCACACTGGTGCAGGGGCCAAGCACTTGGGCCATCTTCTGCTGCTTTTCTAGGCCATGAGCAGAGAGCTGGATTGGAAATGAAGCAGCTGGGACATGAATCAAAGGCCACATGGGATGCCAGTGTTACAGGCAGTGGCGTTTCCCACTCCAACATTGGCCTCACAAAATTACTTCTTAAAGACTGTCATACCTATTGATAGGTGTCAATCACCAAAATACAAAAGATCCTTTACAGAAAGGGGCACAGGTAGTTTTACTATGTAATTACAATAAAATTTCTTTGGTGAAAATGTGAAAACCTTTACAGGAAAAATTCTCTATATTTTCTATATTCAAAAAAAGTAATCATCTCTGTCTTTAGATTTCCATAGACATCAGACAATAGAATTTCTGGACAGCATTTCTATGTTAAAAATATTACAAGTGGGCCGGGACCGTGGCTCCCTTGGATAATCCTCCCCCTCCGGTGCCAGCATTCCATATGGGCACCAGGTTCTGGTCCCGGCTGCTCTTCTTCCAGTCCAGCTCTCTGCTGTGGCCCGGGAAGGCAGTGGAGGATGGCCCAAGTGCTTGGGCGCCTGCACCCACATGGGAGACCAGAAGGAAGCACCTGGCTCCTGGCTTTGGATTGGCATAGCTCCGGGCGTAGTGGCCATTTAGGGGGTGAACCAATGGCAAAAGGAAGACCTTTCTCTCCGTCTCTCTCTCTCTCACTAGCTCTGTCAAAAAATTTAAAAAAAAAATTACAACTGGGCATTTAGCCTACAGCTTAAGAGGCACACATCCCATACTCAAGTGCCTAGGTTCAATTCCTTACTCTGCTCCCAATTTCAGGGTGTTATATGCAAACGGGGAGGCAGCAAGGATGGCTCAAGTCCTTGGATCCCCACCACCTGTGTGGATGCCTGGACTGGGTTCCTGGCTCCCAGCTTCATCTTGGCTCAGCCTTGGCCATGGTGGAATCTGAGGAAAGAACGAGTGGATAGGAGCATTCTCCTTCTGTTTCTCAAATAAACGATGATGATGATGATGATGATGATGATGATGATGATAATGATAAAGCACTGTCCTGAATGGACAGCAAAGGACAAGGAAGAAGGACACAGGGTGAGAAGACCAGGACCAAGGCACAGGGACAATGTGCTGCCCTCACATGGGTGAAGGGTCAGCCAGCAGGCAGATGTCCACGCAGAGAAGACTCGGGAAACATGAGCAATGGCCCCAGCTACTCAGGCACCAGGATGCACCGGCTCCAGCCTGCAAGGCTGACCCGGGAAACAGTCTGAACCCAGAAATTTACAAATGACATTCCACCCTCTGCTGACCTCTATGTTGGAATGGAAAGGGCAAGAATGGACTCAAAATACTACAAATGGAATGTACTGGATCTTAACGAAAACAAATGTCAACAATGGGCTCGAGGATTAAGAATTAAAACACACACTGCCTACGTAGCCCATTCTGCCCCAAAGTAGAAAAGCTGAGAAGGCTTGGTCCTCATGATATGAATCCTTGAGATTCATGAGGAGTGTAGATTTAATGAGTTTGTCAATCTGCTTAGTAGGAGCTAAAACAGAAATGAGATTCATTAGAAAGAAATCAACGAAGTGACCATTTACTTTCTCATTTAACCTCGCTGCTGTCTCGTTCCTTCATCAGACCTCCTCATTATACCTCAGCACACAGGAGGGATGATTAAACGTGAGCCCTGATTCAAATAACTAAGACATGGCAGAAACAAATATATTTATATGCTTTCCAGAAAGATTAATAGTAGCTGGTCCCGGCCTGCCAACTGTAGATGTACAAACTTTCTATCCTGTACATAAATCACACACAGGCATACAGCATATTTTAAAGACTGCTGATGTTACAGTGATTTTAAATTACTCAGGTTCTGGCATAAACTTATGTAGATGTTGACTAACGTGACATATATATTTTGGAGCTTAGCATATGAATGTTACAAAGTTGATGGCATTAACACAAAGATGATTTTAGGAATTAGGAAAAAATAATACAGACACATTTCAAATCAAGGAGTATGTTTCTGTATCAGATATTTGCTAATTTGGGCAAATGCATCACAATATGGTTCCAGTAAGTGCTATAAATTAGTGTGTTGTGATGAGACTTTATTTTTTGACTTCCTTAAAAGTGACTCTAATAGAAGAGAAAATCTCTAGATGTCGTATGGTTAACAGAAATGAAGCAGCAAAGGGATTAGACCAGACAGCAGAGTGATTCGTGACTATCAGATGAGCAGGGTCTGACGCAGAGATATGCTTGATACACCAAGAACAGTCTGAAATTTCCCAGGTAGATGGCCACAGAAACCAGCAACTATGTAAAAGCCAGTGTTCTTCTGGCAGGGCAGGAAATTGAACTGGAGGCCCTGGAGTCAGGACGAATTTCTCAGTCCTACCATGAGCTGGCACCTTCCTACCTCAAGGGGAGGGGGTACCGATGGGGTGAGAGCTGCACACAGCTGTGAAAGTGCTTTGCCAATCAGAGACACATCTCTAAGAGAGGCAGGCATCACCATCATCACCATGGCTGCCACCATTGCCATGCCCACGTACAAGTCACTTCCTATACTGCATCTCGGTCACTGTTCAAGAGCCAATTATCTGGGAATCAAGAGATCCAAGTATAAAGAGAGACTTCAAAATTGTATTGGTGCAAATAATTTTTTTTTTTTTTGACAGGCAGAGTGGACAGTGAGAGAGTGAGAGAGACAGAGAGAAAGGTCTTCCTTTTGCCATTGGTTCACCCTCCAATGGCTGCCACAGCTGGCGCGCTGAGGCCGGCGCACCGCGCTGATCCGAAGGCAGGAGCCAGGTGCTTCTCCTGGTCTCCCATGGGGTGCAGGGCCCAAGCACTTGGGCCATCCTCCACTGCACTCCCTGGCCACAGCAGAGAGCTGGCCTGGAAGAGGGGCAACCGGGAAAGAATCCGGTGCCCCGACCGGGACTAGAACCCAGTGTGCCAGCGCCGCAAGATGGAAGATTAGCCTAGTGAGCCGCGGCGCTGGCCGCAAATAATATTTTTAAAAGTAAAATCTTCACAATGGCTTTTGTAACAGCTCAGGAAGGGTTGATTGAGCATTCTGATTCATGCCAATAGTAGCTCTCAATTCTGAATTTCCTTCTAACGACCCCAATCATCTTGATGGTAGAACATACAACTTCATGAGAGCGGGAGAATGCGGCTGCTGTGACATGAATTAACTCCTCCGGTGCAATGGAATCAAGGGGAAATAATAATCGGGGTCTGAATCTCTTTGCAGAGGGCCTGAGTATGTTGTGCACAAACAAATGATGCAAGAAAGATTGGGAAAAGTAGAGTCTCAGGCACATTGCGTGCAGTGAGCAGTCACAGTGGGTCACAGATACATATCCCGGGAATGTGGCATTTCCCAACTGTGGACAGTGGTTCTCAGTGTGAGGTCCTGGGAGTGCTGATGGGGGACAGAGTGGGGAAGACTGGCATGGACTCAGACAGTAGACTAACATCTCAATATTGAGAGTATTCCTGCTCTCTGGGATTCCCAACCACTTCTCTAAGATGTATTGTGAGGTACGTTTTTAATTTGATTTGTGACGCTGCTGTTCCTGAAAGTATGAATAACCACAGACCAAGTCATTCATTTCAAAATGCATTCATTCATGAATACCCAAAAGGAATCAGGTGTTGTGTTCAATGCAAGGGAAAACCCTGCCAACCTGTAGACCTGCATCCTGAGTTTATGGAGCTGGTTGTCTAGTGAAAGAGATAAAGATCCAACAACAATTACACAAAATAATACCTGTGATAATGATGATGTGACAAAGGACATCATAATGGGGTGACACTGAAGAGGTGCCAGGGAAGTGTCAGGGGGCTACGTCAGAGCAATCAGAGAGGCCCTCTCAGGGAGGGCACCTGAAGGAGACTAAGCCAAACAGATCACTCCAGGCAGTGCAAAGGCCCTGAGGTAGGAAAGGGTTGGAAGCATTAAAGGAACTTCAGAGAAGCCACCATAGCTACAGCACAGCAAGAAGAGAGAGAGGAAAGTGAAACGAGGTTGAGAGTGGACAGGAATCGCATTGTGCAGTTTTTGCGGGACAGGTTCAAGAGACTTAAAGGATAAAAATTTTAAAATCTTAATGGTTGAAAAAAGACACAATATGACTTATAATTGAAAGTACGACTCCAGCTATACATGAGTAACAGAATGTATAAACCAGAGGCTTACTGTGCATGTGTAAACCGTATCTGTTTTGATTTGGAGAAATCAAAAAGGTGCTCCAAATGCATTTGCAAATACTGAAATAAAAATGATCATAAAGGAACAGACACGAAACTCCAAAGTCACCCTAAGACCAGCCACATAAGCAATGGATTCAGGGTTAAAAAAAAAAATCATCACAGAACAACGTACCTCCTCGCTGCACCAACAGCGTGACCTCACTTCCCTTCGGACATTCGATCAGCATGTCCACCACCTGGTTGTGTGTGAGGGTCTGCACGTTCTTCTTGTTAACTTCCACGATGAGATCCCCTTCCTTCAGGCCGCGGCACCTCGGGCTGTCGACGATTTGCTTCACTCTCTGGCCACCACCACCAGGACTGTCAGCTATAGTGAAACCAAAGCCCATCGGCCCTTTCACTATGTGAACGGTGATGAGTTCTGGCTGAGTGGCGATGGAGGAGGCCAAAGAGACAGTGTCATTGGGATAACCTTGGGAACTGTTCGAAGTCACATCAGCAGGGCTGCTCGGCCGGGCATCCTTCATGCCATTGACTTTGCCTGTTTTACTACTGTGACTAGCTGGCGAATCATAGGTCTCTTGCCCATTCACAATAATTGGTTCTTTATCCAAAATGGCCACCGAAGTCACTAAACTTGTATTGGGGTCATCTGGGTCAAAAGGCAAGGGATAACCTCGGCACAGTTCAAGGTCCACGCTGGCACCGATGGGGATGGACTGGAAGATTTTCACAACTTGAGCATGCGTGTGGCCCAAAACACAAGTGTCGTTCACACTGACAATGACATCCCCTGAAAATGTAAGAGTTTGGGGTCAGAAAACACAGCACCCTGCAAAGCTGAGTCACTTACTGTAGCCCTGTGACACAGGAGCTCAGAACAGACCATTGCAGCACACTCATATGACACTTTGGCATCAAGATTATTTGCAGTTAAAGACACTTTTATTCTTCCTGAGAGGAGAAAAAGCCCACGTGGAAGATGTCCCCCCTGATATCAGGAGAAGAGTAACATTCTTGTCATCAAGTACAGAGAGTCCAAGTCAAGAGAAATCTGTGCAAACCCACTGGGTTCGATACCCTTTATCTTTCTACCCATGTCTCTGCCCGTTTAACCCAGCCCAAACTCCTCTGCCTGGTCACGTTTTCACAACTTAACTACTCTGTATCTAACCTGGCATATAATGAATCTTCTGGTTTTCACTTTCTCATAGGGTCCCTTGTCACATAAAACTCAAAGTAAATAAACCTGTACGTTTTTCCCAGGCCCAGGCAACAACCCTAACAGGGAAGCAATAAAATTTTGCCTCCTCCACATTGGCAATACAAAGTTGAACTGAACCTAGACTTGCGGGTGATACCTGGTACACATAGAGTGCTTCTATTACTTATTTTAACTACAAATAAAGTGTGCTGTTAGCATCCAGTGCCTTTCCTGCCAGTAAGAATGCAGTAGTCATTGTGAGAACACTGGAGCTTGAGTCTTTAAAAAAAAAATGTTCCTGCAAAAACTCAAGTTCAGAATTCATTTATTTAAATGGATCACATTTTTAGTAAATTATTGCTTAGCTGTACTCTAGATCACCCTAATAGCTTTCCCTAAGTTAAAATAGCTTCAAAGATTTCCATCTGTGTCAAGGGATGCATTTCTCTAATAGAGAAATCCAACACATTTTCCAAGTATTTAAAGGACATTTACAGACCCATGAAATCATGATGCTGTTTGCTGCTGTCCAGGTGTGGGTAGCAGGTGCACCACACAGAATGTGCCAAGGTCATGTGGACTCTACCTGTTTCCATCTTGCCATCCAAAGCAGCAGGACCATCGAGGACCAAGCTCTTGATCTGCAAAAACTCGTCAGGTTCATCCCCGCCGACCACGGTGAAGCCGAAGCCTCGGCTGCTTTTCCGCAGCTTTGTGTGAATGAACTTCCCTTTCAATTCAGAAGGGTTTCGTGTAAAAAAGGGTTTGCCTGGATGAAAACAAGAAAAGTACATGGAACATCAGCAGGACTGAAGAGGTGAATTAAGCTCTCCAAGCTTGTGCACAGGGGCCTTTGGGAAGATGTGTCTTCAGAAACACCTCTCCTGGGTGGGTCTTTAGCCTAGCGGTTAAGACGCCCACATCCTGCATCAGAGTATCTGGGTTCGATTCCTGGCACAGGCTCCAAAATCCAGCTTCCTGCCAATGCAGACTGTGGGAGGTAGGACTGATGTCTCAAGTAATTGGGTTCTTGCTACCTACATGGGTAACTTGGATTGAGTCCCCTTCACTCTTGGCTTGCCCATGGCTTTTTTGGCATTTATGGAGTAAACCAGCAGATGGGGGCTCTGTGTCTCTCAAATATATAAATCAAAATTTTTTAGAAGGCTCCTCTTGATTTCAGTATTAAAGAGTATTCCTAGACCCCCTTGTTCAGCAGAGGGAAATAATATACAGAGCACATCACCTCTAAGGCCTAAAAGAAAAATCTAGAAAATGAAACAGGTCTCAGGTACGTGATGGAGTTTGATAGCATCTGCACTGTGACAAGCTCCTCCACAGAAAATATGATTGCTCTTTGTTTTCTGTCTTTGGCTTTGTTTCATTTTTGATTTTGCAACAGTGCTTCCTACGTGCTACTCTGGGCTTGGCTTCCACTTGGAAAAACAGCTGAGCAAAATCATCAGTTTTTAATCAAACAGGAAACTCACACTGCAAATGCACAGATAGAACTAGGAAATAGAGTCACAAAAACAAATTTGACAAGAACATTAAAAAAAGTCACTGTTTTGAAAATGAAGCCTCATAACTTTAGTTTGTATCAGCTTCTAAATCTCTAAATTTGGGGCTAGCACTGTGCGTAGCAGGTTAAGCCTCCACCTGTGATGCCAATATGCCATATGGGCACTGGTTCAAGACCTGGCTGCTCCACTTCTAATCCAGCTCCCTGCTTATAGTCTGGGAAAGCAGCAGATGGCCTGAGTGCTTGGGCCCCTGCACCCAGGTGGGAGGAGACTGGGAAGACACGTCTAGCTCCTGGCTTTGGCTTGGTGCAGACCCAGCTGTTGCAGCCATTTGGGGAGTGAACCAGCATCTGGAAGATTCCCTGTCTCTCCTCTTCTCTATGCAACTCTTTCAAATAAATAATATACCTTAAAAAATACTTATTAAAAAATAATTCTCTAAATTAGCTGATTTTTCCCTATTAATTCGCACCTTTTAACAATTTGTGAACTAGCCAACACGTGTCCACTGCTAACATTTACTGTTTAAAAGGATATGTGACCTGGGATCTTAAAAACACACACACACACACACACACACACACACAGAACACAAAACCCTCAACAAGGTGCTGGCATTGCGGCATGGTGGGTTAAGCCGCTGCTTGAGATGTCTGCATCTCGTATCAGGGTGCTGGATGGAGTCCTGGCTGCTCCGCTTCCAATCCTGCTGTCTTCAAATGTGCCTCAGACAGCAGCAGGTGATGGCTCAAGTACTCAGGTCCTGCCACCCACATGGGATACCAGGGTGGAGTTCCTGGCTTCTGAAGAGGTGAACTAAGCATGATAAAACTCTCCAAGCTTGTGCACAGGGGCTATTAGGGAGATGTGTTTGCAGAAATACCGCTCTTGGCTTCTGAAGTCAGCCTGGCCCAGCCCCAGCCATTATGGTCATTTGGGGAGCAAACCAGTGAATGGCAGATCTCTCTCCCTTTCTCTTTCCATCACTCTGTCTTAAAAATAAATAAAAATACTTAAGAGAAAACCCCCAAACTAAAGAGTTACTAACAATAGCCACAGAACTCCAAATTCAGCCATCTTATTTAACACATATTAATAGTAGGGGCTGGCACCATGGTGCAATAGGTTAAGCTACAGGTTGCAATGCCAGCATCCATATAAGCGCAGGTTCAAGTCCTGGCTGCTCCACTTCCAATCTGGCTCCCTCCTTGTGCACCTGGGCAACAGTGAATGGTGGCCCAAGTAAAAGGGCCCATGCCACCCACATGGGAGACCCGGATGGAGTGTCAGAATCCTGGCTTTGGCCTAGGCCACCCTGAGCTATTGTGGACATTTGGGGAGTAAAGCAGCAGATGGAAGATGGGTCTCTCTCTCTCTCTGTACATGTCTCCTCTCTCTGTTTCTGTGATTTTGCCTTTGAAATAAATCTTTAAAAAAATAAATAGTTAGATGGGGCCAGCACCATTGCATAGTGGGTAAAGCCCTCGTCTGCGGTGCCAGCAAACCATATGGGCACTGGTTTGAGTCCCTACTCCACCAGCTCCCTACTAATGTGCTTGGGAAAGCAGTGGAAGATGGCCCACGTAGGAGATGGACCCAAATGGGAGACCCGAAGAAGCTCCAGGCTCCTGGTTTCAGATCAGCCCAGCTGTGGCCATTGTGGCCATTTGGGGAGTGAAATGGCAGATGGAAGGTATCTTTTTCTGCCTCTGTCTGTAACTAACTCTGCCTTCCAAATAAATAAATAAATCTTCAAAAAAAAAAGTTATATACACACAGCTAAATAACTTCCAAACACTGCACAAGGAATTGTTGAGTTTTCTTAATGTAGTAAAAAATAATATTCTGGACACAAATCAAAGTTTCATTTTGGTTTTATTAGACATTCCTCTGAGAAACTGGGATTTCTCTAGTTACTTAAATAGTGGACACAATTCCATGAGCAGAATTTTCCCTCTCTGCTAATTTCATTTCCTAGTCCTGCCCTTGCTATTGCTTCCTCATCTGTTCCACCCTTCTTCTACCAAAAACGTTAGCCACGAAAACAACAGAAGAACACACACACACCCCTGTAGTAGGAGCCTGGCACCCAGGAAAGAAAGTTATTTTTGGTTAGCTCCATCTAAAAGGCCTTAAAAGGTCTCTGGGCTTGCATACAGCTTTTAATTGCATATTTTCAAAGATTCTGGCTCTGAACAATAAGGTTCTTCTCAACTGCCCAAGTCGAAGGCCAGCTCACAACACCCTCCTCCCTAACACAGTCCCAAGGTTTATTGGAAGCTTGACAAACTCCATCCAGCCCTGTCGCTATGGCTTAGGAGATGCCTGAGGAGGATGCACAGTGCGAAGTCATCTGCCAGAAAACCAAGAGGGTGATGTCACCTGCAGCAAGGGCTTTGGGGAGACAGCTGCCAAGGCAATTAGTGGATGGAAAGTTGAGGACAGGTGATCCAACAGGAGTTGGGGTGGGAAGGCCTAGACTCCAGCGGCAGAGGCTGCTGGGAGTTGAGGGAAGAGCATTTCACTTACACAGGGACATCAACAGCTGTACTTTCCAGGGGGACCTCCCCGACTACTTCATTAAAGGCTGTGGTTCCTCCTCCCTCCTTTAGTTCTGTCCTTAGCATTTACCACCTTCCAAACATCTGAGCTACTGGCTGCTCTCCTGTCTCACTGTCCCCACTCGCAAGCATCAGGGGGCACTGCCCACGGCCCTGCGCACATGTGAAAATCCGCAAGAATCTAAGCACCACGAGGATTCCTTTTTGTGTTCACTGCCTCTGGAATATGGTCCGGTATATTTTAGGTGCTGAGTGAATGAATAAACAAACAAAAGCACAAAGCTGTGAGACTTAACCTACCTTTGAGAAGCCTAAAAAGAGATGTTGTGTATTAGAATTTTGTACACTTCTAACAGACACAGTTAGAAGATGTGAAAATGTGCCTGGGAGTCTACCTGAAAAAATTTTGAATACCATTAACCAATTCTGGGATTAGAATGTTTTCACCTTGATAGAGACAGGAACAGACTTTGAAATTGTACCATGGAATCCCGTATCCTATGTGTAACTGGGGAGAGATGATCAGAGGTTTTCCCATTTTGCACACTTTATTATGTTTTATGAATGGGTGGGTCATTATCTAAGGTAGCTTTGGGGAACAAATGCTGTTCTCTCTCCAAGCAGTACAACTTGGAGTTCTCTGCTTGCAGCTCTGTATTAACATGTAATGTTTGGATACGCCACCTTCTGTTGACCATCCACCAGTTCTAGGACCTAGCTATACATAAAAATCACCTGGGTAGAGTCTAGAAATTCTAATTCCTACCCTAGACTCACTTTATCAGGAGCTCTTGGGTGTTAGCTCAAAACCTGAGTAATCCTTGTACTTGAACAACACTTGAGTGCTTGTTTCCCACTGGGCTGGCACTGTGTTTGATACTAGAGCTCAAATGCCCTCTACCAGTGCTGTCCAGTAGCACTTCTGCTACGATGGGAATGTTCCATTCCTGCACTGTCTGATATGGCAGCCACGAGCCACATGTAGTAACGGAGGCCCTGAAACGCAGCTACTGGGACTGAGGAACTCAGTTATTCATTTTTTAATTATAAAAAACGTATATGGAAAACATACAACCTGTGGCAACCTTACCAGACAGTATGGAACACAGACTATGCAATGAGGCATCATGTGAAAAACAACCACACCAAGGTTTTAGACAAAAGTTAAACCAATCCCAGTGACAATGAGCCTTCAGATCTGTGCTCAACTGCTTACTTGCGGTGTGGCCTCGAGAAAATTACTAAAGCTCTCTTTAAGTTTTGCACCTACCACACATGACAGTTGTGATGAGTAACTGTGGCGGACGATGCCAATAAAGTGCTCAGGCAGGTGCCTCGCACACAGGAAGAGCTCAGAGGTCTTTATTTTGACAGTGTTCTTGGTAGAGTGACTACAGCAGAAGGGTGGCTCCAAAAATCTCCCTTCGAGCCTACACTTGAAACTGGAGAGTTTGCCTGAGAGCACATCTCTAAATCCACTACATGCTGGGATGAGAAGTGTCTTCTTGATCCGGGGAGAGTTCAGGTGAGCAGTGAATTTAGCAAAATTCACATCAAACACTCTAACCGAGTTAGGTATACAGCTTCTTCTGATAATACTATCAACACTCACATGGTACATAACACACAAGACTAGATAGCGGACTAGCAAATGGGTAACTGAGGATCTCAACCAATGAGAATAAAGTCTAAGTGTTTATCACAATTACACTTTGACTACAAAGGTCTGGATTCTAAAAGGTTTCTTTGGTATCAATTACATTCCAAAGATTCAAAGACAAAAACCAACATGGAAACCATGCAGTAGAAGGACTGTAAGGACAAATGAGCCAATGCCAGGAGAGTTCAGAGAGCAGAAACTTTTCCAGGCCACTATCAAACCCAAGCAGACTAATGAAGAAAGGAAAAACAAAAAGCAGAGAAGAAAAAAATCTGACAGGACATTTCTCATGCAGGTAAATGCTACCTCGACTCTACTCAGTTGGTGACTTAAGCGTTTAGCACCCAGAACCCAAACCTTAAAACTTTAATTTATGGAATTACTGATAATCCTTTAAAGAAGCTTGGCCTACCTATCATATACATATGGGTGGATGGATGGGTGGATCCAAGAGTACTTCATGTAGTTCATGGGAAAACAGAATGAATAAAGTTCATTTTGGTGCAAAAGTTTTTGAAAGCCATGCATTGTTTTTTTTTTTTTTTTAATAAATATTTTATTTATTTATTTGAGAGAGAATCACACAGAAACAGAGGGAAAGATAGAAAGGTCTTCCATCTGCTGGTTCACTCCCCAAATGGCCCCAGTGACCAGAGCTGGGCCCATCCAAAGCCAGGAGTCAAGAGCTTTTTCTGGATCTTCCATGTGGGTGCAGGGGTCCAAGCACTTGGGCCATCTTCCACTACTTTCCCAGGACATAAGTAGAGAGCTGAATGAGAAGAGGCGCAGCCAGGACATGAATCAATGCCCATATGGGTTGCTGGCACTGCAGGAGGAGGCTTAGCTTACTACACCACAGTGCTGGCCACCAAGCATTGTATTTCAAAATATACTTTTTTCATGAGCTTCCTGAAGACCCCTTGTATGCATGGACTTCAAAAATTTTAGCCCCCAGATAAATTTAAAATTCCATTTCCACAAACTTTTTGAGGTACCCTCATACACATATATATTGTTACACTCAATTATCAACTTCAGCAGAAATTAGGTACCAAGGATTGGAGCCTGATTTGAGGTTAGCCACAGTGGAAAAAATATAATAATCATCACAGTCTCCTGCTTCCACGGGACCCAAAGTCTAACGAGGAAATTACTGTTAAATAGCAGAACACAAACAAACATGAACCATACCTGCTAAGTGTTATAAGCAAGACAGACAGGGTGCTGTGAAGAGTGAATATGATATGGGAATCAAGGAAAGACCTCAGAAAAGCAGGGGTTAGCAAAGGAGGGAGTTGGAGGGAAAGACAGCCGTGCACATGCAAAAGCCTAGAGATGGTCCAGCTGCACCGGTACGAGGGCATAACAGAGGGTGGTGTCACTAATGGACTGTCAAAGAGAGAAGGGCAAGACTATGGGAGCCTGCAGAAGGAATCTGATAATTAAAAAATATTAATGAAGCCACAATCATGTTCATATTAATATATTATCTACTAGGTTCTAGTTACTATCACCACAAAAAAGTACATTTATGCCAGAAGAAATTATTTCTACCTAATTTCAATATTAATCTAGGGCAACGTCAGCACAGAATTTCTTCCTTATAAAAACTATCATAGGGAAATAAAAATCAGAGAAAAGAGTATCCCACCTAGCTTTTTTTTAAACTGTGGTTTAATTTTTTAAAATTTATTTGTAAGTCAGTTAGATGGAGAAAGAGGGAGACAGAGATCCTCCATCAGCTGGTTCACTCTCCAAATGATCAACAGCTGGGGCTGGGCCAGGCCACAGCCAGGATCCAGGAGCTTCTTCCAGGTCTCCCATGTGGGTGCAGGGCCCAAGCACTTTGGCCACCCTCCACTGCTCTCTGCTGCTCTCCCAGGCATATTAGCAGGGAGCTGGATCGGAAGTGGAGCAGCAGGGACTCGAACCATCGCCCTTATGGGATGTTGGTGCTGCAGGCTGTGGCTTTATGTGTGGAGCCAGAGTATCGCCCCCATCTAGCTTTTTTCCACACTTGAACTCTCTAAAAATGCATACAGGAAGAAGGCAAATCTTAGAAGTGTTTTATTTGTTCTATACCACGCACTTTCCCCAACTCTGTCAAACAGGATGTTTCTTCTAGTTCTGCTATTTAGAAGCAAAAATCTGAGCAAAACCCTTTCCTCTCACTGAAGAGGAAGGAGGCCTGAAGTAGCATGGTTCTGGAGCCTCCAATTTTCAAGAATGAACCCCTCTAGGGGGTTCAAACTATTTGTGAATGTAAACCAGTGAGACCCACTGAAAAATAAAACAGGTATAAATGCCAAAACTGGGGCTGGCGTGTGGCACAGCAGATTAATCAGCAACTTGCAAAGCTAACATCCATATGGGAGCTGTTTCAAGTTATGGCTTCTCTGTTTCTGATCCAGCTCCCCACTAATGTGCCTGGGAAAGTAGTGGATAGGGGCCCAAGTACTTGGCTTGTGTTACCTATGTGGGAGACCCAGATGGAATTCCAGGCTCCTGGCTTTGACCTGGTCCAGCCCTGGCTATTGTGGGCATCTGGGGAGCAAACCAGTAGATGGAAGATCTCTGTCTCTCTCTCCCTCCCTCAGTGTCACTCTTCCTTTCAAGCAAATAAATGAATTATCCTTTAAATGCCAAAATTGTGGCACGAACAGGGGATAAGAACTGAAAAGTGCAATATTAAACCATTTACACTGACAGGAAGATCTCAGATAAAAGCAAATATATTGATGAGTATTCTGAAATACTTAATGCTGAATTTTGAGTTTGCTTTATTCAACATAGTATAAACAGATTCCAAGTCAGCAATTCCCAAGTGTAGAATGGTTCTGCACCCCAGGGACATCTGGCAATATTTGGAAACATTTCTGGTTGTCACACCTGGGGGTAGGAGATGGGGTGTATGCTCCTGGCAACTAATGGACAGAGGCCAGGGTGCTGCTAACCCTCCCATAATTAAGTCTCACACACCAAGAATTATCTGGCAAGGCCAGCATTGTGGCACAGTGGGTAGAGCTGCTGCCTAGGATGTCGGCACCCCAACTGGGCAGCAGTTCATATCCTGGCTGCTCCACTTCTTATCCAGCTCCTTACTAATGACCCGGGAAAAGCAGTGGAATATGGCCCAAGTACTTGAGTTCCTGCACCCATATAGGAGACCCGGATTGGCCCTGCCCTGGCTGTTGTGGCCACCTGGGGAATGAACCAGCCGATGGAAGATCTGTCTTTCCTTCTCTCTGTGTAACTCTGACTTTCAAATAAAAATTGATCTTTTAAAACAATTATCTGGCAAAAAATGTCAATAGTGCTGAGGCTGAAAACTCTTAGTTTAATTGTTCATTTAACAAGTAGTCCTGACTTTGAGAGTATCACCAAGAGTTAAAGAAACTGACTCAGAAAAATTTTTTGGACAAGTCTGATTAACAATACATCCAGATCTGCTTTCATTATTAATGGCTTTCACTATCAAAGGAATGATCTGAGAGTTACAAAAGCCCACTTTTTAATAACAAGATTTTTTGACATAAAACCAAGATGCAATCACAAAAACACCATACCCTGAAGTGGAGCTTCTCTGGCTGGCTCCGGATTGCTCGGGGGGTGGCTTGGAATCACAGGAGGCACAAGGGATGAATGATCTTCCGTCCACTCTAGAATAAAGAACAGAAACAGCTTCCTGTTTTTCCTTCTAATGGCTGGACGACTGACAAGTCCCCTCCTTCTTGGTAACACCCAAAGCACTGAGATCAAAGGCAGAGAGCTTTGAGTCCGTAGAAAAGTAGGGAAAAAAAAAAAAAAAAAAAAAAAAAAGCAGCTTTGAGTCAGTAGAAAAGGGAATACAGTGGTGTGGGCTGGTGAGGGGAGGCTGGGCCCCTGTGCTGCGCCTGGGGTTCGGGAGGTTAGATGACAGAGGAGGCTGAGCCTGCCCAGGCGGGGTATGAGGACAGGGATGGCTCCATCAACTGTGAGCGCATCCTAAGCCTCCCAGCTCCACAGATTCAACTGGGCCACTGAGTTGCTGCAGGCAGAAGCAAGATCCTGCCACTAGGAGGCCACCTAATGTCTAAAAATAAAAGCCATGATTCTTCTGGAAAAAAAAGAGAAAAAGAAATTGGTGTCTGACCTCTTTTTCTCCTGTCAGATGGTCATGGAAACAAATATTGTGATACCTATCTATTCACCCATCGATCAATCAATTGATGTATTGATCTCAACACACAAAACCTCTATTTCTCCAGAGTCCAAAGTGAGAATAAGAAATATTGATTGGTGATCAATATATTTAACTATATATAGATATATATACCAACAAAAGCTCCACTTCTCTGTCTAGAATCCCAACTGGGAATAAATAGGAAACACCAGGGAAGACAGTCACCCAGGACAGTCCTACAAAGGAGAAACGTCACTAATGCGATTCATACCAACTGCAGAGGGAGCCAGGCGGAGGAAGGCACTCTCAGCAGGTTGTTCAGGTGCAACTCTGAAACCTGGGGTGGGGGGGTGTCATGACTCTAATCCTGATCCTAACCACGGGAGTACTTCAAAACATTCATGGAAAATCGGAATAACACATTATTTTGATAAAAAACTTGTGAAATCCATGTATAGATTTTTTTTTAGTAATATGCATTCACCATGAACTTCCTAAAGTTCCTTCCTCTAGTCTTAATCACCTTGGAGGCCCCGAAGTAATTCACAGTGAGTGTGCTTTGGGGGTCTCCTGGCTTCACTTTCTAGTGCAGCTAACACATTCAATCGCCTGTTCCCATTCCACAAACTACTTCTGAACACTACCAGGATTCACAGCTTAGAAAACACATTCTTTTAGAGGCTCTTTTTAAATAGAAAAAGAATTAAGGTATAGAAGAGAACTTTATAATGGGCAAATAAATGTAGACACATGCATCTACACACTCTTTAAATTACACAGGGTAGGGCAGCAGTCAGCTAGCTTGTATACAGCCTGGGAGCCAAGAACAGTTTTCAAATTTTTAAATAGCTGGGGAAAAATGTGGAATATTTTATGACACATGAAAATGACATGAAATTCAAATGACAGTGTCCAGAAGTAAGGTTATACCGAAACACAGCTACACCAACTCATTTACAAGTTGTCCATAGCTGTTTTTATCTGCAACAGCAACATTAGGTGTCACAGAGACTGCATGAATCACAAAGACTGAAATGTTTACTATATGGCCATTTACAGAAAAGTTTGTGAACCCATAATCTAAGGTATTGTATTTATTCAATATTACAGTATCCAGAAGTACTAGACTTGACCTTCATACATTTGATATTCACATACTGAAGGGGTACTCAACCCATAACATTAAAATGTTTTAATCAAAAATTGGAAAAATCTAATTATCTACTAATAAATGGATAGTTAAATAGTGGTGAAGACATTCATAAAATGGAATATTATGTAGCTATTAAAAGTATATAATAGGGGCTTGTACTATGGCATAGTGGGCAAAGCCGCCGCCTGCAGTGCCGGCATCCCAAATGGGTGCCGGTTCGAGATCCAGCTGCTCCACTTCCGATCCAGCTCTCTGCTATGGCCTGGGAAAGCAGTGGAAGATGGCCCAGGTCCGTGGGCCCTTGCATCCACATGGGAGACCTGGGAGAAACTCCAGGCTCATGGCTCATGGCTCCGGCTATTGCAGCCATTTGGGGAGTGAACGAGCAGATGGAAAACCTCTTTCTGCCTCTGCCTCTCTGTAACCCTGCCTTTCAAATAAATAAATAAATTTTGTAAAAAAAAAAAAAAGTAAATATATAATAAAAATATATATTAAATGACTGATAAGTCTAAGAAATAAAAAGTGAGCAAACTATATGTAGTTATGATCTGATTTTGTAAACACATGAAAATCTGCAAACCCTTGGGAAATTTTTGCACAGTGTTTACCTCTGAGAATGTGATAGGGCAAACAGGTAAGAACCTCCTTCTCTTTACCCTGAACTTCTCAGATTTTTTTCTTATAAACAACATTAAGTAACCCGTCACTTTTTAAAAGCACTCAAAATTACCATCTCTTTCTGATTCTTATAGGTCATTTTCCCCAACTTAAAAGTGAGTCTCATGTCCAGGAACTCAGCTTAACGGGGAAATGCTAAGAGTAGTTGGGAATGAGACAGTGGCTATGAAGAACCGTGCCACGGCAAGGCGAATCCATCAACCACGAGACAGCTCCTGGATCAAAGGATGCTCTTATCTAGTTATCTGGATCAAAGGACGCTCTTGTCTAGTTAAGGTGGAGGTTGGGAGCTTTTGAGTTGGGACCCCACAGCAGCTATCCAGCGGGGCTGCTGGGATTTCAGCAGCAGCTCTGTATTCTTGCTGCCGGGACATCAACTCAGAGTGGCAGAACGAGTCAACCATCAAGGCCAGTTTTGACCACACGGGGGTGTCATTGCCCAGCCTTCGCCCTAGGTTCCCTGCTGGAGAGAAGTCTCCCGGGAAGGGCTAACCTTCTGCTGGCGGCGGCTGCTGCTGCTGCTGCTGTTGTTGCTGCTGCTGCTGCTGCTCAAGCTGCTTCTTCCGTTTGGCTTCTAGAACTGGATTCTCATATTGTGTCTTCCTGTTGATGTGGCTGGGGAAGAAGGAAAATAATATTCAGCTAGGCAACACTGCATTTCACCAGCAAAATGCCAATCAGGCCAGTACTGGGTAAGTGGGTGGTCTGAGAGGCTGACCCTCCAGTGTCAAAATGCACCATTAGGAAGAGGCCATAAAAACAAATGGTTTCCATTACTGAATGCTTATATGCCCCTAGCACTGTGTTAGCAGTTTTACATGCACTTACGTGAAAATTCCCTGTAACTGACAGCATGGTAAATTCTACTTTTATCCACAAGATTGTCCCCCCTTATTTGTGGGGGACATGTTCCAAGATACCCCACAGATGCTTGAAACTGTAGGGAGTACCAAATTATATGTATATATATATATATGTATATGTATAAAATATATATATTATATATTATATATGACTGACATGATATATATTACATAGACATGGGATTTATGTAAATATATATGATTGACATATATATTACATGTAGACATGTAATTTTTCCTACATATACATACCTATGATGAAGTTTAACTTCAACATTAGGTACAATAAGAGATTAACAATTTGCCATACATCTCAGCAACCTCAGTACATGATTTCATTCTTTCCTTACTTAGAATTCTCACCTTTTCAGTGAAAAGAAGCACTTTACAACTTCTCTTGACAAAATCGATTTGCCAGCGTCCTCACTCTTGCTCTTTGGGGCATCAGTCAGTAAGATAAAGCTTACGTGAACACAGACACTGGGACACCTCTGTGGATGACCTGATAACGGAGCGGGCTACCACGTGACTAACAGGTGGCTGTGTATACAGCACGGGGATGCTGGACGAATGGATGACTGACAGATCAGGCAGCAAGAATGAGACAGCATGAGATCTCCTCTTGTGACTCAGGACAGCGCACTGTTGAAAATTTCTAAACCGTTTTTTTCTGAAATTCTCTACTGAGTATTTCTGAACCACAGGTGACTCTAACTGACATAGCAGAAAGCAAAACTGAGTAAGGGAGACTACTGCATTTTATGGATAAGGAAGTAAGTTTCTGAGCGGTTAATAACTCAGCTAAGCTACCTGTAAGCAGTGTAAGCGTGCAAGCTCCAGTCTGCCTGCTTTCACACGCTAGGATGTTAACCACTGACCCTTCTCAAGAAGGGAAATCTGCTTTAATTCGACATGAAATAGAAATAGAATAAGAAAAATAAAAACCAAGCAGATGTGACATACTGTCTGTGACATACAGGGCAGGAACTGCTGTGAAATTTTCTACCATATGCTTTGCAGAAGCATAAGCATTTAGCCAAAGAACAGAGTTTTTAAAAGGACTTTACAACATCTGTTGACTATTGTGATCAACAGACCTGGGAAAAGGATTAAAAGTATAGCTGTAAGGCAAAGAAACTGCAAATATAGCTGACCTAAGCAGATGTGATGTGTTCAAAGTGGCAGAGATTCAGAACTTTTGAATGGCCTCCAGATTGGTAAGGTCATGGCAAATACACACACACACACACACACATATGAAAATATATACACAAAGATGGCTTTTACAATGGCCTTATTTAGTGTGGGTGTGTATATATGGGCTATACATTTCAAAATGTTATGGAAATTGGAATTAAAGGTATGTTTATTTGGGCACAAAAAGTTTCTGAAATCCATACATATGAAGGCCATCTATAAGTTCAGGGAAAACAAGTATTATAAAAAAAGTATGAATTTCAAATTTTTTTTTAAATTTACTTATTTGAGAGGCAGACAGAAACAAGAGAGAGCCTGCATCTTCTGGTTCATTCTGCAAATGCCTGTATTGGCTAGGGGGCTGAAACCAGGAGCTGGGAAGTCAAGCTAGGTGTCTCATATGGATAGCAGAAACCCATCACTTGGTTACTCATTGCTATCTCTCAAGGCCAGAAGCTGAAGCTCAGTATAGAAACCAGGTACTGCAAAACCATATGTGGACATGCTAACAAACACCATAACTGCTAAGCTGAAAGTCCCAATATGTTTGTGTGTTTATACTTTAATTCAAAACCATTTTATTTCTTAGAAGTTAGGGAATATACTTATCATATACTTATTTAGAACACTAAAGATATATATTTTAAAATCAGGCTTTATTTTTAAAAGCAGCTGTGTCAAACAGATAAATTGATTACCTTTAATTCCTATTAAAATTTTTTATGTCCTAATTCTTGCTGGCAATTTTCAAAGAAACATTAATAAACATGGAGATCACATATTAAAAGACACAGAATCGAGAACTGAAGGGCAGGATGGCAACCTGCCTCTCAAACCATGTCTCTTTGGTGGTCACAGCTGTTCTCACCTGTTCCTTTTTCTCTCTTAATGCACAAACAAGATGAAGGGCAAGACAAAAGGAGCCCCAAATAGGAGAAACCTCACCATACACCTACAAGAAAAATAATCTTTGGGGGCAAACAAAGGACATTATTTTACTCCTATAAATGGCGAGATAATGACCGCATTTGCTTCTTCATCATACCCCAAAATGCCAATCCACTGTGTCAGTTAAAGAGGAAGCAATATTAGGACTGGCCAAGAACACTTGCTACTCTGAACTCATAATTTTACACAATATTTGACTGGGCATTTTACGGTCTGGCATTTGTGTATCATATGCTCCCATTACCATGGTATTGTACAGATAACATTTCACAGCCAGCAACATGAGGCTGAGACACCCCATCTTCATCCTAACAGAAAATGTTATGATGATACATTTATTTGGCATTTATTTGTCTTTTATTAGTTCTCTTTCATCTTTCTTACAGGAAATGGCACGAAGCCTATTTTGTCAATGTCCTATCTCTTGAGTATCTTTTTCCTATCATCAGTGGTTCTGCTGAAAGCAAAGAGTGAGCCCAATGCTGGAATACGGCACATAGTGAACAGGACCCAAGAAGGGCTTGGAAATCATCAGAAGTCATGTGTAGGGTTCTCCAGCAAGGGACAGGCATGGGGTGCACAAGGCCTTGTAGCTCAGCCAGAGTTGCCACTTCCTGCTTGTTCTTGGCAACATTTGATAAATGATTAAGATCTATCTTACCTTTGGAGAATGTGTGAGCGAAGAAATAACAATGAATGAGAAGTTCAGATCTGGGCAGGGCAAAAAGGAGGCTAAACAGGTCCCTGTCCTCCTGAAGATGAACAACTCTTATTCATCAAGTCCAACAAACCCCTCTTTTCTCAATTGACTTGGCTGGGTCTTAGTGAAATAAACAAAACGGATCTTGCTCTTCTAAATTTAATAACATGGCATGTTAAATTCAGAGTTACTGCATATTTTCTTTTTTGAAGATTTATGTTTATTTATTTGAAAGGCAGAGTGACAGGGAGAGAGAGGGAGATACAGAAAGAGATCTTCCATCCACTGGCTCATTCTCCAGATGGCTGCAACAGTCAAGGCTGGGTCAGGGAGGAATCCAGGAGTCAGAAACTCCATCCAGGTCTCCCACGTCATTGGCATGGGTCTAACTTCTTGGACCATCTTCCACAAGTTCATTAGCAGGGAGCTGGATCTGAAGTAGAGCAGTCAGAACTTGAACCAGCATGACACCAATGCAGGCAGCAGTTTAATTTGCTGTGTCACAATGCCAGCCAACTGCATATATTTTCTTGTTCATTAAAATGTACACATACGTGGGCACTGTGGTGACAGGTTAAGCTGCCACTGGGGATGCCCACATCCTATATTGGAGTGCCAATTCAAGTTCCAGCTACTCAGCTTTCAATTCAGCTTGCTGCTAATGTGCCTGGGAAGGCAGTCGATGTTGGCCCAAGTACTTCGGTTCTTGCCACCCATGTGGGAGACCCAGAAAGAGTTCCTGGCTCCTGGTTTTAGCCTGGCCCAACTCTAGCTGTTGCAGGCATCAAGGGAGTAAACCAATGATGGAAGATCTATCTCTCTCTGTCTCTCTCTCCTTCCCTCTGTGGCACTCTGCCTTTCAAATAAATAAATCTT
Organism: Oryctolagus cuniculus; assembly: GCF_964237555.1. Lineage (NCBI taxonomy): Eukaryota > Metazoa > Chordata > Mammalia > Lagomorpha > Leporidae > Oryctolagus > Oryctolagus cuniculus. The sequence goes on along the minus strand of NC_091441.1, from coordinate 84,140,753 downwards.
AAATATATATATATACACACACATCTCCATTATAAAATATTATTTTATGGTTATTTAGTGTGACTCTTGTCATGATGAGAAGTCTGTCTAGCATCCATGTAAATCAATAGAGGAGCACAAAGAACCATGTACATTGTAAACAGGCACTTACTCTACATAGTAGATACCATAGACAGGGTCTTCGATCTTTTCCCAACCAGCAGGCAGTTCTGAAAAATAAATCATGTTTAGAGCAAAAAGTGTACATTCTCAAAAAAAATTTAGAGATTTTCAACAACTGAGTTAGACAAAAAGAGAAAGCCTCAACCAAATGCCTTAACGCCAATTCAAACTATTCATCCTAACTGCCCCCCCCGATAGCATGTATTATTTTTATCAGTATATTCTCTACATGAAAAGCCATCCTTCATCTACTGTTATTTTTCTCAAGAAAATAAACTTTAATAAAATGCAGTTCCCATACGCCTTTATTCTAAAGCAACTACTAAGTTACAGTTCAATGGAACTACAGCTGAAACTAGTCTTGAGTGCCTTGTTCCTACCTTCAGTATCCACAATTCCTTTTTCTTTCTAGACTACCTTAACATTTTCTAGACTACCTTTTCATTTGCAATACAATAGTGTTGTTATGCTCTCACCGGAATAAAATCAAATCTGCATCTTATTTTCTCCTGGTTCCTATTTAAGAAAGCTATGGAGTAAATAAAATGCCTACATGGAGTAGGGTTTCTGAATTGCAGGAATCAATCACTTCACTACTGTGTGTGGGCCAGTCCATCTTCCCTAGAGCTTTACCTATGAAAGCAGGAACACAGGTCCTGCTCCCCAAGAACTCACTACTTATGAGGGATAGCTTTATCCTTCAGTGGCACAGGGGGAATGTATGTGCCCCTCTGAAAGTTCAATCATGTTCTACTGGACTGGACTTTATAAGGTTTCATATCAAAGAGCATAACTTTACCAACTACAAATTAGTGAATTCCATGAACAAGACTGTTACTATGGGAGGGCCCATTGCCTCAGATGAATTCACTCAGTGAAAGAATTAACTGTTTTGTGTTCTGTGTCATTAAACAATCCTTTCAGGCATGGCAGCAATGAAATGACTCAATTTTAAAACTGTTTCAATATACGTAGTCAAAGCTAGCCTGTGTAACAGCTTACTCCAAGATGAATCAGTATGCCTAGAAGTAGCTGGTTAAGACTAACTTGAATGGAATACTACCAACACTTGAAATATCAGTTATTTCAAAATCATCTTTTCTCAATTCAAGGAACTGGGTGGTCACTATTTTCAAATAATGTCCTTTTCATCAGAATAGAGAGCTTACAAATGCCATAAACAGTTGCAGATGGAAATGAAGGCAGCCGGGTGCACATCAACACAGACTAATCATTCAAAGTTTATGTTTTGTTAAGATTTGGCTGTACATCAAGAGATGTTAATTTCATGATTTTTGCTCCACATGTTACCTATCTGCACACAAAGAGACAGGTTTTCCCCTTTTCTTCTAATTTATTTATTTATTTTTTTAAACTTAGCAAGTTTTAAAAAAGTCTTTGAATTCTAGAAGACATAAGCTACTAAAATGCAAGACACGTCCAATTTGCAGATGTTGATACAACTTGACATGCTTTATATACCGAGTCCTGTGGCCTGATGCAAATCAAATGCCTGAAAAATGGTTTCCCCTTACAAAGCTGGAAATTACCATTTAAATGAAAATAAATCAGGAAAATATTTCCAAAGAGTTGAAAAATCGAAGATTAAAAAAATGCAAATTGGTGCACAGTCACACATTTGTATGGGGTAGAAGAGTAGGTGAAGTTGGAGGGGATTGCACTGTATTTAATTAAACCAGACCTCTCTGCAAAATCAGCAATCTGACAATCTGAAATATCTGACCTCATGGTCTTCAGATAAAACAGGAAAAACATTAAGCATTCAATTCACTCCATTATTAATCCGAAAAACATCTACTGAGCACCTACTCTTTGCCCGAGAATGTGTTAGCTATTAGGGATACAAAGATAAATACAAGGGCACTATCTTATCAGAAAATCTAACCACATTGTGTGTGTTTTGATGGAACTCTAAGGAAGGTATAGGAAAAGCTACTCTTGCCTTTTTACCTGTCACCTAGTCGACAATTTAACATTCTGGGGTCCAGAAATGGAGCCAGTCAACTGACACTACTGGACATGCCTCAATGTAAACACATCCTCTAGAACAGATACCACAAACTCCAGGCATCTTCCAGTTGCTCAAGTTAAAACTCATTTTACATTGAAACGATAGATTTCTCACTTCCAATGTGGTGATTAACTTAATCACAGGAATTAGTCTTCTAAAGCTGAAAATAGAAATGGGTCATGGATTTTAAAAAGGAAGATGTTTGTCCTACAATTTGCCATTTGGTTCTAAAAAAATTGAACATGGTAGAAAATATGTAAGCCTCGAAAGTGATAACATTATGATTCTTTTTTTTAATGAATGCTTTGAAGAATCCTAGAGAGGCATCTACCTAAACACTGCCAGGAAGTAGACCAGACTATACAATCTAAAACATAGACTTCAGGAGGAGCTAAGACTTTTCTGGCATTGCTCGGATTGGGTGTTGAGCCTTAGCACTAACCCTTCTGGTCTTATCTGTTACTTATCTTGGACCTAAGTCTTTCTCTTGGGTTTCTCTCAAAAGACAACGATGCATTAAAAGCAAAGAAGCTTGTAAAACCCACAGTACAGTGCCTGGAACACAGGAAGTGCTCCCAAAAAAATGGCAGCTGTTCCAAGAAAGGACAAAAGGGACAGATCAGATTTCCAGGGCCTTGGTGCTTGCTACTACTCTCCCTTCTGAAAATCCCATGCTGCCCTACTTTGTCACCACAGAAGCAAATATTGAGTAAATGTTCTGAGCTCTTTTCTAAAGAGATTTGTCAGTGTACAGATGGGAATATCAGAGATAAACATCAAAATGCTGACTTAGTTTTGGTTGAGAGGGGAACTCAATTTCTCATGTCTACTGCTCCTGGTTGGCTTCATCACATGAATCCCCTATTGTTCCCAATGAAGGTCCTGCGGGTGCTTTAGAATTCTGGGGAGATATCTGCAGAACAGGTGATAAATTGTGCAAACTCAAAGTGCATAATGGAGCTACTGACCCAGCTCACAGAAAAGAGTTCAGAAATGACAACTCTATAATCAAATGATCTGTGTCCAACACCCAAGCCAACCACCCACGCCTCCCAGAGGCAGATTAGAGAGAGGGTTTCCTTGTCACATCTGGAATCGCATTGTTCACAGAAAACCTGACAGTGGCTATTGTGTGAAATTACGAGCCTCTTATTAAGAAAATGGGCAGTGGGCTTGTCAGTGGAATCTGGAATGAATGTAATGGAACACAGCATACGTGTGCACATGTGTAGACAAAAATCAAGGGTCCTATCTCTACTCTTCCTAGCAGCACACACTGGGACCATGTCTATAGTACGACACATTTCTCCCTTGCTCCTATTGAAGGGAGAAGGTACTACTGTTGAGATACTGAAAAATCTAACAGAATAGAAATAGGAAATAAACAATAAACACACTCGTTTTGCATAAGGAAAATTGAGTTAGGTCTTATACAACTTTATCTACACAATTTAATATCAATGGGTTGCTAAGTTCATTTTAAAAAAAGATTTATTTATTTGAAAGGCAGAGTTACAGAGACAGAAAAAGAGAGTGGCCAGCGTCGCGGCTCACTAGGTTAATCCTCCGCCTGAGGCGCTGGCACACTGGGTTCTAGTCCCGGTTGGGGTGCCCGATTCTGTCCCAGTTGCTCCTCTTCCAGTCCAGCTCTCTGCTGTGGCCAGGAAGTGCAGTGGAGGATGGTTCAAGTGCTTGGGCCCTGCACCTGCATGGGAGACCAGGAGAAGCACCTGGCTCTTGGCTTCGGATTGGCATGGTGCACCAGCTACAGTGTGCTGGCCGAGGCGGCCACTGGGGGGGTGAAACAACAGAAGGAAGACCTTTCTCTCTGTCTCTCTCTCTCACTGTCCACTCTACCTGTCTGCCTGTCAAAAAAAAAAAAAAAAAAAGAGAGAGAGAGAGAGCGAGAGAGAGATACAGAGAAAGAGAGGTCTTCCATCTGCTGGTTCACTCCCCATATGGTTGCAATGGCCAGTGCTGGGTCGATCTGAAGCCAGAATTCGGGAGTTTCTTCCAGATCTCCCATGTGGGTGCAGGGGCCCAAGCACTTGGACCATCTTCCACTGTTTTTCCAGGATTGGCATGGAGCTGGATTGGAAGTGGAGCAGCTAGGACTTGAACTGGTGCCCATATAGGCTGCCGGCAATGCAGGTGGCAGCTTTACCTGGTATAACTCAGGGCTGGCTCTGATAGTTCATTTTTAATAAAATTAGGTTCCAATTATCTTATCACACAGATTGAGCTGCAGGGTAATCCTACCATCATGACTACAAGGGTAACTTACTAAACATTAAAAAAAAAATAAATCCTTCAATAGTTATTGACTCTCTCTTGCATGTCCATGCAAGAGGATACTTTCCAAACAATAAGAAAAATTAGATTTTTATATAAGAGCTAAATTTTATTATATCATAATTCAAGTCAATCATGACTGATTATGTAAGAAAAACAAAACCAAATCAAAGCAATAATCTACATTAAATATGTATATATTTTCAGGTCCTAAGTCAATTGTAAAAAGACTAGGTATATTAAATAAGCTTAAGACATTTCAATTCATACTGATGTTAATTAATTTTCTACTTAAAAAAAAAAAAAAAAAAACTGGGGCTGGCATTGTGGCATAGCAGGTTAAGCTTCCGCCTGAGATGCCAGCATCCCAAATAGGCACTGGTTTGAGTCCCAGCTGCTCCACTTCTGATCTAGTTTCCTGTTAATGCATCCAAGAAAGCAGCAGAAGATGGCCCAAGTGCTTGGGCCCCTATACCCATGTTGGAGATCCAAAGGAAGCTCTAGTATCCTGGCTTTGGCATGGCACAGCCCTGGCTGTTGCAGGAATTTGGGAAGTGAGCCAGTGGATGGAAGATTCTCAATCTCTCTCTCTCTCCCACCCCTCCTCTCCCCACTTTTTCCCTCCCCAGTTCCTTTCCTTCCATCTATGCAATTCTACCTTTCAAACAAATAAAAAATAAATCCTTAACAACAAAACCAAACAAACACTATTGTCAATTTACAAACAGCCAAGGGCTTTATCTACAACAGAGTTGAATGCTGTGGTTTCCTCTGTATCCCTCTGTGGATGCATTAGATGGAATGCAAACCAAGGTTAACACTGTTCAAAGTTGAACCATAAACCACGTAACTTAGCAGGGAACAGAATTCAGTATTTTCTAATAATAAAGGAAAAAGGGTTTGGCACCATGCATTAATGTGAATGATTCCTGAACTACAACCGCTGGAGCAGTCAAGACTGGATTGACATTGTCATACATATTCTGAGGAAAACAGCACACAGGAAGAATGCATCTGGTCGCCGAGCCATCCATCACAGTGACCAAGTCAAGAGTATGTGGTCCGTGACTTAATAACAGTATGACCTGAAGGCTTATTAACTGCTCAATTAATCACTGCAATTCTTTTATTGCAATTACCCCTGCAGCAATCCTTACATTAGTCTTTGCTCTCGTTCTAGACTCAATTCGCTGACTTTTTCTTTGTGGACATAACACATTACACCCCTTTGTGTTGTTGGCAGACACATGGGTTATGAGACTGACCTTTTGTGGATCAGCTGGAGAGAAAAATCATCATTGGGGAAGTGCAAACTAAAGACACAGAGAAATCAAGCAATTCACCACGGACAAACCAATGCAGGGCCCGTCATGCAGCTGTAGCAAGCAAGGGAGGGTTTACCTAGTTCACTGTCCAGCTCCTCGGTGTGTACCCCTTCTTCTCCAAAGGAATAACAGGAATGAGACAGAAAAGAGACAAAGAAAAATTCAGATACCAGCACCAAGAAAGAAATTTCCTTCAGAAAAATAGCAGCGCACACACCCCTTTTAATTTGTCCTTACCTGTGTTGTGGCTTATTACATTGGCTTGGCTAGTAAACTCACATGGCCTCAGTGTAAATCACAAGAGGGGAAGAGCCGATATTGACAAAATAATTACATGGCTCATTTCCTTGCATGTCAAAACAGGATTTGATTGGTTGTAAAAGATGACAAACACTTTTTGCGGTTTCGATGTTCTTAAGTAGGAAGTCACTTGTAACAGAAATTATTTGGAGCAAACAAAGCTGTTACAGACCTTTCAATATCAGTTCTTTTAATCCTTCAATAAGCCTCTAATCAGGGAGGCAATTACACTCACCATGAAAGCATTACTTAACTTACAACTAATACAGCTGCTGAGCAATGGCACATGAGGTCCACATGAGAATGTAGATGGTCTAATGAGCTCAATGTCTTCCAAAACGGAGCTAGAAAGATGCATGATGTCACGATGATGTGTATCAAGGAAAGGAGGCTTGACAGCTGCCCCAAAGGAGCACAGGGAGCAGAGTTCACTGTTTAATGCTTATATGTGTACACGTTTTCGATGTCAAACAGCTCCGAAATATTAGAATGAAAATGCTCTCAATAATTTCAGTGAGCAAAGCAAGTCAAAAACCTGTCCATCCTCGGTCTCCTCTAGCTGGGAGTACAACATTTTATTACTGCCAAGAACACAGGACAGCACACCAAAGTCATCTGCCATCAAAGTCTCCATGGCTACAGAGCAGGTGGCTGTCCCTTCCACTGCAAGCCCACAGAGAGAGGGAAAAGAGGGATCCAGCTCTTCTCCCCGCAGCCATGTGCTCAGTGCCCAGTACAGCTTCAGGAACATGTTAGGTACTCAGTATTTCTTGAATGAGTGAGACAATCAAAAGTCACCCAAACAGTCCTACTCAAATGCCAATAGTGAGTTCTGACTGACATTGTTTCTTACACAAAATCCTTGTGAAAATGCCCACTTGTATATTAGCTTGGAATGTCTTTGGGAACACACATTTACTTCAATGAACTGGTACCTACAAGGTGTCAGTCACCGTGCTGGGTGACAGAGATATCAAAATGAGCATAATCAGACACATTCCCAACCTTGTGGAAGAGAAGAGTTCAGAGCTCATATCAATAAATTAGGACCACACTAAGTGCTCTAGAGTAACATTCACAGACTATATCACATGTGACTATATCACATCTGGGTGCAAGATTGTGGGAAAAAATCCCAGGGATGCAAACTGAAGAACTTGCAAAATGTAACAAAAAGGCCTGAGTGAAAAATGATTACAACATAAGCTCTGCAAAAGCAAGGCTTTTGTGCGTCACATTCCTTGATACATCTTAAGGTCTGAGAATGCACTTGAATATGGAAGAGTTTCAGTGACTCTGTGTGATTGCATGTGAATCCCAAGAAGAGAGAACTGCACAGCCGACTGTCATGGGGTGGGAACTCATCAAGGATGAGCAGGGATGAGGAGCAGAGAGCCGAAAGCGGGAGGGAGAGAGAAGTTAGCGAGGCTGAACCACACCGGGCTTTGACAAGCAAGTTATACATTTGACAGTTACTGAGCAGACAAGTGAGGCACTGAACAGGGCTTGGTCCTGGGGCTGGTCAGCAATAACATCATCCCACTGACGTTAAAAGACTGCTCTGTATGCAGCATAGAGAGAGTCACGAGTGGTGGCAGAGTGCTGAAAAACACAGTGAGTGGAATTCAGTGACATCTCGGGGCTCAGAATTCAGATGGTTTCATGCCTTAGAAATGGGTGTGAACAAGGTGGTAGGTAGATCAAGGGAATTTTTAAATATGCATGGATCTATCCTAAATAGAGTTAGGGAACAGTTAGAGAGGACCAGATTTTGGGGACAAAGACCATTAGTTCAGCCCTAACCAGACTCAGTTTGAAGTCTCTGGATACAACCAGTTGGTACTATCAACCAGGTAGATTAAAGTATTGGTCTGGGGCTCAAAGGCTAGGTGGAAGACTTCTTGTTAAACAAGACAAACAGTAATAACATGTTACACACTAAAGATCAAAAATCCCCAACTAGCTTTTCATTTATTTTTGAGACAGAAATTAACAAATATAAAATCTTTATAATAATTAAGTATGACACTACACTTATAGTCCATGTGCATATGACCTATAGGGACAAGAACAATATTTATAAAAAATCCCATTTTTCTGCTTTGTGTAATTATATAATCAATAACACAAAGTAGCTGTGTGTTAACAAGCAACAGAAAATGCACACTGATACTTGCCATGATCTGTTTATATATTTACACTGTTGGTGTGTACAGGCACACAGACACACATATAATTTCAACTAGAAACAGAATACACGAATGCTAATGTTGAGGGGATAATTAACTAAACTAACTGCATTTGGTATGAAGACACACCACAAAGGAAATAACATTAGCACAAATGATAAGAATTCCAAGAATTAAAAATGACAAGATTCGGTAACAAAAACAGTTATTAACTCTACTCAATACTTCTATTCCACCAATAGTGGTTTCTCAGTAAAAGCTACCGCAGTCTTCTAACATCAAGGAAATTATATTAACAGGCATTTTTATACAGTCCCAGTATAATTAGAACGGGTATTGACATTGAAGATACTGTAATAAGAGTGTCTAAATTGCTTTCAAAATCATCAGGCATCAAATAAAGATTAAATTTTGTTCTGTGAAGTTTTATGGTTCAATGTGTTTTATGTTCTGATCTTTGAAAATTGGTCACCTAAGTGTTATATATTAAACAGAACATTTGAATAAACAAGACAGTTCATTATTCTCTGAGCAGGCAAAATACTAAGAGCTGACCAAACCTGTCCCACTCTTTCCACAGGAAATGGAGCAAGCCACCAAAATAGAATGAGCATGGCAGTCATGTCTCCTAAGTCAGAGGACTTGTATTTACACTCGAAGTCACTCAGTTAAATATGAGCACACAACTGCACACAATTCAATGTCATCTGCAAACTCTGTATAAATGCACTTTAAAAAAAATGTGTTAAAAACAGAATTAAAAGACGGATTCATTTTGGTGCACAACTGCTTTGAAATTCACATATAGTTTTATCACAACATGTATCTTTCATGAAATTTTTATGAGAAAACCTAAGCACGGATTCCAAAACATTTTTGCACCAAAATAAACCTATGTTTTAATGCTATTTTCCCATGAATTTTTGGAAGTACTCTCGTGAAACAAAGAGATCTTTCAGGACAAGATTTCAACAGGGTTATACTTTAAAATCCATTCAGGGGTCCGGCACCGTGGCTCACTTGGTTAATCCTCCACCTTGGGCACTGGCATCCCATATGGGCACCGGGTTCTAGTCCCGGTTGCTCCTCTTCCACTCCAGCTCTCTGCTGTGGCCCGGGAAGGCAGTGGAGGATGGCTCGAGCGCTTGGGCCTCTGCACCCGCATGGGAGACCAGTAGGAAGCACCTGGCTCCTGGCTTTGGAAAGGTGCAGCACCGGCTGTGGCAGCCAATTGGGGAGTGAACCAACAGAAGGAAGACCTTTCTCTCTCTCTCTCCCTCTCTCTCTCCCTCTCTCTGTCAAATAAGTTTTTAAAAAATTAAAAAAAAAATACATTCAAAAACAAACCTCAAATGTATATATACAATACCTCTGCACTAAGGGACAAACTAATAAAATTGTGTTATCTTACTTGAATTTTTATTCAATAATTGTACTAGTTCAAGTATCAAGTGAATAATGAGATGCAAAGTAAGCTGTATGTCCATGTCAAAAAATAATTTTCATAGAACTTAGGATAAACATCTGTAAACTGGAAAAAAACAGAAGGAATTACAAACTCCAAAGCTCTGAAATAAGCTTTTTTAACAAAAATTCTTATTTTGGGGCTGGCGCTGTGGCACAGCGGGTTAAGGCCCTGGCCTGAAGTGCCAGCATCCCATATGGTCACCGGTTCAAGACCCAGCTGCTCCTGTTCTGATCAGCTCCCTACTATGGCCTGGGAAAGCAGTGGAAGATGGCCCGAGACCTTGGGCCCCTGCACCCGCATGGGAGACCTGGAGTAGGCTTCTGGCTCCTGGCTTCGGATCGGCGCATCTCCGGCCACTGCAGCCAATGGGGGAGTGAACCATCAGATGGAAGACCTCTCTCTCTCTGCCTTTCCTTTCTCTGTGTAACTCTGACTTTCAAATAAATAAATAAATCTTTTTAAAAAATTCTGATTTTTAGTGTGTTTCCGAGATTAACCAGGAGGGAGGGCTCTGGCTAATACCTTTGTCTCTTTCTTGGTAGCATACACTTTTCAGATACTCTAGGTATGTTCTAAGTTGTACAGTGATTCCTAAATTAAATGCAGTATCTGCATTATTTACACTCAAGATGGGGAAATTAATAGAGTCATAAAATACATAGAATTCAAGAGGGCATCTTGATTTTTGTCCCCAGTGTTTTTTGTTTTTTGTTTTTTTTTTTTTTCCTGACAGGCAGAGTTAGACAGTGAGAGAGAGACAGAGAGAAAGGTCTTCCTTCCATTGGTTCACCCCCCAAATGGCTGCTATGGCCGGCGTGCTGTATCGATCCCAAGCCAGGAGCCAGGTGCTTCCTCCTGGTCTCCCAGGCGGGTGCAGGGCCCAAGGACTTGGGCCATCCTCCACTGCCTTCCCGGGCCACAGCAGAGAGCTGGGCTGGAAGAGGGGCAGCTGGGAAAGAATCCAGCGCCCCAACCAGGACTAGAACCCAGGGTGCCAGCGCCGCAGGTGGAGGATTAGCCAAGTGGGCCACAGCGCCGGCCATCCCCAATGATTTTCAAAACGTAGATTGAAGGTCCAGTGTGAGTGGCCCCAACATCTTTGGTTTCTATGTTTCTAGAATTTTCTAGAGGCTCCTGGTCTCTCGAGTGGGAAGACATGCCTGCATCTGAATGGTTTCAGACTGTGCTGAAGTTCTGTTTCTGATGGAGTTGTTGCTGTGCACCTGCTTCTAGATGTGAACAAATGGTTCTTCTGCAGCAATTCTGACTTCCTCCACTTTGGTAAACCACAGCACACTTACTAGAAACTGGATTACCTTTCCAAAACTGTTACAACTCCACTGCCCTTCTTAGCACCCTTCAGAACCTGCACCTGGGAACACGCCCCCACCTCACTGAACCCAAGACCTTCCCTGTCCTTACCATCATCTTCACACTCTTCCAGGGGCTTCTGCTGCTTATTCAGGCACCGAGGGTCTAACCAAGATGTTGTTTTTGTATTATGGCTGCAAAGAAGGAACAAAAACAAGAAAGTTGTTTAAAACCAAAATAGCCAAAAGCCCAGTGACAGAAGAAATTTTGAAATACCTGCTCCCCAACCAAAATAAAGATACTTTCCAACATCAAACTCAAACCAGAGGAGAGCCTGAGTTTGGAATAACACACTGGCTTGGGGAAGGTCTTGAGCAGGCTTCTTACCTTCTTAAGGTATAATTAATTGCCCCTTTACTGGAAGCTGGAAATGAAATACCAGTTTTATTTACGAAAAATAAGTTACAAATGATACTCCTTGCCTATCCTGTCTGCCCTTGTCTAGACTTATTTTCTAATCTTCACATTCGTCAAAGAGAAAACATCATTTTAAATTTGTCTATGACTTAAATCTTAAGTCCTGGAATTCACATGGAAGGCTGCTACTTTACTCATTATCCCCATGATATATAAGAATTCTTTTTTTTTTTTTTTTTTTTTTTTTTTTTGACAGGCAGAGTTAGACAGTGAGAGAGAGAGACAGAGAGAAAGGTCTTCCTTTGCCGTTGGTTCACCCTCCAAAGGCCGCCGCGGCCAGCGCACTGCAGCCGGCGCACCACGCTGATCCGAAGGCAGGAGCCAGGTGCTTCTCCTGGTCTCCCATGGGGTGCAGGGCCCAAGCACTTGGGCCATCCTCCATTGCACTCCCGGGACACAGCAGAGAGCTGGCCTGGAAGAGGGGCAACCGAGACAGAATCCAGTGCCCCGACCGGGACTAGAACCTGGTGTGCCGGCGCCGCAAGGCGGAGGATTAGCCTAGTGAGCCACGGTGCCGACCGATATATAAGAATTCTAATGACAGTGTGAGACTCCCTCAACTCTCTCAAGTGGCTCAAAGTGACTAAAACACACCATTAATCATAATGTCCTGAATTATGCTTGGGACATACTGAGGGCAACTCCAAATTACCTATCATAAACAGCACCGGGGCCAAGCAACTAAGCATGTGCCCCAACTGCCTTCCAGAGGGTACAGCCTGACTCTGGATGAAGTGTTTGTACAAACAGTGAGCCAAGCCTTGAAGATCAAAGTGTGCAAAAATGTCCACAAGGACACTGCTTTTCCACCATGTTGGGAAGATCATGAGGACGGCTACATAGACACAGCTTTTCTGCCTCCACAGCAGACTAAGACCATGGGGACAAAGTTCTGCCAGGGCCTCCACATCCACCCCATGCAGCAAAGCGAGTGGGGCAAGGAACTCCAAGTCTACTCATTCTGGCTACAAACCAGAAATAAAAATCAATGAAGAAAAAAAACCATTTTTTATTTATTTAAGAGGCAGAGTTATAGACAGAGACAGAGACAGAGAGGTCTTCCTTCCACTGGTTCACTCCCCAAATAGCCACAAGGGCCAAAGCTGGGCTCATCCAAAGCCAGGAGCTAGGAGATTCTTCCAAGTCTTCCCACGAGAGTGTGAGGCAAAAAAGACGTGGGCCTCCTTCTACTGCTTTCCCAGGCCACAGCAGAGAGCTGGACTAGAAGAGGTACAACCTGGACTAGAACCAGCAGCCACATAGAATACCGGTGCTGCAGGCGGAGGCTTAGCCCACTACACCACTGTGCCGGATCCAAAATTTTTTTGAAATTTAGTCAGTTACTTAACTTTTTCCTCTTAGTTTAGGTTATAAATATGGGGTTAGAAGGAAGTGGCATTATTTGTTACTTTGGACTAAAATCATATTAATTGTTAAAAATAAAATCCTGTCTTAAGTGAAAAACATGTCAATTCAGTTGTGCTAATAGAGGGGCTGGTGTTTTGGCACAGGACGTTAAACCACCACCTGTGATGCCAACAGCTCAAATGAGCACTGGAGTCCTGGCTGCTCCACTTTTGATCCAGCCCCCTGCTAATGCGTCTGGGAAGGCAGTGCAAAATGGCCCTTGCCACCCACATGGGAGACCTGGATGGAGTTCCAGGTTCTGGACTTCAGCCTGGCACATGCTATTGCCATTTAGGGAGTACACCAGGAGTTGGAAGCTTGCTGTCTCTCTCTCTTCCTCTCTCTGTAACTCTGCCTCTCAAATAAATAAATTGTTTTAAAAACTGTAACAAAAGGAAAAACACAATGAAGAAAGTGAAATGGGGCTGGCGCTGTGGTGCAGCGGGTTAACGCCCTGGCCTGAAGTGCCAGCATCCCATGTGGGCAACGGTTCTAATCCCGGCTACTCCTCTTCCCATCCAGCTCTCTGCTATGGCCTGGGAGGGCAGTCGAAGATGGAGAGAGTCCTTGGGCCCTGCACTCACATGGGAGACCCAGAGGAAGCTCCAGGTTCCTGGCTTCGGATTGGCGCAGTTCTGGCCATTGCAGCCAATTGGGTAGTGAACCATCGGATGGAAGACCTCTCTCTCTCTGCCTCTCCTCTCTCTGTGTAACTCTGACTCTCAAGTGAAAAATAAATAAATCTTTTTTAAAAATTGAAAAACAGTAACAACCACTGCCACCAGGACTACTCATCTGACCACTTACAGGTACCAGCATCTGTTCAGATTCTTTTCTCTCTAAACATCCTGACACCACGCCAGTGGGGAGTTAGCAGAGGGTGTGTCTTTGATGCCAGGTGGGTGTGGAGGTCCACACCCCCAGCACGTGGGCTCTGCAGTCTACTCTTACTGCCCACTTGCAATCACAGGGCCAGCTGGATGCTGAGCCTTTGTGGAAACAGCGGCCAGGGAGGGCTGGGCTGCTTGTCACACCCTGTAGCACGTTGTTGTGGTTCCCCACCTGACCTTGGCTGGTGCAGGTGAGGTTGCAAATGCAGATTATTCTGTGGGTTGGCTGCACTACAGCCACTGTTGAAATAACACTGCTGTGAAGGAGGCCTCTTTCCTGGGAAAACAGCAGAGGATGGCCTTGGACCCCTTCCACTCATCTGGGAGATGAGGATGCAGTTCCTGGCTCCTGGCTTCAACCTGGTCCAATCCTGGCCATTGTGGCCATTTAGGGAGTGATCTCTCTCTCTCTTCCTCCCCCCACCCCACCAGGAAAGAAAGGTCAAGCAACTCCCTGTCTGTTGTTCGTTGATCCTAAGCTCCTTAGCCGGTCTGCCTTATTTGCTTCTCCTTTCAGAGTCTTATGTTCATTTTCCACACAATATCCAGAGTTTCTAAATTCATGCTTGATATTTACATGTGCTTTTTGCTTTCCAAAATCTCTTAGGTTTCCCACAAACCACAAAACTAATACATGCTCAAATATATATACACATGCATAAAACAAAGCAGACTCAATTGTAATGAAATTTAACTTGCTATTCAATGTGAAATCATCTGGGGCTGGTGCTGTGCCCTAGTGGGTTAAGCCACTACCTGTGATGCCAGCATCCCATATGGGAACCAGTTTAAGTCTCAGCTGTTCCACTTCTGATCCAGCTCCCTGCTAATGTGCTTAGGAAAGCAACAGAAGATGGTCCCAGTGTTTGGGCCCCTGCAGCCATGTGGGAGGCCTGGAAGAAGGTCCTGGTTCCTGGTTTCAGCCTGTTCCAGCCCTGGCCATGATGGTCATTTGGGGAGTGAATCAGTATATGGAAGGTCACTCTTTGTCTCCTAATCTCTCTGTAACTCTACTTTTCAAGTAAATAAAATAAATCTTAAATAAACAATCATCTAAGCGGCAGTTTATGAGAATGAAACATACAACTCAGTAACGAGGTTATTTAAGTTAAAGATATAAATAGTATGTAACTAATCAATATCTGTGGATTTTGACAGCTATAGACAAAAGTCTCACAATTGTCAAACTCCATTTTTATATAATTTTCTATTAAATATTAATTCAATGAAACAACAGCTTCACATCAGCTAAAAGCTAAAGGAAATCATGAGAAGTAGGTAGAACATTGTGCTTTTATGGAAGGCTGCCAGTTTGGGGCCACCATCTTATTAACTGTGAACATGTCCAACTTTCTTTTTTCAAACATATTAAGCCACTCTTAAGCAAAATTACTAGTGCCTTCTCTTCCAGTAATTTGAGTCTCACATTGTATTCTATTACTAAGAATGCCTCTGTTATACTTTCCTTTTCTCAGCACTGTTCTTCCTCACTAATGGAAATAATTTTAAAGGCAATTTATTGCAAAAGCTAAGTAGAAAATCCTGATCTTACAGCTGACATCCTGTTTTGTTTTTTTTTTTTTTAACAATGTCTGTACTCCTCTGTAATAACCAGAAGATGGTGACAAAAATGGTAATAACGACAACAGCGGCCACTGATTAGAACTGGTCTAAGTACTTAAGTACTTTATGCTCACTGTCTCCTGTCATTCTCAGAACAGACTGACAAGGTAAGTACGACTCTTGACATTCATGTCTTCCTTTTCCACTCATGGAAAATTGAGATGCAAAGAGGTCCCCACAAGTTCCCAAGGTCACCAACTAGAAAGAGGTGGACAGCATGAGTTTTGGGGTGAGTTCTTAACCACTATACTTCCCTAATTCCCGGGAAAAGATGACATCTTCCAGTCCTTCTGTTTTTTGTTTGTTTGTTTTTTGAGAGGCACAGGGAGCAGAGAGATAGACACAGAGAGAAACTCTCCCATGCACTTGCTTCACTTCCCAAATGCCTATAATGGTAGGGAATGGGCCAGACTACAGCTGAGAGGGAGGTACCGAATCCAGGCCTCCCTTGCGGGAAGCAGGGACTCAACTACTTAAGCTTTCACCTGCTGCCTCCTGGGGTACAGACTACCAGGAAACTGGAATTAGGAGCAGAACTTGTATCCCTTTCTTTAATAAGCATTTTCCAGGAATACGAAGAAACCATGGATTATTTCCTCCCTCTGGTTGGCCGACGACTCAGGGGCTCTAATTTGGTTGTCTAAGACTTCTTCCTAGATAGGACTAAAACACAGGCTTTGTGAACCTAAGTGTTCTCCCTCTTTCTCATGTGTTTAGGAAAATTGAGTTTAACTTCATTGTTTTCTCTAATTACAAAACACATATTAAAGATAAAAAAAGTTAAAACCCTACAGAAATGTATAATGTGATTAGAAAATAAACTCCTTTTACTTAACTCAAACCCAACTGTTTATAGATACTTGTAGATGTTTTCTACATAAAGAAATATAGAAGGAAACATCACAGAGTTCATGGAGAAATGGACTTAAAAGATGTTTACTGTGATGCAAGGAAGTTGTTGATATCCATGCAGTTCTTCGTAATGCACATTGTTCATAAATTCTGGAAATTCTGTCTACATACCCACAGAAACAAATGCACACATACCGTATATGCAGTATGTGGGTATGAAAGCATATACTTTATCAAAGTGAGATCCTGCCTATATTCCTCTGCAATGCTCTCCTTTCTTACTGGCCATTTAAGAGTAGTTTGGTTTCTTTTAGAAGCATTTTTATTTACTTGAAAGGCAGAGGTACAGTCAGTAAGAGGAGAGACAAATGGATCTTCTATCTACTCACTCTCTAAATGGTGACAGTGGCCAGAGCTGGGCCATCCTCTGCTGTTTCTCAGGGGCATTAACAGGGAGCTGGGTTGGAATCGGAGCACTGCTGGTGGTGGCTTAACCAGCTGTGCCAGAGCGCTGGCCCAAACAGTAGTTCAGTTTCAATCTATATGTACATATGAATACTCATTTATGCTTTCATTCTCCTGAGAGTTTGACCACTATTTTTTCATTTTAAGTAGTATATAAAAAGATGAATCTTAATAACAATAGAATCAAAGTAATTGATTTAAAAAATTCTTATTGGTTATAAAAATCATTCATCATACATTTTTCAGAATCACTTCAACTGCAAAATTTTTTAGCTTTTTAGAAAAAGTTAATTATCAAATGTTTACACAGGATTTAAGTTTTATCATTTTGAAAGACTTTAGCATCCATATATATATTCTCAAATACTGATCCATACACCTTGTATTATGTAAAAAAATTTAACTTAAAAGGGATCATGGACCTAAATGTAAAATGTGAAACTACGAAACTCCTAAAAGAAATATAATAAAAGTCTTTAATGGCTTTGAGGTAGGCAAAGATTCCATAGCTACTACAGCAAAAGCATAATCCACAAAAAACAGCTGACAAATTAGACCTCATGAAGATCAAGAACATTTGGTCTTGGAAAGACTGTTAGAACAATGAAGGGTGAGTGTGTGACCTAGAGGCTAGATGTCTGTATCCCACATCACAGCGCATGGGTTCGCTTCCCAGCTCCGGCTCCTGATTACAGCTTCCTGACAACGTACACTCTGAGAGGCAGAGGTGATGGCTCAAGTAATTGGGTTCCTGCCCCCTATATAGGAGACCTGAGTTCCTGGTTCTGAGCATTTGAGCAGTGAACCAGCAGGTGGGAGGTCTCTCTCTCTCAAAAAACAAATTTTATATATATATATATACACACATATATATAAATTATATTATCTATATATATATATATAGATATAAAATGAACAGACAACCCAGACTTGGAGAAAGCGCTTGCCAATCACAAATATGACAAAGGAATCATACCTATAACAATAAATAAAGTGTTCAAAAAAACTCATGGAAAACACATACTATAATAAATTATATTTATTTTTTGTACCGAGTAAGCTTATCTTTTACTTTCTTTTTCCATGAACTTTTTGAAGTATTCATATGAAGAAGTCTTAAAAGTCAATGGTAGGCCGGCGCCGCGGCTCACTAGGCTAATCCTCTGCCTAGCGGCGCCGGCACACCGGGTTCTAGTCCCGGTTGGGGCGCCGGATTCTGTCCCGGTTGCCCCTCTTCCAGGCCAGCTCTCTGCTGTGGCCAGGGAGTGCAGTGGAGGATGGCTCAGGTGCTTGGGCCCTGCACCCCAAGGGAGACCAGGAAAAGCACCTGGCTCCTGGCTCCTGCCATCGGATCAGCGCGGTGCGCCGGCCACAGCGCGCCGGCCGCGGCGGCCATTGGAGGGTGAACCAACGGCAAAGGAAGACCTTTCTCTCTGTCTCTCTCTCTCACTGTCCACTCTGCCTGTCAAAAAAAAAAAAAAAAAAAAGTCAATGGTAAGAACGCTGTATGTGAATTATTTTTTAAAAAGTGTTTATTATTTTTAATGGCTAAATAAAACCTTCAGTGTTAGTCCAACTGATATGTATCATAAATAGTTGTGTAACCTTACGAGGAAGTTACTCACCTCCCGCTTTCTCAAAGTCTTCAGACTCAATAACTAGGATGATATGGCTAATTACATTTTTTTATGCAAAGCTTGTTAAACATTATGAAAGACCATGATTGGGTGAGCAATCCCCCTGTTTTTAATTTACATCCCTGACTGCTGGAGAGAAGGAAGGAAGGAAGGGAAAAGGAAGAGAAGGAGCGAGTCAGGTAGGAATAATGGTATACTTTACTCTATAAAATAGACTTCTCCATTTTCGGTATAGGCCATCTCCCAGTTTTCAGGTAGAGGACCTAAATTATCCTCTGCAGAAAGAGGTAGGTATTGAGGGAACTTCTGAGAAGGGTCCGTGATGGGAGCAGAGATGATGCTACTATTCACAGGTGGTAATGTTGTTTCCTGGAGAGTGTGCTCGTCTTGGTCACCAGAATCGGCTGTTGAACCAGGTTGGGAGAAACAAAGGGAGAGAAAACAAGAAAATATTTAGCAATCATGTCTCAAACCTGGGAAGTGCACTACCTGCATATTCTGAATTTTAAAATGCTCTTTTCCTAAGTGCTGGGCACCCACTGTGACTTCTGACTTTTTAGAATGATGTTCCTCCAACAGACTGCGTTGAAACAATCAACAAACCTATTTTACTTAAAAGGAACACAGAGAAAAGTGTGCCTGGATAAGCAGCGTTCACAATCTTGAAGATGCAAAGGTGAAACCGAGGCAACACTCAAAGTCAAGAGTCTGTAAACTGGGAAAGTCATCCAACCAGACTGATGGGCACTCATTCCATAGGTTTGGGTTCGTGACACATAAGAGACTTCTCGGGGCAATAAAGAATTCCATGCTGAAGACACAGGGTGGCATTATCATCCATTTTTATGTAAGTCATTCATTGAAAATATTTTTGGTAGATACTGGCAAAGATCAAAGACTGACAAAGTAAGCTGGAAAGTAAAAAAGAGTTCAGAATATGGAGACAGCTATACCAGTGAGTCACACTGGAGCCTTTTTTGGAGAAGTCGAGAACATTCCTGTGAAAATCAAGACAGTTACCCTCATAACAGTGCCATGTGGGTGGACTGATTTGACATGGATCTTTAAGGAAGGCTCTAAGTACACGAGTCTCCTCGCCCTCTCATTAACTAGAAACATCAGGGGTGATGTCATCAAAGTAGCCACAAACAGCATTACGGTTGTTAACATTTTGGGTGAGTTTTTATAGAGGCTGATGATATTAAATGTCAAGCAGGCTTTAAAACACATTGATCAAGGGATAGAATGATTTTATATCTCCCACAGTAATCGTCCTGCGGGCATTTCTGACATCATAAATGCAGAGTGGAGGATAATAACACATGGTTGGCAAAGCTTTCTCTGATGAGGAGCACACAAAAGTTGGAAGGAGGACATGTCAAGCCTACTCGGCAACACTTTCACCAAAACTACCCACGAAGGATGCTGCATGGAAATTTTCCCAGCACTGTATCCATCCCCACTTCTTCTGGTACAAGCACTCAGGCATCCTTGTAGAAACCACCCCTTACATTCCAGGTCCACGTAGTCCAGGTGGGAACTAACTCCTGGCTCCAGGTAACACTCTTGGCCAGTCAGGAGTACTCCATCACTTATGCCTTTGTGGTTGGTTCAGCAATAGGTATACGATCTAAGGCAAACCAACGGGTATCAGGCATGAAAATTTTACTCCAGCAAGAGGCAATCTGTTGATGCTGGGGTTATTTATCTGATGGATTCTTATGCTGTATGTGTGGAAGCCATCTTGACATATCTTGGCAAGACTTGCAAGAATGAAGTCCACATAAAGGAAAGCAGAGGTTAAAGATACGAAAAGTTATCCAATATTTCTGTGCCTGAAATCAAAGCTGCTCTTCTTCTACAACTGCTTGATTCCCCCAAAGTCCTATCTATGCTTAAATTAATGTGAGTCAGTTTTGTAACTTGTATCCAAGAGTACAAGTTAATAAAAAACGAAATCCACTGATATTTTAATATTATATTTAAGAGGCTGGTAACTGCCAACACAATAGGAGACATGAATAAATTCACTGCTAATTAAACCCTTTAATAAAAACTAGAGAGAGTAGTGGAAATGAGTGGAACACACCACAAAGGAAATCAGAGGGACTCAGGTGAACAATGGGTTCAAAAAATTCGTGTTTTTTAAAAAAAAAAAAAAGTACTCCCAGTGTCTCCAAATCTCAGCCACAGGAGAGGAATAACAGAATGTTACAATTCCTAGAGAAAAAATAACATATAATTCCAACAAAAGGACTTTAGACTATCCAATATTCATGTTTATTTTGTGTGCTTTCTGTGTCTTATTTCCAGTTAAAAAGAACGTATACCACCACATCTTCTGGAATAAAATGGAAAGTACAGGAAGGGCAGACATAGGGCAGACTCAGGAATCCACAGGCTCAATCAGGGCTCGCACTTTGATGTACACTGTGATTTATAAAAAAAAATCTTTCATTTAACCTACCAAACATTTAGGAGCTCTACTGCCACATTCTTACTCAAGGTTGCCAATGAATCCCAAGAGGACTTTGGAATATTGCAAGGAGAGTGAATGGGCAGATAGGGAGTCTGGTTCTCCTATGGTTCAGTGGTGAATACACACTCTTCCTCAGAATTCCCTTCCATAGAACTGGGAAGGTAATCCCTGAGAAGGTAATAACTCCCGTATTTCCAGGACGTTTTCTGGACACTTGTGAAAACTGTTTGTAAACCATAACAGAAAATGAATGGCATTTTTATTTATGTCAACCAGAAGCTTTCAAGCATTTATACACACTTACACACCAGCACATGCACACACACACAAACACACATATACTCTCAAGAACTTTTGGAAGTGACTCCGAGTACATAAAGTCACATAAGAAAAACTTCTCTAAAGCTTCTTTTAAAAATATAAATGCTTGAGGCCGGTGCCGCGGCTCACTAGGCTAATCCTCTGCCTGCAGCGCCGGCACAGCAGGTTCTAGTCCTGGTTGGGGTGCCAGATTCTGTCCCAGCTGCACCTTCCAGTCCAGCTCTCTGCTGTGGCACGGGAGTGCAGTGGAGGATGGCACAAGTGCTTGGGCCCTGCACCTGCATGGGAGACCTGGAAGAAGTTCCTGGCTCCTGGCTTCAGATTGGTGCAGCGTGCTGGCCGTAGCAGCCATTTGGGGGGGGGGGGGGTGAACCAATGGAAAGAAGACCTTTCTCTCTGTCTCTCTCTCTCACTGTCTAGCTCTGCCTATCAAAAAAAAATATATATAAATGTTTGAGGCAAGTATTCAGCCTAGTGCTTAAGACAGCCAGGTCCCACATTGGATTGCCTGGGTTTGAAACTACACTCTAGCTCCTGACTCCAGCTATCTGCTAATAAAGACCCTGGGAGGCCTCAGGTGATGGCTGGTGTAAATATGGCTTTCTGCCATCCAGAAAGGGAGACCTGAATTAGATTCCTGGTTCCTGTCTTCAGCCTAGGATCAACTTGCATTTAGAGTAAACAAGCAACGGAAGTGTTCTCTCTTTCTCTTTCGCTCTACTTCTCAAATAAATACATGTTTTAAAATGATACATTCTTGGGGCCAGCGCTGTGGTGCAGCAAGTTAAAGTCCCAGCCAACATCCCATATGGGCACTGGTTCGAGTCCCGGCTGCTCTACTTCCAATCCAGCTCCCTGATAATGTGCCTGGGAAAGCAGTAGAAGAAGGCCCAAGTACTTGGGCCCCTGCACCCATGCAGAAGACCCAGAAGCTCCAGGCTCTTGGCTTTGGATTGGCTCAGCTCCAGCCACCGTAGCCATTTGGGGAGTGAACCAGTGGATGGAAGACCTCTCTGTCTCTACCTCTCTTTGTAACGCTGCTTTCAAATAAATAAAATCAATCTTAAAAAAAAAAAAAGATACATTCTTGGGGGCTGGTATTGTGTTGTAGTACGTAAAATCATAGCTTGCAATGCTGACATCCCATATGGGTGCCAGTTCAAGTCCAAATCCTGGCTGCTCCACTTCCGATCCAACTTCCTGCTAATGCACCTGGGAAGACAGTGGAAGACAGCCCAAGTGCTTGGGTCACTGCATCCATGTAAGACACCTAGAAGAAGTTCCTGGCTCCTGGCTTTGGCCTGGCCCATCCTCAGCCATTGTGGCCATTTGGGGAATAAACCAGCAGATGGGGCCGGCGCCTTGGCTCACTTGGTTAATACTCCGCACTGAGGAGCCGGCATCCCTTATGGGTGCCAGGTTCCAGTCCCAGTTGCTCCTCTTCCAGTCCAGCTCTCTGCTGTGGCCCGGGAAGGCAGTGGAGGATGGCCCAAGTGCTTGGGCCCTGTACCCACATAGGAGACCAGGAGGAAGCACTGGTTCCTGGCTTCCGATCGGCGCAGCACCAGCTGTGGTGGCCATTTGGGGAATGAACCAAAGGAAGGAAGACCTTTCTCTCTGTATCTATCTCTCTCTCTCTAACTCTGTCAAAAACAAAAACAAAAACAAAACCAAAAAACAGCACATGAAATATCTCTTTCTCTCCCTCTTTCTCTGTAACTCTTTCCAATAAATAAATAAACCTATAAGAAACAATAAAATTATACACTGTTTTACATTTATGTATATCTCTCAATGAACAACCATTCAAAATCTTTGGAGCACCATGGAGCTGATGAATTGATTTACAACACAAATAACAGCGAATGTGCACCTAGGTTCTAGAGACTGGCTTTCTAAGTTGGAAAAGCAGCTCTGATACTCACTAGCTTTATTATACTGGAAAAACTATTTGAACTACCTGGTTTGTGAATAAAAACCTTGGAAAAGTATCTGTCATTATGTGGTCAACCCTTGAGAAATAGATCCCACAGTAAATATTATTTCTTGACATGCCAAAGCAATGTTTTTTCCATTGTTCATCAATAAAAAGGAAGTGCTTGCCAACACTCTAGTGTTCAACAGTGGTCTTTGGAGGAGGGAGAAACACAAACAACATTTTGATGTCTCTTGGAGGTGATTAATAGGCGACTCAGCTGTACTAGTTTATTGCACAGTTTCCATGCTGTCCATAACGAACACAACACTTTCACAAAAGGTGTTCTTTGTATACTTAACAGTTACTTAACTATGTGTTTGGGCTATCAATGCAACTCTACTCTCATGAAGTACAAGTAAAGTTTTATCTCCCAAGGGTTCTGTGTCTTGGTCTATTATGTCAGGATTTGCTATTCTTATTGTTGAAATATTAAGACATTAAAATATCATATATTTTTAAAGGAAAGGTAACACTTTTTCATATTCTCTTTTCTTCTTTCAGTGAGAACTACCGTAACTGGCTGAACCATATTTCTGGAATTAGCTAATTTCAAAAAAAAGTATATATAAAAGATGACAAATTATTTGTTGAATTCTTTATTTAGCAGAGCCACTAGCATTGGACTTTATATAAAGTAAATTAAATATATTTTATCTCAAAAAATAGCAAAAAAAAAAAACCCGCCCTATGTCCTTGAAAAAGCAACATATTAAATAAAATTATTCAAAGAGAAAATTAAAAAAAAAAAAAGATGACAACTTTCTTCCAGATACTGCAACTATATGTCAGCCTAACTCATTCTTATTGAGAAAATGGAAATTTTCATGCATTTAAATCTCAGAGCTAAAAGGGGAAACTTAGAAATGATCTAATCCTAGCTACTGATTCTACAGATGAATGAAGTCAAACAACACATTCATAAAAAGAAAACTGTCAAGAGCCAAACCAGGATAGCAAACAATCCCCTTCCTTCTTTACCCAATACTTCTTGAAAAAGGGTTGGTCCACTGTACTTAACAGAGTGCCCTCCAGTTCTACTCACTTTGATGCAAATAACATAAGTCACAAAGACAAACACCACATGTTCTCACTTATATGTACATGGAAATGAAAAGGTGATCTCATAAAGGTAGAAGTAGAACAGTGGCTCAGAGTCTGGGAAGGGCATATAGGAGAGAGGGAGGAATGAAGAGAGAGAAGGCAGATGGCTAGTGCATAGTACAGTGGTACAGATACACAGGAGAAATGATTTGGAATCCTGAACAGTGCAGTACTGTAACTATGGCTGACAATAATGAACTGTATATTTGAAAATGGTAAGGAAGATTTTGAATGTTCTCAAAGCAAAAAAAAAAAAAAGTTACATGTTTGAGGTAATGAGTATGTCTATTAGTCTAATTTGAACATTACAATTTGTATGCATGTACTGAAATGTCACCTGTAATCTATTAGTGTGTACAGTTATTATGTGCCAACAAAACAACTGAAATATATCAAAAACAAACACAAAATGTTGGGCTATGCTGCTGCTATGACGAAGTCATTCCAAAAATTTTTTATTGCCATCTTAATGAATGGCAAGACTTTAGAAAGATCTACAAAGCCTATAGATAGCATTCAACAAGAAACAATTGTTTTCCAGAATATTCTATCAGACTGGGTGACACATAGAGGAAATACCGAGCCCCTTCCCAGGGTCAGCTTTTCTCAAGTCAAAGTATGGTGATATGAGAAGTTCTCCTATGTTGAAAATAACTCATCCATGACAATAAAACATTAAAGACAATACATGAATATTATACAGGAAAAACGGAAAAAAGAAGACACTCTCCTTAGTCACAATATTGAAGACTGAAGTTACTCATGTCTCATGCAGATGTTGCATTTGAGCTATTACCAAAAGTCAAACATGCATATGGTGAAAAAAATATTCCTGAATGGCTCAGGGTCACTGCACTAATCTGGGAACACAGATCCTAGCCTCCTGGTGCTCCTGGAGTCATACAACCAACATCCAGACTGTCTGGCACACAGAGTCACAGGGTTCTGTTCTTGAAAATCCCTTCATAAATTACAGCGCACCTAAGCTTAGGGGCAGACAGCCTCGAGTGTAGATGGAAATACATAACACAATCAACACAATAGGCCATACAATACAGAATACCTATGTGACATATAACCTCACAAGATTAGTATTTCACAATATTAATATTTCCTTTTTAAAGCATAGACAAAAATCTGCATGAGTTAACTGAACACATGATACATTCCCACTATATCTCTATAAAGGGATCAGACATGGAGATGTTCCTGGCCTTCCTGACAGTATCAGTGAACATTAACCTGTGGAACGAATTCTCAGATACTGCTTCACAGCAATCAGTCATAATGACAGAGATGTTCCAAGGCCAAAATCCACACTTTTTTTCTTGTATACCATATCATGTTTGAGAGAACGAAACCACGATGATTCTGACACTGTTCACACATTAAACTCCCAGCCCCTTAAAGATATTTAGTTGGCATCGACGAAATTCTATGAACAAGTACAAAAAGTAGGCCAGGAAAGGACCACCTCTTCCCTGAGCACCGTGTGGTGAGAGCTAGAATTCTGGCAACCTCACTGAATTCCTCTTAAGAACAGCATCCTTCTTTTAAGTCTTTGCAAACCCCTCCTGCCACCCCTCTCCCCGCACCCCTTTAATGAGGACACAGCCTGGCCTTTACCTGTGAAGCTGCTGTTCATTTCAGGAACATCATCCTCCTCCTCATTTTCCGCATGGACTATGCCAGCATTTTGCATATCATTGTAGGACTTGGTGCGCTTCGGGGTGGACTGCTTGGAGCCAGACTGAAGGCTGTGCAAGGCATCCGTCGTGATCACTTTCCCACTGACTGGCTGGCTGGGAGGTTTGGGTGTCCCATAATAGTTTCCTAGGTGATGGGAGAGACACATTTGCATGTTTCAAAAAGAATACTTTGGTGTTTTTTCCCAAGACTTCACAACCAAATCGCTCAGATCATTTAAAAAAAAAATGAATCTAGGAAACCAGAACAGATTGTGTTTCATTTCTGGGTTGGTTAGAAAAGGTATCTTTTCCTGTGTAGCTAGATCTGGTGATTTCAGAAGCAAAAAGGAAAGCTGCACTGTTCTGGGGGCCAAGAACCTACCAGGGCAAAACAAAGGCAGCCATGCTCAATAGGCAAACTTCATGCTCATTACATTTGAATCTCAATTGCCCGGCTCTTTACATATATGCACCAGCATAATGCTGGAATCTGATTTAGAGTGAGCCTCGCAGAAAATAGAAAATTCATTGCTGCTGGCATCCTTACAGGGCTAAAAAGTTGAGGTCACCATCCCTGAATACAGGGACTCTTCAAGAGGGAACCAGGGCAATACTGAAAAGGGAGGACAGTGAACTGCACGTGGCGCCTCTTTAACTGAGTGGCAGACTTGCCTCTCAGAGTCAGGAGGGGTGGGGACAAACCCTTGTCACTGGTAACACAGAACCCTGGGGGGCTACGGGCATCCCTTTGGGGCTACTCTTCTGGCCATTTTCAGCCATATTTCTCCCAAGTTTGGTACCTGTCCCACTATAGTGTGCTATATGATTCTGAGTGGTACAGAAACAGGTTTTTGCATTCTTCAAAATAAATACATGTATTTTACATTTGCAGTAGAAAAAGCTTAACAAGTTAAAGCACTAAGGAAAATGTTTGCCTTTTAAAGTTAGGAAAAAGTGCAATGCTCTAAAGAACTAACTTATTTTTAAAGCTTAAGAAGGCAGCTTTAGAGGCCAGAATTGTGGCACAACTCACTGACATCCCATATGAGCACCAGTCCTGGCTGCTCAGCTGCAGGTCCAGCTCCCTTGCTAATACGCCTGGGAAGGCAGCAGGAGATGATTCCAGTGCTTGGGTCCCTATCACCCACGTGGAAGAGCTGAATGCAGTTCCATGCTCCTGGCTTTGACCTGGTCCGGCCACAGCCCTTGCAGCCACTTCGGGAGTAAACCACTGGGTGAAAACCTCTCTCCTTTTGTTCTCTCCCTCTTCAAAAACGATTTATTTTATTTATTATTTTATTTATCTCAAAGGCAGAGTTATAGAAAGAGGGAAAGACATTGAGAAAGAAATCAAAGTTTAAAAAGCACAGTTTATAATCAATAGTATTCAGTAACTACATAATTATACACATCAACATTAGTATGCCAATGATTTATTCACATTTTTTGTCTTTTAGATCAAGGCCAGAAAGATGATGTTAAGCCCTAGAATTAACAATGTTTGTAATTCTATGCTGAGTAAAGCAGAATTTGTAAGCAATAATAAATCCTATTTATGCTGTTGCTTTCCTAGGACCCAATTCCACTGGTCACCTCAGTGCCAGTTCCATAACATACATTTTATTGCAAAAGCATAAAGAAAAGGCAAATGGAGACTGCAACATTTTCGTCTTCCTAAGGTGTACAGGTGGTAAATAATTAGCTGCCTTATCTTTGTAGTTAAGATTTCTTCTAGCCGGCGCCAAGGCTCACTAGGCTAATCCTCCGCCTAGCGGCGCCGGCACACCAGGTTCTAGTCCCGGTCGGGGCGCCGGATTCTGTCCCGGTTGCCCCTCTTCCAGCCCAGCTCTCTGCTGTGGCCAGGGAGTGCAGTGGAGGATGGCCCAAGTGCTTGGGCCCTGCACCCACATGGGAGACCAGGAGAAGCACCTGGCTCCTGCCATTGGATCAGGCCGTGGCGGCCATTGGAGGGTGAATCAATGGCAAAAGGAAGACCTTTCTCTCTGTCTCTCTCTCTCTCACTGTCCACTCTGCCTGTCAAAAATAAATAAATAAATAAATAATGAAAAAAAAAAAGATTTCTTCTACAGAAGAGGGTTTGACATTTCTTTAAAACATTCTTTTGAATCATCATCTGATTTAACACACACCCCCACTTTCTTCAAGAGTGGTGTAACAGTCTGTGTGTGGCAGCAGGGGAAACTTAAGTTTTATAAAAGCAATAGATACAAGCACATCACGCTTCAGTGGGAAGGATCCCAGGTGGAGCCTTGTACTCAAGTGTTGACATTTTCCCAGAGCAAAGGATCCATCACACTGTTCAGGAAACTCTGCTCATGTCTCCAAGTGAAAGGCACAGGGATCAGTTGAAACAGCTTGATGAAGGGATGAAGGGCATCTTCTTTGTGTTTTTAGGGGCAAACACTTGGGCAAGGAAAAATCCGCACATCTATGAGGCCAAAAACGCACTTCACCTTGCACTGTGACAGAGGTTAGGTTCAAGGACTTCCCCTCCTTCCTTGATGATCTAAATAGGCTAAGGGCTAATGTTTTCATAGACTAAAGATTCTTCAGTGAAACATGGAATTAAGATGGTTAACCAATTAAAAAATCATCACAGTGAGAAAAAAAATCTATTGAATTTACTTTTAATTCCTTCCAACCACTAACATACAGAAACAACATGTGCATTTTAGAATTAGATGTTAAATTAGGGCTAATATCAATAAGAAACTTCCCCTGAAAGATGTGACCACAGTGTATGACCCTTTACTCAATTATAATTTATAACCACATTGTTTCAATACCATGAAACTGAAGTCCCACTCAAAAAAATTACTATTTAACAATCAATTAAACCATTAATATTCATTTCATACCAGAAACAAATGCTGGAAAATAAAATTAACACCTATTTTTCACAATTACCCAGTAGGTAACCACCCTTGTTTTTCAAGTTCATTAGTAAAGTGATTAACACATCTGTCAATTTAACACCATACAGCCTTGGAACAATCCACTTGTTTAGCAGTATTGCCTCTTTCTTGGAATTAGCTTGAGACTGATGGGAGACAGATGAAGTGAACATTATCAGGTTGAACCATATGAAATCAGTACAGCAGAAGACATAAACCGTCAAACACCAACAATTTCATTCGCCTTAATCTCATGTTTATGAATTAACAATCCTGAGAAGCCTCAGTAATCTGGTCTTCTAAAAGCTCATGGGAGGGAGATGTTTAGCCTAGCAGTTAGGATCCCTGTGTCCTGGGTTCAATACCCGGCTCCAGCTCTTCACTCCAGCTTCCTGCTAATGTGGACTCTAGGAGGCAGCAGTGATGGCTTAAGTACCTGGGTTCCTCTCACCATTGTGAGAGAACTGTATTGAGTTCCTCACTCCTGGCTTTGGCTTAGACCCAGCCACAGCCAATGTGGGCATATCAAGAGTAAACCATTAGGATCATTCTCTTCTGTCTGCCTCTCTCTCTTTCTCCCTCACACCCCCCAAACAAAATTTGAGGGGCAGGCATTTGGCTTAACGGTAAAGACAGGGATTAAAATGTCCATATTTCATACTGGAGTGCCTGGATTCAATTCCTGGCTCTGGCTCTCCTTTGCACCAATGCAGACTGTAGGATGCAGCATTGATAGCTCAAGTAATTGGGTCCCTGCCACCCATGTGAAACACTTTGGTTGAGTTCTCGGCTCCTGGCTTTGGCCCCAGCCACAGCCCTGGCCATCATGGGCATTTGTGGAGTGAATCAGGGAGTAGGAACTCTGTTGCGCTCGCTCGCTCTCTCTCTCTCTCTCTCTCTCCCCCCCCAACTGTCTGTCTCTGTTTCCATGCCTCTAGAATTAAAAAAAAAAAAAAAAAAAAAAAAAAAAAGTAAGTTCATGGAAAGTACATCATAAAAAAAATTAGAAATCATTTCAAATTTTTTCCACCATAATTAACTTAGTTTTTAATTCTATTTTTCCATGTACTTTGGGAAGTGCCCTCATATTGATAAAGAGCTTAGAAGAGTCAGCCCAGAATTCAAAATCTCACTACTGACCACCTGTGTGACCACAGTCAAGTCATTTAAACATTTTTTTAAAAAGATTCATTCATTTATTTATTTGAAATGCAAAGACAAATGGAGAGGGAGAGGGAGAAGATCTTCCATCCGCGGGTTCACTCCCCAAAGGGCTGCAACAGGTAGGGCTGTACCAGGCTGAAGCCAAGAGCCTGCAACTCCATCCTTTTCTTCTATGTGGGCTGGGTTACACGGGCCCAGACATTTGAGCCATCTTCCAGTGCTTTCCGAGGAGCATTTGCGGCCGGCTGCGTGGGCAAGTGGAGCAGCTGGGATGCAAACTGGCACTCACCAGCCTTCATGTAACCCTTTTGTAAAAAGCTTTGTCCTTGGGGCCAGTGCTGTAGAGGGTACAGCCGCCACCTGCAGTGCTGGCATCCCATATGGGCACCAGTTCGAGTCCTGGCTGCTCCACTTTTAATCCAGCTCTCTGCTATGGCCTGGGAAAGTAGAAGACAGCCCAAGTCGTTGGGCCACTATACCATGTGGAGACCTGGAAAAAGCTCCTGGCTTTGGATAGGTACAGCTCCGGCAGTTGCAATCATCTGGGGAATGAACCAGTGGATCAACGTCTTCTCTCTGCTTCTGCCTCTCTGTAACTGCCTTCCAAATAAATAAATGAATCTTTAAAAAAAAAAAAAAAAAAAAAAAAAAAAAAAAAAAAAAAGCTTTTTGTCCTCAATCTTCAAATCAGGATTCTCTGAAAACCCAGCTCACACTGAGGACACTTTTCTGAGGACAAAAATGAGATCATCTACTAAGTGCTTTTTGCCCACACTGAAGTCCTCCAGGAGAGCCAGTGCCACTGAATACCAGTATCACCCATTTCTAGAGAGATAAAGTATTTGAAGAGTGTGGCACATGGTAACTGAGTTTTTGTCTTTCACTGCTGTGAAGGAAAAAGCAAGCAAACTTGGCCCAAAGAGCCGTATTTAAAAAAATAGATTTATTTATTTATTTGAAAGTCAAAGTTACAGAGAGAGGGCAAGACACACACACACACACACACAGATAGAAAGAGAATCTTCTACCCATTAGTTCTTTTCCCCAGATGGCAGAACAGCCAGAGCTAGGCCAGGCTGAAGCCAGGAACCAGGAGCTTCTCCAGGTCTCCCACATGGGAAGCAGGGGCCCAAGCACTTAGGCTACTCTCTGTCGCTTTTCCCAGGCCATTGGCAGGGAGCTGGATCACAAGTGGAGCAGCCAGGTCTCAAACTGGCGCCCATGTGGGATGCCAGCACTACAGATGGTGGTTTTACCTACTATGCCACAGCACCATGCCCTCCACTACAATTTTTTTTTGCCAATTTAAAAAAAAATACAAGGTGTTACAAATATGAGATGTTGTTATTATTCAACTCTCTCCAGCATTTGTTATTTCTCATACTGTAAACTTTGCAGAAAAGCTTCTACCTCGTGGTCTTCTATCCACTGAGCATCAGACCTTGAGAGACATGTTTTGAGACTTTCCTACCTACACATCACTTTTATGTAATTTGAATTAGTGACCAACATTTAGAAATGTGCTATTTCCAACTACAATCAGAATTCTCAATGCTGCTTGACAAACTGCATGGTCTGCTTGCATGGACGCCATCTCTTATAGGCAAGGCTGATAAGCAAGTGTAGGAGTTTAAAGACAGCTCACTCCCAACTCACTCAGTGAATCAAAGGCTTGCACAAATGTTTTGGTTCTGCCCAGCCCTTGCTAAACAAATCCCTTGCACCCAAAGTAGAGCACATCCCTAAGGTTGTTCCACGGCTAAGGCATGGCAGATACAGGGATATAGAGAGGCACGAGTCAGCATGTAAGAAAATCTAAAGCTTCAAAAATTCCTTAATAACTCACAAACTGGTCAGTGAATGAACTGACTTTTGGTGAGTCCATCCGTAGTCCTGGGTTTCTGGCTGGGGGGTTAGGGTGCTCTGATTTGTCTCTGCTGTGGAACACAGGCAGCATGGGTCACACACTCCCGAATGCCACAGCCTCTACCAGCCTATGCACTCTTACTCAACTTGCCTGGCCCATCAGGCCTTTGAGTTCATGACCGCTACACCTTTTGGAAAATTACCTATTTGATCAAGTTTCTACTCTGCTCATCATCAAGCAAAATCTTGGCAAGATCAAGACACAAACCTTACAGACAACACACACCATGCACAAGAGACTTCATGTGAATATTTTGATCACTTAACAGTGTTAAATAAAAATTATTGTAAAAATGATAAATGACTAAAAAGTTAATTAAGGCTAGCACTTGACAGGCTGACAGTTTCTATGAGCCACGAGTCTGATGTCCCAGGGCTTCCAGGTTACCCAACACACAGCTCCCTAAGTAGCCCGGCTCCCTCCCAAGCGGGGATGTGTTCCTATCTGCTGCTATTCTCAGAATTGATTCTACAACAGAAGTCAACAGGGCTGGCAGCAAGGGAGGGAAGGGAAGGACAACGGAAGATCTAAGAGGAAGGCCCTGTTGGCCTTAATTAATAGGCACAATTCCTGACCACGACCAAGCCAAAGAAAATACCTTCTGACACACATTTAAAAATTAATAGGGCCTTCAAATCAATTTTTAGAGCTTTATAAAATATTTAAGGGGGCCTATAACCCTGGATTTAAGTCAGAATGAATCAAATCTGTATGACCTCACACACACACTTACATTCACTCAATCACTTCCAGAGAGACTTCTTTGAGCCAGAAGCTGGAAATAAAAAACGTAAAACTGGGACTACACCATGATCTTCACAGTGGTTCTACACGGTGTGCTTCAGTTGTCTTGAATGGTAATGTGCAGACATTGAGATTACAGTAAATGCAGCTACAGATTCCATAGGCCACCATGGGTCCTAGACTGGGACTTTCTAAGAAGTGCACAGGTGATGCTGCGTTCACTGGTCCAGGGATCACCCTCTGTGGATGGACGACGAGGAAGGGGGAGGCTCAGAGCAGCCAATGGCAACCAGGCGCAGCAGAGGAGCTGTCTCTGCAGGGGAAACTTTTGAAAATACACAGGAAGCCAGGACGGCAGTGACCACAGGGACTGGGAATCCAGAGGACACCTTTCCACCATGGGCAATGTGACTCCCAAGGGGACAAACATGGCTTCCCTGCTTTTAGGGAATGGTTGTCAAAATCATTGTCTCTTTCTATATAAAGTACACATATGCACACAGTACACGGACACACAGGCATTCAGCACAGATCTGTTTCTCCCTGGACATCGAGGCTGAGACCTTCACCCACTTGCCAAGCCCTTTTTCCCAGCTGCCTTCTGCTTGCTCTTTCTGCTCTGAACCTCCTGGGCCTCTTTAAGCTCCTATTTGCAAACTATGTAGCCTTCTTGTCTTACAGCTCGGAGTCCCACTCCTCCACCTGTCCCTCACCCCAGCAATACCTACTCATCCTCAGGACTCAGGGACAGTGCCTCTGAGCCCAGGAACAAGATCAAAGCTGTCCTGAATGGTTCTACTATGTCCTCAGGGAACCATGAACCTCTCCTTCCTAATGCCCCTGTTTGTACTTGCCAGTCTAATTCATTAGTCAGTCTTAGTCTCCCAGGGGCCAGCACTGTGGCACAGCAGGTTAAGCCACCATGTGCAAGGTCAGGATCCTGCATCCTAGGGCAGGTTCCAGTCCTGGCTGCTCTGCTTCTAATCCAGCTCCCTGTTAATGCACCTAAGAAGGCAACAGATCACAGTGCAAGTCCTTGGGTCCCTGCCACCCACAGGGGAGACCCAGATGTCATGCTGACTCCTGGCTTCAGGCTGGCCCAGTCCTGGCTGCTGTGGGCTTTTGTGGAGTAAACTAGTGGGCTGAAGATCTCTCTATCACTTGGCACTCTGCCTTTGAATAAATAAATATAAGTTAAAAAAAAAAGTCTTTCCCCCTAGACCCCTCACATCCATGAGGGCAGGGGCCTGACCTAGTTTTGTGCACAACTGTGTCCCCAGGCCTAACAGTATTATGCACACACTGTCACGAGGCGATTCTCTGCAGAGTAAGTAAATGAACCAGTGGAGAGAGTGCACAGGAATTCCAGCCTGGGATCCTCCTAAACACCTGTGTTGCAGATCTGGTTTTTGCAGTTTCTTCCCAGCCCCAAAACTTACTTCATCCGCACTGCTGCAGATCCGCATCACTTCACTTCACCACTTGCCTCCTCAGCCCGTGATGCCATCATCCACAGAGACCAGCACTTTCTCTCTGTTCTTCCTCTCCCACTTGCCCCACCCTGAAAAATATGATCTACATGCACCACGGGCCAAGAACTCACTGACCTGTAATAAGAAGTGTGTCCTGGCCAGTGCCATGAGGCTTCTCACACAAATGCCTGCAGGACAAAAGAAGCTAACAGCTACGTCCCCCTGAGCAAGGTAAAGGATCTTTTTCTTTTCAGCCTCACTATCCACAGGGTAAAGACAAAAATACCAAGGGGCTTCAAAAAGTTTGTGGAAAATTGGAATGAAAAGAATTATTTTGGTGTAAAAAATCTGAAATTCATGCTGACTTTTTTTTATAATACACATTTTCCATGAGCTCTTTGAAGAGTCCTCTCTGCCTGGATTTCAAAAATGTTTTGCACCAAAATAAATTTATCTTTTAAAACCATTTTTCATGAACTTTTAAAAAATGTTTTTAATGCATATGAGCCATAGAATATACGAGAACACAGATTCCAAGAGCATTTAAAAAAGTATACCTACTATACGTGACTACCCACTCATTTACTAATATAAATGATATTCCATTCACTGGCTTACTCAGCAAACATGTGTAAAGTGAGGACTGGGCCAGGCCATACTCAATTGGATCCAGGTCCCTCACATGGGTGGCAGGCACCCAAGTACTTGAGCCATCACTTGCTACCTCTTGAACATTAGCAGGAAGTTGGAGTAAAGGAGCCAGAGCTGGAAATGAAACTCACACACTCTGATATGAAACGCAAGCACTTCAAGTAGTATCTTTAACTGCTGTGCCAAAGGCCTGCCTCAATTACTCTATTCTTCCTAACCATCTTAGAACAACAACAACAACAAAAAGGCATCAATATTCCCATTTTCTAATGCAGACACTGAGATGCACACAATTCATAAATGATGACTGGCATTTAAACATGCATTCATCTCCAACATCTGCTCTTAACTCAAGGAATCCTTGGAGATCTGAGCAGGAAATGCGAGCAACGCTTGGCCAGCTCCAGCCTTTCCCTCCAGCTTCATGCAGAGCAACAGCCAATTGCAGCACAGATTTCATTCGGTTACTTGCGTTATCAACAGAGAGCATTCCATGGTCGAGTTTGCCAACAGAGCTTATCACAACAGATGGCTTCCAGGGCCTGCCAAAAAGTAGGACTCTAGACAGTCTCGTTTTCCTCAATGACAACTAAGAACTCTCTTCAACCCCGCGGTATCGCTGTGTCCCCCAAAGTATACCACTGGCAGCTGCATTTTTGCAGACCTTCTAGGAAGCACAACAGTCACATTATTGAAGACTGACATCCCTTTCCTAATTAACATGCAGAAATATGCAACCCATAACTCCAATCTAAAATGTCACCTGGCATTGCATGTCTATGCTGAAGGAAAACCTTCGAACTGCTCAAAGTAAATAATCAGCCTCATCTACCCAGAGGCATTTGTAAAACAGGCATGTTTGGAACCACCCCCTCTGAATAGTTCATCCCTTGTAATCTCTCTCCTTGAGAAGTCCCCAGGGCTGGCTGAGGCAGCAACCTGTCTCACAGAGCTTAGTGTCAACAGGAACAAAAACAAAACAAAACAAAACCACAGCAAGGCAAGGGAGAGATGGTTCAGCTGATTTACTTCATGTAGCCTATCAAATAAATTAGCTCAGTTCCACAACCAGGAAGTTGAGCCAAGGAGGTAGTCTTACCATTTTTCACCTTGCCTTGCTGCCAATTCAGCCCAGTGACAAAGACAAGTCGGCTCAAAGCGCGGAGATGACAAACTCTGCTAGTAAGTTCTTCAAGGACACCTCCAAAAGTTTGTGGAAAATGGAATTATAAGGAACATTTATTATGGTGCAAAAAGTGTTGAGGGGCTGGCATTGCGGTTCAGCAGGTTAAGCCTCCGTATGTGATGCTGGCATCCCATATGGGTGCCAGTTCAAGACCCAGCTGTTCCACTTCCTATCCAGCTCCCTGCTAATGCACTTGGGAAAGCAGTGGAATATGGCCCAAGTGCTTGGGCCCCTGTACCCATGTGGGAGACCAGGAAGAAGTTCCTGGCTCCTGGCTTTGGCCTGGCCCAGCCTTGGCTGCTGCAGCCATTTGGGAAGTGAACCAGCAGATGGAAGATTCTCTGTAACTCCACCTTTCAAATAAGTAAAAAATAAATCTTAAATAAAAATGTAAAAAAAAAAAAAAAAAAGGTTTGAAACCCACTTCTAAGTTCTTTCATAATACATATTTCCATGAACTTTTTCAGGACTTCTCCTATATCTTGTGAGGGATCACTGTGAGTTTCCATATATAGGAAAGAAGGCTGTCTATTATGTTGGGAGTCTACTATCTTCTAGTTTACTCTCCAAATCCCTCCAATGGCAAGGGAGGGGCCAGGCAGAAGCCAGGAGCCAGGAGTTTCTTCCTGGTCTCTCACATGGGTGCAAGGGCCCAGGGACTTGGGTCATCTGCTGCTGCTTTCCCAGGTGCATTAGCAGAGAGCTGGATTGGCAGTGGAGCAGCTGGGACCCGAACTGGCATTCATATGGGATGCTAGCACCCCAGGCAGTGACTTTATCCGTAACGTCACAGCACTGGCTCCCCAAATGCGGCTTTTTAACCACACAGTTATCTCCAGTTCAGTCAAGTGTTTAGTACAACCAACAGTAATGATGTCCAAAGCCAATTCCAACTGGAGTTGCCAGATAAACGCAAGACAGGATGTCCTGTTTTTTATTTGGTAAATCTAGCATCCTAAATATAGCCCACTCATTTGATTTCACCCCAATTACTATTTGTACTCGGGAAATTTTTACCAATTCCACAGACAACAAATCTCTCCATCTTAAGGTCTCCCTTAAAGATCTTAACACACAATTGGATATCTGTTAGCTATTTGAACAAGCTGTCTCATCCACTAGACAATAAGACCCATAAAGTGACCATACCTACTTTGCAAAAATTTGGTCTATTTTAAATTTTATTTTAAAGGCAATGAGAAAGACAGAGACACAGATAGAAAGAGATCTTCCATCCACTGAGTCACTCCCCAAATAGCCTCAACAGTCAACGGAGAGGCCAGGCTGAAGCCCGGAATCCAGGATTCAGGCTGGGCCTCTTAAGTGACCCAAAACACTTGAGCCATCATCTGCTGCCTCCCAGGGTTCACAATGGCAGGAAGCTAGAATGGAAGGAAGCAGAGGAGCTAGGACTTGAACCAGGCACTCCGATACTGGATGTGGGCATCCCAAGCGGCATCTATACTTTTGTACTGAACGCCTGTCTCTCCCCTGTCTCTGATGCTGTTCAGCAACTGATCTTTAATGAACACATGCACCTGAGTCATTGAAGCTACAAAAGAAGCGTCGGGTTTCATTCGCAGGAAATACCAGCCTCCCGGCCCTGCCTGCCACGTGACCTAGGTACCAGGCATCGGATCAGGTTTTGGTCCTTCATTCCCTTTAGTGCCTCAGACCCATCTCTCTCTGGATTTTAGTTCTGTCATCTGAAGAGATGAACTGGACGGCAGTTCCACTCTCAAATCCTACAACTCTGCCAATCTAAATGTCAAACAAATATTGGGCTTGAAAGAAAATCCTCCAGGTTAGCAGGCTTTGCGCCTTTCTTGGTTCACTCTCCTTGTCTGCATATCACGGAGTGTGTCCACACAAGATCACCTCTCCACGGCCTTGGGAGGACTCAGAACTATGCACCCCCCCCTTTTTTTTTTGACAGGCAGAGTGGACAGTGAGAGAGAGACAGAGAGAAAGGTCTTCCCTTGCCGTTGGTTCACCCTCCAATGGCCACCGCGGCCGGTGCACAACGCTGATCCGAAGGCAGGAGCCAGGCGCTTATCCTGGTCTCCCATGTGGGTGCAGGGCCCAAGCACTTGGGCCATCCTCCACTGCACTCCCGGGCCATAGCAGAGAGCTGGCCTGGAAAAGGGGCAACCGGGACAGAATCAGGCGCCCCAACCGGGACTAGAACCCGGTGTGCTGGCGCCACTAGGTGGAGGATTGGCCTATTGAGCCGTGGCGCCAGCCAGAACTATGCTTTTTAAGAGGACCTTAACTCTTGAGACACGCTTGGCTCTGAAAAGTAGGCTGGTGAGACAGGAGAATAACTCGCACGCTTCTTTTCTGCATGTTTCATTCTAAAATTGTCATGTAAAATACAACAGCCACCAACCATATGTGGCTACTTAGATTTAAGAAAGTTCTATTAACTTTTAAGATACTTTGAAATTCAGCTTTTCAGTCACAGCAGCCACATGGGGCTAGTGCCGACCATATAGGATAGCTGAGAATACTGAACACTTCTAGTGCTGAACAAAGTTCTCAGTGGACAGCACTGGTTTTACACAAAGTTGAAATGGTTACTTCTCCACTGTTTCTAGAAGCTGCTGTTCTTTTTGTTTTGTTTTTTAAAAGATTGATCTGTTTATTTGAAAGGCAGTTTCTCCTTTCTCAGCCTTTCAAATAAAAAAAAATCATAAAAAAAAACCTACACAACGTAAAAATCAAGACAAAATCTTTAAAGAACACAAAAGAGTATTTTGTGTTGTGGTTGTCTGCAATCAGCAGAGTTTAAGAGAAAGAAATGGTGGGGAGGAGAAAATGCTGGGAGGAACTGGGGAGCCAGGAATGCTATGTACTGGAAAACCCCAGAACAGGGAGGGAATGCAGGACAGGAGCAGCTTTGGACCAGCAGAGTGTGTCAACATAAGCTAATGCTGAGGGAGGGCTAACACGTGTCAGACACTCGGCTAAGCCCTTTCCAATTATTGTCTCATTTAGTCGTCCCTACGATGAAGCATGATTATCACCCTCATTTCACCAAAGGGAAATGGAGACACTGAGCACTAAGCACCTGGCCGGAAGGCCCGCGGTGCTGCAGCAGAGGGGCTGAAATCAAAGGCAGGCAGGGAGGCTGCTCCTTGTGTCCAGCAGAGGCAGACAGCATCCGGGCCTTGCCCAGGGAAGGCATAGACAGGAAACTCTCCAAAAAGCTCCCCAGCCCTGTGACGGTGTCTGGCATTTAATGAAAATTCCATTTTGTTTGCAGCTTCTAAGAGTCAACATAATATACTGTGAGTGGTTCTGAAACATTATGAGCCATCTCACATGGTAGGAAATTATGCCACCAAAAGGTCAGAGGCTGAGGAACACCGTACAGTCAAATGGGTAAAAAACGGAGAGAATTAATCCCGGGCATTGAGAACACTGCAAGTTGAAAATAACCAATAAAGCATTCACAAAAACAGTTTTATTTAAGACAATCAGCTATTTCTGAAAAAATACTTCCCTTTTGCCACCCACTAGACAGTTAGGTTACAGGACTCATGGGTTGTGATGT
Organism: Oryctolagus cuniculus; assembly: GCF_964237555.1. Taxonomy (NCBI): domain Eukaryota; kingdom Metazoa; phylum Chordata; class Mammalia; order Lagomorpha; family Leporidae; genus Oryctolagus; species Oryctolagus cuniculus. Next base: position 84,101,141 of record NC_091441.1, on the reverse strand, counting down.
CACAACTTTTTGTTAAATAGGGAAAATTCTTCTTGTGAGTTTTCAGGAAAGACAGTAGGATCTGACAGTCAAATGGAGACGGGTTTGGTTCCTGCTCTTACATCTGAACAGGCTGTCCGACCTTGAGTGAGTTACTTCATGTCACTTAGCCTCAGCATTTCCAACTAAAACTTCAGTGATAATAGCTACTCCTGTCGCACTGATGAAATTCAATGAGAAAAAGAACTGACTCCACCTATATATAATTTGTCATTGACATATCTGAATGAAATGAGTTTCTTTTCCTTTTTCCAGGTTCATTTGTCACCTCAGTCACAAGTTTCTCCTCTCTGACCCCGCCCTCGGAGAGGGGGGACTCAGGTTCTACAGGTGAGCACAATGAACTTCACACACTGACAGTTCAGAGTCTGCTTTCCAAACGAGGGCTCCTCCTTCCCTGTTTGCAGCCACTGCATCTTAAACTGGACTCACACGTGCAAGACAACATCAGGGAGGAGCCCACAGCCCTCCTCCCCTTCCCGTCCCACATCCTAGACCTCCAACATTCTCAGCTCCCCGAGCCTGGCCATAGCCCGCTCAGTCACACCTGCTTCCAGGAAACTCAGCCAACTGGGAATCAGGCATACTCTGAAGAAAATACCCCTGAGTTCCCAACTGGCAAGTTGAACAAAATCCCAACACTGTCCAATGCACAAGCACGACTTGGGAACGAGCAGTAGGAACCAACAATATGCTCCTTCCTTTTCCCTTCCAAAGTGTCACACCAGAAACCACACACCCGAGACGCATGAGCATGACTTGAACGGCAGCCACTGCCTGTGACATTAAAGCTGTATTCTCCCTAACAGTCTACCTTGTATTTACCCTTTGTTTTTAAGCCTCATCTTTATAACGCCCCTGTGACCATCCAACAAATCCAAATATTAAGTTCATAAAAGGATACATAATGTAATAATTATAAAAAAATTAATTGGGCTAGTTAATAGTTTCCTATGTCCATCTATCACACTAAAAGAGCTACTACATTGCTTTTTAAAAATATAACTTTCTGGGGCTGGCGCTGTGGCATAGTGGGTTCCAGGCCCGCTTGCTCCACTCCCGATCCAGCTCTCTGCTGTGGCCTGGGAAAGCAGTGGAGCATGGCCCAAGTGCTTGGGCCCCTGCACCCACATGGGAGACCCAGAGGAAGCTCCTGGCACCTGGCTTCGGATCAGCACAGTTCCAGCCGTTGCAGCCATCTGAGGGGTGAACCATTGGATGGAAGACTTCTCTCTCTCTTTCTGCCTCTCCTCTCTCTGTGTAACTCACTTGCAAATAAGTAAATAAATACATCTTTAAAAGATAAATAAAATATAACTTTCTAAAGCTATACAAATGGTGAAAAAGTACTCAACTTATTCATCATAGGAAAATTTAAATCAAATAAGCTATTATCTCATTAGGATAACTATTAACAAAGGGACGAATGTTGGAAAGGATGTGGGAAAAGAAGAACTGTTGTACGCTATGTATCAGAAAATAAATTAGTATAGCCATTATGGAAAACAGTATGGAAGCTTCTCAGAGAACTAGAAAAAGACCCTCATATGACCCAGTCACACCGGGACGAGGCACACATCCCAAAACATGTGCTGAAGCAGTATCGATACTCCCCTGCTTAATTTTTCAAGACAGCCAAGAAATAGAAACAGCCTATGTGTTCAACCTCTGATGAATGGATAAAGAAAATGTGGTAAATACACACAATGGAATATTATCTGGCCATAAAAAAGGAACACAATGGAATATTATTCAGAGGTTAAAAAAAGAACAAAAATCCAGTCATGTGTGGGAACATGGAGGAGCCTAGAGAGCACTGGGTTGAATGAAGCCAGGGCTAGAGAGACAAATACCACAGTTCCTCGCACTCAGATGTGAAAGCTAAGAAGTTGCTCTCATGGAAGTAGAGCATGGTACAATGACTACCAGGGTTGGAAAAGGTGAGGGACCAGGGCAGGGATGGAAAGACGATTGTGCATGAGTCCAGGGGTACAGGAAGATAGGAAGAACTTCTAATATTCCATAGCACAGATGAGTTGGCTGTGGCTTACAACAATTAACTGTGCAATTCAGAGTAGCTAGTAGTGAGAATTCTGGAAAATGTTTGACGTGATGGAAATGCCAATATCATGATCTCATGATTTCACATTCAGTGCATATTTTGAAACAACCCACAAATATGTAATTACCACGTGTCAACTAAAATTTTAAAAATATTAAAGTAACGTACATAAGTACTTATGTATTGAGAAACAGTTTTAAAAATTACAATACAACCACCAAAAGAAAATGCACTCCCCATTTGGCTTTGACCTAGCAATGCTATTTGTGGTATCCCCTCCAGTAGATGTATTCCCATGTGAAATGATCTATGTCCATGGTATTAAACACAGCATGTTTCAAAATATCAAAATGAACAGGATGCTCATGAAACAAATTATGGTATGTCCATGCACAGAAATTACACAGTAACTTAAAAAAGAAAAGCCGGCGCCGCGGCTCACTAGGCTAATCCTCCGCCTAAGGCGCCGGCACACTGGGTTCTAGTACCAGTCGGGGTGCCAGATTCTGTCCTGGTTGCCCCTCTTCCAGGCCAGCGCTCTGCTGTGGCCAGGAAGTGCAGTGGAGGATGGCCCAAGTCCTTGGGCCCTGCACCCCATGGGAGACCAGGATAAGTACCTGGCTCCTGCCTTCGGATCAGCGCGGTGTGCCGGCCACAATATGCCGGCCGCGGCAGCCATTGGAGGGTGAACCAACGGCAAAGGAAGACCTTTCTCTCTCTGTCTCTCTCTCTCTCACTGCTCACTTTGCCTGTCAAAAAAAAAAAAAAAAAAGAGGAAGAAGAAAACAGGGGCTGGCGTTAAGACATAGAGGGTTCAGAGCCTGCCTGTGATACCAGCAACTCATAAGGGCACCGGTTCAAGTCCTGGCTGCTTCATGTCCAATCCAGCTCCATTCTAATGTGCCTGGGAAAGCAGAAGAGGGCCCAAGTGTTAAGGTCCCTGCACCCATGTGGGGAAAATGGAGCAAGTGCCTGGCTCCTGGCTTCAGCCTGGCCCAGCTCTGGCTGTTGGGGCCATTTGGGGAGTGAACCAGCAGATACAAGACCTCTCCTGTCTCCCCCTGTAATTCAGCCTTTCAAAAATTTAAATAAAGTCTTAAAAAAAAAAAAACTACTCTATTACTGAATTGCAAAAACCTATTAAGACATAGTTTTTTTTTTTTTTTCTTTTTTAAAATTTATTTATTTGAAAGGTAGAGTTAGAGAGAGAGAGATCTTGCATCCACTGGTTCACTCCCCTGATGTCCATAACAGCCAGGAGCCCGGAGCTTCCTTAAGGTCTCAGATATGAGTACAGGGGTGCAAGGACTTGGGCCATCTTATGCTGCTTTCCCAGGCCACAAGCACAAGCAGGGAGCTGGGAGAGAAACGGAGAAGCAGGACTCCAATCAACACCCATATGGGATGCCGTTGAAGCAGGCGGTGGCTTAACCCATTAGGCAGGCCTCGAGACACAATGTCAAAAAAGAAGAGCAAGACACCAAATTTTGAGTTTTCATATGCGACCTTTTCTAAAAAACAGGAAATAAGCAAGCACACATGAGATGCACATGACGGTACAAAAAGAAACTTCAGAAGAGCAATCAGAAACTAGCAGTTACCAACAACACTGTACTAACACTCCTAGTTTGTTTTTACTTCCCCCTTCCTTCCTCCTCCCCTTTCCCTCCCTCCCTCCCTCCCTCCCTCCCTCCCTTCCTTCCTCCCTCCCTTCCTTCCTCGTTTTCTTTCTTGGACTAAAGAGCAAAGGGGGTAGGAAGCAGGTGAGTGGTTAAGAGGATGGGTCGATGGGAAGAATTACTATGTTCCTAATGTTGTACTCAAGAGATACATAAAACACACACACACACTGTACTATTGAATTAGAAACTGGGCAGATGGGAGAGCAGGTATAGGAAGAAGATGACCTACTGAGTACTGCTGAAATATTTTACTTTATAAACCATGTAAATGTTCTTTTCTGCTCAAAAACACATTAAAAACCAGTTAGAAGTGAAATATCATTCCTATAAGGCCACATTTGTGATTAATCACAATTTTTCCTCCTCTTCTTTTAAATATGATACAGGGTCATACTAAACACACACACACACATTTAAGTTAGTAAGTTACAAAAAAACTCCAGGAGAAATACAAAAACAATTTTAAAGGGCCCACCAAGCTTCACTCCATATATTGTACCACGTTAAGGGAACTGCAGTCCCTGTCCTTTATTGAGACCTCCCTTGCCCATAACACATTTGTGCTTTGACGGCTCTAGATCCTCTGAAACACCAGGGAGAGAAGCAGCCCCACTGACACTCTGTGGACAAACTCACCTTCATAGGTGCCAACTTCCAGCAGCGTCCCGCTCTGCTCAAGCTCCAAGAACTCCTTCACAGTCAGAAAGTTATAGTCCACACCGGGTACTTCTCCCTCTCTCGGAGACCGGGTCGTGCCTACAGGATGAAAAACCACGGACAAGAAAACGTCAGTCAACTCGCCCAGGAAGTTCCCCATCCAGGGGTAATTAAAATAACCTGTTCAGTAGGCTGGCCTACCCGAGAGTCCGCCGACTTTATCTGTTCAGACAGGGACCAACCTGGTAAAGGCGACTCCTCTGTGTCAGATGGTAACCTCACTTCCACCCTCCAGGGCCTGGAACCCCCAAATAGGAGAAAGAGAAAGCCTGGCATAGCTAGGTAATCCACAGAGAAATTTACTGTTTCTAAAAATGCACTGAATGAAAGAGGCGACCTGGATTTTATATACAGACAACACACAATCAGCAGCTTTTTGAAGCTCTAGTGCATACTAAAAAGTTATCCACCTTAAGTACAGAGCCTAAGGGGTTTATATTTTCATCACAGGCCTCAAACTCCTTGTGTTCCTCAATAGAAGTGGCAAGTTCCAATGTAATAAGCCCTTTGAAGAAAATGACACCCACTGCATAAACACATCACTAGAGAAATGTGATTGCCCAAGATCTGCGGTTGGACATCTCCCAGGGATTAAAATGCCATTGCTCTCCATGTAATTAATATGGGGGGGGGGGGGAAGGCCACCCACGAGTTCTGAGTAGGAAGAGAGGACATCACATTTGGTAGAAAATTGTCCCCTGAGTTAAGTCTGCTCATCTTGTGAACAGCTAACACATTTAACAGCTTCTCTTATGAAACCATCTATAGCCTCTTGAGCATGGACGCCACCGGGCTTAGATGCTAGGCTGCAGATCTATCACGCAAGCCTCGTCTCAACCAAAGATGTGGAAGCACTGAGCATCAAACATTGGAAGAAATGACACAGAAAATACTAGAAACCTATGCTAGACACGAGGGCAGACCAACAAGAGCTAATGCTTCAGCTGGCTAGAATATTCAAATTAGGGACATGACCAACATAGTGCAGCTTACAAGGCGTCCTTAACTATGATGTGAAGTGAATGATTTCCCACATAATGAGCAAGGAGCTTTCCCTTTCCTGGGATCTCTTCGTCAAACTTGAAAAGCGACGAATTAACCAGTTGTATGTAGCTGGCAGCTCTCAAGTTATCACCACCGTGTAGTCTCTGATCAATGCCTATGTGAATAATCACATCCACGCAACTTCACTGGGCACCCATACTCTTGGATACTTGTTGCATACCTTATTCAGACTAGATGCACCCAACTTTTCCAGCACCTGAAATCCGAGTGTCTCCAACAGCTCCAAATCATGTATAGAACAGTGCATCACAACCATCTGCTTCCCATACCCCACGAGCTGGGGCTCTCTGGGGAAAGCAGTCTGCCCTATCCTGTCTAGAACTCTTCTCGCATATTACTTCCCATTGATTTCTAACTCCCCTGTCAGCTGATGACGAGTCTCTGAAGTCTTTCACAACTTGCAGAATTGTAATTCAGATATGAGGCACACAGTAGGTGCTGAGGACACATAAAGATGGTACTACGTACTGCTGCAGGGCAAGGCTCTGCAGTCGGAATGTCACGGTCTGGTTTTCCAATCTGGGGCCCCGGCTGGACCCTTAGCTTTAGCTATTCCTGTGTCCTTGTCTACTTAGCAGGGATAATAATAGTACTTACACAATAAGTTTATTCTGATTATTAAATGAGATAATCCCTTTGGAGGGCTTTCTGAATCGATTTTAGCAGATAGTATAGTTTATGCTATTGAGTAATGAAATGGCTTGCTCAAATTTTTTTTTTTTTTTTTTTAAGATTTGTTTGTTTATTTGAAAGGCAGTCATGGCGGGAGAAGGGAAAGAGACAATCTTCCATTTGCTGGTCACTTCCCCAAATCCCTGCAACAGTCAGGGCTGGGGCTAGCCAAAGCCAGTAGTCTAGAATTCCATCTGAGTCTTCCACGTGGCTTAACCCACTGGGAAATAATGTTAGCAGTATTTAAATATTATCGTTCAAATTCTACTACAATAATCTTAAATCATATATATGCATATATAAGAGGGAACCTCAAAAAGTTCAAGAAAAATGGAATTGAAAGATAAATGTAGGGGCCAGCAGTGCGGCACAGTAGGTTAAGCCTCAGTCTGTAATGCCAGCATCCTATATGGGCACCGGTTAAGTCCTAGCTGCTACACTTCCAATCCAGCTCCCTGCTAATGTGCCTAGGAATGCAAAGGAGGACGGCCCAAGTGCTTGGGCCCCTGCACCCACATGGGACATCCAGAAGAAGCTCCAGGCTCCTAGCTTCAACCTGGGCTAGACCAGGCCATTGTGGCCATTTGGGGAATGAGCCAGTGGATGGAAGCTCCCTCTCTCTCTTTCTCTCTCTGTCCCTCCCTCCCTCCTTCTATCTCTATAACTCTTTCAAATAAATAAAAAATAAATCTTAAAAAAGATAAATCTAGTTTGATATTAAAAATTTTTCAAGGGCATGCTTAGTTTTGTTCAGAATATGCATTTTCCAAGAACTTTCTGAAGACCATATGTGTAAATGCGTGTGTGTGTGTGTGAGAGAGAGATGTTTCATTTAATGAAATTTTTTTTTTTTTAACCAGGCAGAGTGGACAGTGAGAGAGAGAGACAGAGAGAAAGGTCTTCCTTTGCCGCTGGTTCACCCTCCAATGGCTGCCACAGCCGGCGCGCTGTGGCCGGCGTACCACACTGATCTGAAGGCAGGAGCCAGGTGATATCCTGGTCTCCCATGGGGTGCAGGGCCCCAAGCACTTGGGCCATCGTCCACTGCACTCCCTGGCCACAGCAGAGAGCTGGCCTGGAAGAGGGGCAACCGAGACAGAATCCGGTGCCCCGCCCAGGACTAGAACCCCGTGTGCCGGCGCTGCTAGGTGGAGGATTAGCCTGTTGAGCAGCGGTGCCGGCCTCATTTAATGAATATTTAAGAACTCAATGCATGCTGCCTGCTGAGCAACACTGGTATTTTTATTTTATTCTGAGAGACAGCAAATAACTATAAATGTGAATAAGTACAGTATACAATTTCAGGTGGAAGTCATCTTCTGTGAGTGAAAAGATGAGAAAGCATTTCAGAGTGATTTAGAGAAGGGCTAGAGAGCCTCTCAGAGGGGGAAGAAGGCGCCGAGCAGGAAACCAGCCTTGAGGAGGCGATCAGGAAGAAGGCCTGGCAAGGCAGAGGTGATGGGGAGAGCATTCCAGGAAGCGGGAACAGCCAAACGCTTTGATGTGGGGTTGGCCTGGCCTGCTGGGGGAAGGGCAAAGGGTCGCATGTCTGTAAGCAGAGTGATGGAACACAGGATGATAGGTCATTCAAGGGCTTTTAGTAAGGTGGTGCCCAGATTCAATACTCATCTCCACAGTTCTCTGGCTTTATAGAGACAGGGCTATGGCAGAGTAGAGAGGAGGCAAGAACAGGGACAGGAAGACCAGCGGGGAAGACAGCACAGTGTGTCCAGGTAACAGGCAATTGAGTATGGACTAAAATAATTGGGTGGAGGTGATAAGAAACCAACAGATTTCTACAAGGAAACATGAAATTTTCTCCCTTTAATATGAGAGAGATACAGAAAGACAGACGGGGAGAGAGTTGCCATCTTCTGGTTCAGTCCCCAAATGCCTACAAAGCTGAAGCCAAGAGTCAAGAATTGATACAGGTCTCCCACATGGTGGTAGCAATCCAACGACTGGAGCCATCCCCTGCTGCACTACAGGGTCTCCATTAGCAGGAAGCCGGAGTCATAAGCCAGAGCCAGATATCAAACCCAGGTCCTCTGTTACGGGACATAGGTGTCTTAATTGCTAAGTTCAACAGCCACTCCAAAATGTGAATAGTTTAACTAGTTGAAGGGTGACCCACAGGATAGACAAATCTGTGTCAATTCATGACAGTGTGATGGGTCCATATGTTGAAAACAACTAAAAGAATTTGCTTTTGCCCTGGACATATCATGTAACACAGAGGAATCAAGACTGACACCTTGTTTTGTGGCAAAAGGAGTGTGCCATTTACAGAGACTGGGAGAATTAGGAAAAATGGTTTCTGGGGGGAGAAAAAATTCAAGAGTCTACTTTTGGACATGTTAAATGCGAGAAGCCTCAGTCTACCTCAGCACAGAGAACTGAAGGGCAGCTGACCTTGAAGGCTGACGGTCAGAGTGGAGTTTGGAACAGAAACTTGGATGTGATCAGTTATCAGCAAGCCATCGGCATGGGAGGCAAGACAAATACCCAAGCAAAGAGTATAGGAAAGGGGCTCTGCCTGCGGCACCGGCATCCCATATGGGTGCCGGTTCTAGTCCCGGTTACTCCTCTTCCAGTCCAGCTCTCCGCTAAGGCCCAGGAGTGCAGTGGAGGATGGCCCAAGTGCTTGGGCCCCTGCAACCATCATGGGAGACCGGGAAGAAGCACCTGTCTCCTGGCTTCAGATCGGCATAGCTCTGGCTGTTGTGGCCATTTGGGGAGTGAACCAACAGAAGGAAGACCTTTCTGTCTCTCTCTGTCTAACTCTACCTGTCAAATAAATAAATAAATCTTTAAAAAAAAAAAAAAAGAGTATAGGAAAAAGAAGCCAAGGAGTGTGGATGGAACACTAAGACCATCTAACTGGCAGAAGCTGGGGAAAGGAAGGGAAGAAGATTCTCGGAGGAGGCAAAGCAGCAGGACAGCCAGCAAGGCAGGAGCAAAGGAGGACGGGGTGGGGTGCAGCGACGTCTTGGAGCCAAGCAGGACAAGCTGCTCAGTCGGCTACTTGTAAAACACAGACAGTCTACACCATACTGGGAAATTCCAGCACACGGCAAGAATAGGATCTCTTTGAAACTTGCTGTGAAAGAATCTGTCCTAAACATGTTCTATATGGCAACGCTGGTACTCAGGCTCCCAAACAAAATTCCATTAACTTAATCCATTCCCCCCAAGAAAGAGAGGAGAGGATAAAATAAAACCAAACAGATTTTTAAAGTCTTCTCAAACCAAACAACATTGGGGTTTTTCCCCCCTCCTGTAGCCATCTTATCTTAGCCATTTCTTTCCATCCATGTTTTCAGTTCTGATTTGTCAGACTTGCTTTAGAGACAACAGTCACCCCCTGGGTCTTCGTTTCCTGAAAGCATCGAAATAATCAAGGACTTCAAAAATGCTGCATCTTAGAAGAAAACTGAAACCAACAGGACACCATTTTCCCATCAAAACAAACAGGTTTCCAGTGGCCTTGGAGTAGCAAGGGAAGGTGTGCAGGTGGGCAGGCAAGTCCCCGCCCACCAAACCCTCAGGCTTTATTACCCGGACTGAACCTTCCCAAGCTGCGGGCAGCAGGAGGTGTACGCCTGGTTATCCTCTGGACGACCTGCCTGGGCCGGGGCCAGCCTGCCCAGGCTCCATTCAGTGACATGGCGGAGAAAGCACCCAGGGAGGGGAGCCCGCCTCTTCTTTTCTTGGAGCAGAATGACGGGCTGCCGGCTGGACACACGCCTGGCAGATGGCATTTCAAAGGGTTTTCAGGAGCCATCTGGGGTGGGTACAATTATTACAATCCACGCTTCTAACAAAGCCAGAAGGGTTACTTCGCGACAGAAGAGAAGGAAAACAAATTCTATCATGTTTCTCAGGGACAGCATTTAAAAAAAAAAAAAAAAAAGAAAAAGAAATTGGCTGACAAACTGGGGTTTTTCTGCAACCTACAATACTCCCTTCTGTTTGTCTGCTTAGCAATTGGGCCAACAATATCTTGCAGTTATTAGTTTTAAGCTAACAAACACAGTGGTCCCTGCTTTCAAAAAAGAAGATGAAAAGGGGAATTAGTAAACACTAGGCAAAGAACAAAGGCTTCCATCTACTGGATGCTTATTTATGTTACAGGCAAGGTGTTAAGCAGGTGATCAGTGCTACTGTATTTAATCTGCACAAGAAACACTGAAGCCAGAGATTATCACATTCATTTTATTAATGAGAAATTGAGGTTCACAAAGGTAAAATAACTGCCCACGGTCACACAACAAGGAAGCGGGACAGAGCCATGATCTGAATGCAGTCATATTTTAGTGCTCATGTTAAACCCTCACTGTCCACTGTTCAATATAATTCTCTACCTTGATGGGAATGTTCCCTATCCATGCTTTCTAACATGAGAACCTCTAGCCACATGTGGCTTTTGAGATGTGGCCAGGCTGATGGAGGGACTGAATGTAAAATTTCATTTAATTTTTTAAAATTTATTTGACAGAGTTAGACAGTGAGAGAGACAGAGAGAAATCTTCCTTCCGTTGGTTCAACCCCCCCCCCCCCCCCCGAATGGCCACTACAGCCAGTGCTGCACTGATCCAAAGCCAGGAGCCAGGTGCTCATCCTGTTCTCTCATGCGGGTGTAGGGCCCAAGCACTTGGGCCATCCTCCACTGCCCTCCTGGGCTACAGCAGAGAGCTGGACCGGAAGAGGAGCAGCTCAGACTGGAACCCGGCGCCCATATGGGGTGCTGGTACTGCAGGTGGAGGATTAACCAAGTGAGCCATGGCACCGGACACTCATTTAATTTTAATTGCCTTAATTTAAATAGCCACATGTAGCTAGTGGCAATCAGGTTGGTGAAGAGCAGCAGTAAACCATAAGAATATCCAAGTTGCCTAAGTTAGCTATACTACATCCAATACAATGCTCCAAAGCACTCCAGCTCTCAAAATTTAACAAGGAACATATTAAACAGCAAGACATGATACAAGGAAACCTCCCTTTTAAACACTCTTAGATACTTTGGAAAATTGGACAAATTCTATGTTTTGTCCAAAAAACACATTTTGACTCCTATTGCCTGTGGTCTCCTAGGGTGCGGGAAAATCTCTTTAGGTATTCATGGCAGTTGTGGTCTGCAGCAAACAACACAGGAATAAAACAAAACCAAACTTCCAAAACCCAAAAATGAGTGCCTACACCTGGGAGTGGCTTAATGATACATGGTTGATCCAGTCACAGAAAAAGGTTTTAGCTATGTAGTGATAAATAGTATGAAAAGATATTATCTACATGCAGATACCAGGATAAATCACTAACACGCACTGCAGTGACGCAAGCAGGTTACAGGATGATATGCAAATCAGCATTACATTTCACTGCAAAACAGAAAATCAAAGTCACCATCAAGGTCAACCACACTTGCCTTCAGCTATGAAGAGGACGACACTACAAGGAACATTGAAGAGAGTGGTGCAGTTCTTCCACCTGACTGGTTTGTACACCTCACACTGTTCATCACTTAAGTAAGCAAAGCCCTTTTGAAGTGTTCAAGCACCTACAAGACTGGCACCAGCATGGCAAACACTCAACCCTTTCTGCCACCAGATGGTAACTTAACAAATTAATCTGAGTGATGCCCCAGTGAATGTCTCAGTCTGAATTAGCAGTACCCCCAAAGTTCACCCGGTGAAGCTTGAGGGGCTGCTTGCTCCTTATGCATATTTGATGGTTCATAAACTTTTAGTGCACCTGGCTTCAGTGACCCCTGCCAAGGAAATCAGAAAGTGACCTTCCTTATCATCAAACTCCAAAAACCATGGACATGGGAAGACAAGAGGAATGGGAGCCCACAGGCACACTCTCTCTCTCTCGCTCTTCTTATTCTAGAAATTCTACTGAGATACAGAGTTGAGGCAGCAAAAAATCTGAGAAACCGTGAGGAGCCACTTTATACTGTATCATGTCCCTGGCACCAACAGGTTTCAGCACAAGTTATCTAGACTGAGACCTCACTCAACAACTATCCCAATGGCTTCAAGGTCCCCTTAAGATTAAACTGCAAATACTCAGATAGCACCTGCTCTTAAATTATCTGGTTCCTGCTTATGAAAATCCACATCCACTGTCCCCACATGGCAGGCAGGCCATCATTTTGTGAGGAACACCCTTGTTTACACTTGTCAGGCACCCCGGGTACCATTGCGACACTCAGGATCGCTTTGGGCCATGCAGCCTTCAGGTGACGAGGGAATGTGTTGTTCCCCCAAATGCACTCAGTTACTCTACATCTCACAGCACTTTTGCCAGACTCGAAGAACAACAACATTTTCCTTCACATCCAACGTCTTTGCAAACAAACTAGATATCTTTATATAAAAACTAGAAACATTTAACTGCAACATAGCCAATTCAGTCGATTTAGACTTTATTTACAATACCAGATACTGGCCAAAGTAGAACTTTCCCATCTTGTTGGTAACAATATAAAATGATGGTTCAACCACTTAAGAGAAGAGCTTGTCAGTTTCTTAAAATGTTAACCCTGCAAACAAATGTTCATTGTAGCTTAATGCATATTCATTCAGAACTGGTGAGAAAACAACCCAAAAGTTCTTTAACTGGTAAATGGATAGACCTACAAAAAGTAACATAAATAAGGACCTGGTATTTACCCTATTGTGCTGATGGCTCCGAAAAGAGACCTACATATTACAGATCAGAAGCGTCTACATTGGTTTCCATGATCTTCTCTCTGCAACTTGGACTTGGGATGAAAGGAAATAAGGCAAAGTTTTGAGAGCTGAATCCAAATAATGAAAGGAGAACTCTTCAATCTATCCAAACATCCTTGTCCTAGAGACCAGTCATCCTCAGTTTTCAGAAATGTGAACTTTCAAGGATTTCTGCAGGGTACAAGGCCAAGGGTAGACCTCAGACAGCTGAGTGAACCATATGATGACACAAACAGAATGTAAATGCATGGGAACTTCAAAAAGTTCGTGGAAAACAGAACTGAAAGATAAGTTTATTTTGGTGAACAAAATGATGAAACCCTTGCACACAGTCTTCAAAAAGTTCGTGAATAAATAACTATATGGATTTCAAAATTTGACTCTCACACGCAAATGGCTTCAATAGTACATAAAGAAGAGTAGTTTACAAGGAAGGAGCTGGTGTAGAAAGAATGCGTCCGAATTAATGAGTGCTGGCTAATATGTCACTTTAACGTATTCTCATGTTACTTAAATAGTGTTTATACTTCAGTTTCTCTTCCAACCATGCCAGGGTAGTGCTGTGCCCATCTACGTAAGGAATATCACTATTGAGGCCAAGGGTCTGTGTGCCCCTTCCCCGTCATCTGCATGTACACAGGTAGTGTAGAAAGAGTTGGTTTAAGAAGCCAGCTCTGACCCTAAACCAATTAAACCAGTTGTTAACACTGGACTATTCCTTTTCATGCACTCAAGGCCCATATCTGCAAAACTGGAAGGAAACCCAAACCCACTGTTCTGATCCTAACAGAGTGATGATGGAATACAAAATCAATTCATAGCCTTGCTACATAAATTTTAGGCATTTCAAAGCTTTGTTCATTAAAAGAAATCTATTGGAGCCAATATATTTACTTTCTATTTATCATCTCCTTTAACACTTACCACACCCTTATAGGCAGGTAACACCATTAACCCCATTTTCCCAGATGAGAAAATGTGCTCAGAGAGATTTCCCAAAGTGACACAGCTGGTAGGTGGTGGTGGAGCACCTGGACCTGGGTTTCTGTTGTGCAGAGCAATAAAAGCTCAGTGCAATAATAAAGGCCCCTGGTGTAAGGGTGGGAGGGACCAAGAAGGAGGAGATGGGGGTTGGGGTTTCATAGCTCCTCACCCAGGAGTGACTAAATCAGCAACTGCCTGTACCAAGGCAGGTAAGGTCCCAGCCCCTGGCACTGAGGGCAAGGGAGAAGCAATCTGATGAAGTCCCTACTGGCCACACTTTCTTGATCCCAAACCCAAGGGTTCAGGAACTATGTCTCACTGCCTCTTAACGAGAATAACAAGGTAAACCACATTCAAGTCACAACGTGAACCTGAGCATGAGTCACTCTTGCTCTCTGCCTGCTAGGAGGGGAAGGAACTCTGGCACAAACTCATGGAAAGCATGCACTCATTGAAAACAGGAAAGTGAAAATTCTCAAGCTGTCACTGCTTCATTTCAAGCAGTAAGAAAAAACATTCAGGAAATACAGGAGAGGAACATTCAACATTAAACACCTGCTTATCAAGTTAACTTGGCAGGATTATCTTGACGTACTTTTGTTCTGAGGGGAAATCAGGAATGCCACATCCTGGCATTGAGTGTTGTCTGTGACGACAGGAGCTTAGACCAGACTTTCTCCTCTGACAGGTAGCATGTTTACTTTCTCTGAACTAGCTACAGCAACTGTTTGTATGAAGTAGAATGAACTAATTTTGATGATTTAACCAGAAACATTTCAAAAGCAAGGGAAAGAAAATGATTATTTTGGTGAAAAGCTATGATTAATTAAGAATACCAGGTTTCAACAAATGAGATGACTTTGTACATCAAATGCAGAGTTCTGAATAGTTTTAGTATTTGCTACCTTGTTTTCTTAATTAAAAAAAAAAAAATCAGGAGTGACTGCTAATGGGCACATGGCTTCTTTTCAGGATAATGAAGATTCTCTTTTTTAAATTTATTTATTTATTTTTATTTTTGACAGGCAGAGTGGACAGTGAGAGAGAGACAGAGATAAAGGTCTTCCTTTTCCGTTGGTTCACCCTCCAATGGCCGCCACAGCTGGCGCTCTGTGGCCGGCGCACCGCGCTGATCCGAAGGCAGGAGCCAGGTGCTTCTCCTGATCTCCCATGGGGTGCAGGGCCCAAGGACTCGGGCCATCCTCCACTGCACTCCCGGGCTACAGCAGAGAGCTGGCCTGGAAGAGGGGCAACCGGGACAGAATCCGGCACCCTGACCGGGACTAGAACCCAGTGTGCCGGCGCCGCATGGTGGAGGATTAGCCTATTGAGCCACGGCGCTGGCCCCTGAAGATTCTCTTAAAATTAAACAGTATAATGGTTACATAGTTCTGTGAAAATAAAAGCTATGAACTATATACTATGAAGAGCGAATTTTGTGGTTTGTAAATTGTGTATTAATAAAGCCGCTAACATATTACCCTATAGAGATGCAGAAAATTAGTCTCTGCACTTGTGGGTATTACCATTTAGTAGGGGTTGTTACCATTTCTTATGTAATGATTAGTGATATAGTTTACTCTTAAATCTTTATTTTTGTATTTGAGAGATAGAGGGAGAGAAGAGGAAGGAAGGAAATAAGGGAGGAGGGAGAGAGAAAGAAATGCCCGCAACAGCCAGGGCTGCGCCAGGATAAGCCAGAAACCCCAAACCAAATCCAAGACTTCCACATAGGTAGCAGAGACTCAAGCACTCAAGCTCCACCTGCTGCCTCCCAGAATGGGCTTTAGCAAAAAGCTGGATGTGAGGTAGAACAAGTACAAAAAACAGGCACTTCAGCCGGCGCCGTGGCTCAATAGGCTAATCCTCCACCTTGCGGCGCCGGCACACCGGGTTCTAGTCCCGGTTGGGGCGCCGGATTCTGTCCCGGTTGCCCCTCTTCCAGGCCAGCTCTCTGCTATGGCCAGGGAGTACAGTGGAGGATGGCCCAGGTGCTTGGGCCCTGCACCCCATGGGAGACCAGGAAAAGCACCTGGCTCCTGGCTCCTGCCAGGATCAGCGCGGTGCGCCGGCTGCAGCGGCGGCCATTGGAGGGTGAACCAACGGCAAAGGAAGACCTTTCTCTCTGTCTCTCTCTCTCACTGTCCACTCTGCCTGTCAAAAAAAAAAAAAAAAAAAAAAAAAAAAAAACCAGGCACTTCTCCATGTAATGCAGGCACCCCAAGTGGCATCTTAACCACTAAGCCAAATGCATTCCCCCCTTCAATAATTTAAGAATTGCTTCCATTAGTTAGTGCCCCCCAAATTGGAATCTAGGGAGTTTGCCATCAGAAATGACAGATCCTTTTACAGGATTTAACAAAAAACTGCAGGTATCTAGAGCTTTTCTAGAATGGTCAAAGAGAAAAACACTCTGAAGTCCAAAATCAGACTTGTGGGTTCAAATCCCAGTTCTGCTATTTACAAGCTGCAACCATGGCCAAGTTCAACATTGTGGACCTTGGTTTCCTAATCTCTAAAATTGGAACAATAACAATAACTGCCTCAGGAGATGGCGCAAGAAGTATATAGGATGGACTGTGCTTAGCCTGGTCATGGTATGCATTCCATCAACACTGACCATGACAGCAGAGCATATGAAAGAAAGAAAAGAATCAAGTTATGGATCCCAGTAAACTGCTGACATGGAGCACAGGTTTTCTACATGTAACATGTAACCTAATTCTCTAAAGATGTTCTATGTTAATTTTTTGTCTTTAATCATCACTGTTGAAGCCTCTCACACCAAATTTTCAAAACACCCACACAAAACCCTTCAAATTATCTTTCAATAAGAAATCACAGTCAATACATTCTGTAAATATCATTGTCTAGATCATCGTTTGTCGTTAGTCCCTAGCATCGAACCACCAGAAAATGCCTATTTACAGGAACACGAATTCTAAGTCTGAGGATTTCAATTCCCCTAATTCCATATTAACCATATTATTCCTCACATGATCGACTTGTCCTAACTGAATCAATATAATACTTATTGGACAAATGCTATGTGACTGCATATAAAAAAGTGATTTTATAAATAGCACCAAGACAGAGCAATTGTCACAGCAATACAAGGTTGATGTTAAGAAAAAGAGAGGGGCTGGTACTGTGGCATAGTGGGTAGAGCTGCTACCTTTACAACCAGCATCCCACATGGGCACAGTTTGAAACCCAGCTGTTCCACTTCCAATCCAGCTCCCTGCCAATGCACATGGGAAAGTGGCTGAAGACAGCCCAAATGCTTGGGCCCCTGCATCCACATCAGAGACCTGGAAGAACTTCCAGGCTCCTGGCTTCAGTCTGGCACAGACCCAGTCACTGTATCCATATGGGGAGTTAGTGGAGATGAGAGATCTCTCTGTATCTCTTCCTCTCTCTGTATAACTCTGCCTTTCAAATAAATATATATTGTTTAAAAAGAAAAAAAAAGAAAAAACAAGGGGCCAGAGCTGTGGCATAGTAGGTTAAGCCCTTCACCAGTGGCACCAGCATTCTATATGGGTGCCTGTTTGTGTCTCGGCTGCTCCTCTTCCTATCCAGCTCTGATTACAGCTTGGGAAAGCAGTAGGAGATGGTCGAAGTGGTTGGGTTTCTGCACCCGAGTGGGAGACCTGGAAGAAGCTCATGGCTTCAGATGGTCACATCTCTGGCCACTGTGGCCATTTGGGGAGTGAACCAACAGATGGAAGATCTCTCACTCTGTCTCCGTTTCTAACTCTGCCTCTCAAATAAATAAATCTTTAATAAAAAAGAAAAAGAATTCATATTATTTAATAAATGCACTGATTCTTGGTGAACCTAGGCTTGATAGTTTTTGATGTCTTCTTAGGTGTACAGGCAAACCCTCATGAATGTATAAATCTTATTTTGGCTCCCATCAAGTTCTGCCCTGACAAAATAAGAGAATAGTGTGTAGTATGGGATATCACATTTTGAAAGAATAAAGAGTGGCCAGTGCTGTGGCGTAGCGGGTAAAGCTGCCACCTGCACTGCCAGCATCCCATATGGGCGCCAGTTCGAGTCCCTGCTGTTCCACTTCCAATCCAGCTCTCTGCTATGGCCTGGGAAAGCAGTAGAGGATGGCTCAAGTCCGTGGGCCCCTGCACCCATGTGGGAGACCCGGAAAAACCTCCTGGAAGACATCTCTCTCTCTCTCTGCCTCCCCTTCTCTCGGAAGGAAGGAAGGAAGGAAGGAAGGAAGAAGGGAGGGAAGGAGGGAGGGAAGGAGGGAGGGAAGGAGGGAGGGAAGGAGGGAGGGAAGGAGGGAGGAAAAAAACAAGAGTACAATATCATGCTACAGCTTGGAAGGGTGTGTCATTGTACTATCTCTGTATGCCCTATATGGTATAACTGAAAAGAGTGGAAACACTACAATTTCTCCCCAAACAGCAGCACAGTTTTGAAAAAGAGCATAGCATAAACTCTAAATATTTCTTTCGATATTTTAACAAATAACTTGTTCCTTTTTTTTTAATATCAGTATTTGCCTCGAAAAGACTTTAGATTCGGTACTGAAATCTCTTTACATTGGAAAAGTGTATCATGGGCAAAGATTAAGAAACAATTGCACTGAAGATCACCTAAGGATGGGTTCCCAGGTGGTTGAATTCACCCCTGGGACTGCGCTATTGTCCAGAACCCACTCTCAAAAATGATAACATCAACAGATTCTCAGAAAATTGAGTTGCTGCCTAGACTCCTCAACCCCATTCCCAAAATCTCCATTACCTTATCTAATGCTTGGCAATTATCTCTCTGCAACCTTATATCATCATCCAAAAATATATGGACTTCAAGTAATTGCAAAATGATCCAGATCCAGCTGATCAACTGTTATTGCCCTCATTCCAATTAGTTCATTTCTCAGAGAGCAATTACACTCACACATTATAGAGTACATCTCTTGCTACAACTACAGCTCATTTCATGTTACACACTTACATTTTCTAGGTAGATGAGTCATACAAATTATTATTTTTCATTCTGACTGGTGTATCAAATTAGGTTCCTTTTAGATGTGAAATTTTCTTTAAAAAAATTGCAATGACTAATGCTTCCACATATTGGCTTGGAAAATGCTAGTGTAATAAACCTAAATTCTTGTCTTCACCTGCATGGACTTTTAAAAATATCATTTCATGGCCGGCGCCGCGGCTCACTAGGCTAATCCTCCGCCTAGCGGCGCCGGCACACCGGGTTCTAGTCCCGGTCGGGGCGCCGGATTCTGTCCCGGTTGCCCCTCTTCCAGGCCAGCCCTCTGCTGTGGCCAGGGAGTGCAGTGGAGGATGGCCCAGGTGCTTGGGCCCTGCACCCCATGGGAGACCAGGAAAAGCACCTGGCTCCTGGCTCCTGCCATCGGATCAGCGCGGTGCGCCGGCCGCAGCGCGCCGGCCGCGGCGGCCATTGGAGGGTGAACCAACGGCAAAGGAAGACCTTTCTCTCTGTCTCTCTCTCTCACTGTCCACTCTGCCTGTCAAAAATAAAAAAAAAAAAAAAAAAAAAAAAAAAAAATATCATTTCATTAGAACACTCTAAAAGAGATCAAAGGTATTATCGGAAACTTAGTGGCCAATTAAAAAAAAATTGAGCAGAAATCTTTATAATTGTAAGTTATTTTAGTCAGTTGCCACATAAAGACCATAAATAATTCTATACATTCTAATGAAAACTGGCCTTTTTCAAACAAGCCTTATTTCAAAGATGTCAACTGAGGGCTCTGGCTTTTGACATGGTCGCAGAATTCTCATTAACCCAAGAATGCAAATGATGCCCTCATCCTCCATACCAACAGGACCATATGTCAGACCAGACAATAGCCAATCAATGATCAAATCAGTTAATCTTTACTGGAGATAAGAGATTTTAAATTGATTCACTAGGCACCTTTGTTGCGACACATTAGCATCTAACGAATAAAAAAATATAGAAGGATTTTGTTTGTTGCTTTGCTTTGTTTCACATATATTAATTAAATGTCATATCATAGGATGCCTGCTGGTTCTCACTCCTGGGTTTCATCTAATCTGTCATCCCTGTCAACAGCACCTGCTGATCAAGGGCACAGAGAGGGGAGAGGCAATCTTGACTTCCTTGCGGTAGCAGCGAGGTCTGACTGCCATTAGCTTCCTGTCAGCAGGGGAAGACCTGGTGGTATGATAGATGTTCCTGCAGCTCTGACAAGGAGTTTTCACTAGGCACCTGCCTCTTAACCTATTTACCCAGCAGTTCCACTCTCATCTTTGGGGAAACCCACATTTTTGCTCAGAGGGGAACCAAGAGTCAACACCTTTAATACATCCAAAGGCTACTGCCATGGCCTTCCAAAGGCTTGGATTTTCAAAATAAACCAAAGTAAGAGTGTTTAAAGGCATCAGCTGGGTGATCCAGGAAGCGTCTTCCAATCTCAACATGTAATACATACCTGGGAAGAGGATTAAGAAACTAAAACTAAGGGGCCTGCACTGTGGTGCAGCAGGTTAAGCCGCCATCTGCAGTGCCAGGAACCAAAAAGGGAGTCCCTGCTGCTCCATTTCCGATCCAGCTCCCTGCTAATGCACCCAGGAAAGCAGTGGAAGGTGGCCCAAGTGCTTGGGCCCTTGGACCCATGTGGACGATTCAAAAGAAACTCCTAGCTCCTGACTTTGCCTTGGCCCACCCCTGGCCATTTCAGCCATTTGGGGAGTGAACCAACAGATGGAAGAGCTCATTCTCTTTCTGTCACCCTTTCTCTCTTCTCTAACTCTGCCTTTCAAATAAATTTTAAAAATCTCAAAAAAACAAAAAGAAATTAAAGCTCAGAGGTTGGGAACTCAGTCATTATCTCCCATATGGGTGGCAAGGAACCAATTACTTGAGCCATCACCTGCCACCTCCTAGGATGTGCATTAACAGGAAGGTGGACTTGGCAGCGTGGTCAGGACTTGAACACAGGTACTCTGAATATGATCGGTGGGTATCGCAAATAGCATCTTTAACTATGACCCAAAACGTGTCCCTAAAGCTAGTTATTGTAAAGGCTACATGCCTCACTGTACAGTTCTTTCATAGCACTTTACACAGTCTGTAAATTCTCTCGCCATAAGGAATTGGATGTGTCTGTCCCAGTATATTCTTAGTGAGTAACACAGATCAGGAACAAAGTAATTTCACAGTTATTTGTGGAAATAAAGGTGCACGGAGGCTCAGGTAACTTGACTGAGAATAATCCACTGGAATGCTTTTACGGGTCTTCCAGAAAAACATGGTAGGAAGGAAGGGGAATCAGTAGTGATCTCAGAAGGATCCTCTAAAACAGAACTCTTTAATGAGACTGGGAACTGCAAAGGGGCACCTGTTAAATTCTGGACTAATAGCACTATGAGACACCATTGTATTCATAAGCTAGAGGACTTCATGGGGTAGATATCCGACCCAGTGGTTAATATACCTGTGTCCCACATGGGAGTACCTGGCTTTTATTCCTGGCTTCAGATCCTGACCCTAGCCTCCTGCCAACAGGGATTACGGGAGGCAGCGGTGATGGATCAAGTAGCTGAGTTCCTGAATCACACCTGGGAAACCTGGATTGAGTTCATCGCTCCTGGCTTCATCCCAAGTCAGGCCTGGCTATTGTAGACGTCTGGAGAGTAAAACAGCAGCTCACTCTCAAGTTCTTTTCCTCTAGAATAAATACAAATGTCTGTCTCTGTGCTTTCCTCTATTTCTGTGTTTGTCTCCCAAAATTTTTTTAAAAAAACTTCAAAACCATTAGTGTCATGAAAAATTAAAGTAGTTGAAATCTTTCTCCATGATTTCAACAAATAGTTATTAAATATAAACTATATGGCAAGAATTGTTTCAAGCATGGGTGGGGAATGCCCAGCACACAGTTCATATAAGGCCCATGAAATAATCTGGTCTTGTCCTGCTGTGGCAGCTGTAGGCAGGACTAGAACTGCAATACATCTATAGCAGGCTAATTTTTAAGTCCACGATAATTTTGTATGGCCCACGAATGATGTTATGAACATCAAAGAGGCTACTGGCAGATAAAAGTGTCTCCACCCTGGAAAGCAATGGGGGATTATAGCAAAAAATAAGCAAACAACCAAACCCCAAACACAACCAAAGTTCTATCCTCATGTGGTTTATACTCTAGTGGGTGAAGATGCATAATAGACAAACTAATAAATACATAATATGCTATTCAATGTAGCAGAGAACAAACAGAATAAGGGAGGTAGTGGATTCTGGGTGGTAGAAGCAGAATTATAATTCTCTGCAGTCAGGGAATGCCTCACTGAGAGGGTAAAACATCTGTGTAGAACTAAAGGCAATGAGAGCAGGAGCCATAGAGAAAACCTGCAAGAGGCATGCTTTTTGGTACAGCATATTAAGCCACAACTTAAAAAGTACCTGGGATTAAGTTCAGCCTCCATTTCTTACGCAGCTTCTTGCTAATGCACACCATGGGAGGCAGCAGGTGATGGTTCAAGTACTTGGATCCCAGACACTCACATGGGAGACCTAGATGAAGTTCCTGGCTCCTGACTTAGGCCTGGGCCAGCCCTGGCTGCAGCAGGCATTTAGGGAGTGAACCAATCAACAGAAACTCTCTCTTCTGCTATTCTGACTTTCAAATGAATCACAATAAATAAATAAATATTTAAAAAGTAAAGAAAAAACAAACATCAAGAATTGTTTAAAAAAATACCCAAAAGAGTGGTCTAGGCATAGCACTTTATATCAAAAGCAAATACCCTGAGGCAGGCACAAGGGTTGGTGCTTAAATGACAGTAAGAGGCAATGGGAGAAGAGTAAGACATTAGACCGGAGAGATCACAGACTTGGCCATGCAAAGACAAAGAGGCCACCATGAGGGCTCTGGGAAGCTGCCAGAGTTCTCAGCACAGGGTGTCATGATCTGACTTAGATTTTAAACAGATCACTCCATTTACTCAATGAGAATAAACTCCTTGACAGAGTAGAGAAGAAAGGGGAACAGCAGTTAGGAGGTTGTTACGCAATGGAAGTTACAGACTGTTCCAGGTTACAAATTTTCCCCTTGATTTTGGGTTGGCTTTAGTGACTTGCTTCACGGGAAAAAAATATAATGGTGAATTGATGCTGGGTTACTTCCAAAGTGGGGCTGAAGGAATCCTTGCAGCTACTACTTTGGTTCCTCAGCACACTGGCTCTTGGAACAACGTCTATGCTTGGACGGAAGCCGGAGAGACCCATGTGGAGAGCAACTGAGACTCCCAGGCAAGAGCCAGCAGAGTCTGGCAGCAACCTGAGTCAGCCATCTCAGAAGTGGTTCCAGGAGCCCCCTGTTAAGCTGCCCCACCTACAAGTCACTACCTGGAGCCCTAGTGCAATCACAGAGGATGGACAGAATAAGCACTTCCTACTCTTTGAAGCCACTGTGAAGTGACTTGTGACACAGCAATATGCAAAGACAAACAAAACAGAATTCACAAAGGATCAAATCAGCCACAAGTTCCTGGGTACTAACTCAGTAGACCCTATATTCATCTGGTAAATAACTCAGAGTCTTAGAGTCAGGACGATTTGTATCTGAACCAACCTTTAACCAATGAGTTTTGAGCCTTAATTCCATCACAGAATAAAACAAGGTCCCAGTTCCTTGAGGCGCCGTAAGGTTACAATGGAGAAAATGTATGTTAAAGACTTAGCCTAGTGCCTAACACCAAATGAGGATGCAAAGAAACAAAAAGAGTGAGCTATTAATAGCACTGACTTTTTACCTTCTGAACATGGCCCCCTGCCATTGCACATTCGCTAAGTGGTAGCTTCTGTGGCATGGTTCCTTGGCTTCCATTATAGATGCAATAGGAGTTGGTCCCAGGGGAGGCTAGAAGCACAGCTGACTAGGCATCTTCTGCGCATTGCAACTGTTCATGAAGATGCCCGGGGAGTCTCTGCCCAACAGCCTGTCAGAAGCCCCTTCTGGCTACTGAAGCATGGCAGTCACAGAGGGAGCTAACTGAACAGTCCCAGCCTCAGCACAACCCTTTCCCAACTGTTACCACCATCACCGCTATTCGGGCAAGGACTGTAGCCTCTCTGTAGAGAACAAACTATTACGACACCACTTGATGAGATTCTAGAAACTCAGAAAGGCAAAGGCACAGTTTTTATCATTCCATCCCAAATTCTGCTGCCGCTGAGGCTGCTTAGTGCAAACCTCATTACAAAAGCTGAGATTAGCAAGACATAATATCTACCAGCGAGTGGAAGAGACTTCAAACACAAGGATCGCTTTACTGCATTATTAACCTGAGCTTGATAACAGATCACTGTTTGAGATACTCACGTCCCATTTCCACTTTATTACAGAGATTACACTGAATAGAGAGCTGACTTTAACAATAACAGTCTTTCTGTGGCCTTTAGCCAGAAGCAATAAAATCCCGACCCAACAGCTATAGCAAAACAGAGAAGCCTACTGTCACAAATCTCTATATTACACAAGCAGGCTTAGAGATACACTGATGGAAAGGTACAGGAAAGGCATGTTGTCTTAGAAATATCATAGAGGGGTCGTTGCTGTGGTGTAGTAGGTAAAGCCACTGCCTGCAGCGCCGGCATCCCATATGGGTGCTGGTTCAAGTCCCGGCTGCTCCACTTCTGATCCAGCTCTCTGCTATGGCTTGGGAAAGCAGCAGGATGGCCCAAGTCCTTGGGCCCCTGCCACCTGCATGGGAGACCAGGAAGAAGCTCCTAGCTCATGGTTTCAGATCGGCACAAGCTCTGGCCATTGCGGCCATCTGGGGAGTGAACCAGCAGATAGAAGACCTCTTTTTCTCTCTCTCTGCCTCTGCCTCTCTCTAACTCTGCCTTTCAAATAAATAGATCTTAAAAAAAAAAAAAAATTACACAGCCCACAATTCAGGAGCAAGTACAACAAATGTTTAGAATTGGCTTAATAAATATTTAAATATGTATGCCAATGTGTCATTAGTTTATGAAATACAGATTTAAGAAAATATTGACTTAAATACTGTATTAGTAAGCAAACATATACCACAATGAATATTCATGAACCATGCTAATTCACTATGTTAAATATAAATATGCCTACCTGGGTTCCTGAGTGATTTAGCTTCAGATTGGAGGGTTACTAAGATTATGATAAACACTAACTCCTTACCATATGTTAATGAGTGATTTAAGGCACAATATGAACTTCATGAAAAGTTGAATCTTACATTGATAAGGATTAGGAAGTCATTACAGGCTAACAGAAAACAGAATTTTACAAAGAAAGCACCACTTCTTTGCTGATACATGAACCAATGCTATGTTATTTTAAAAAACTTAAAATGGCCACTAATCTTACTGACTATTGCAATGGAATGTAATTTGTCTGGGATGCATTCCTCCATCAATTCCATTGTTCTTCTTCATAGCTACCCAAGCTTGGGGTAGCAAGAGGATCCTAAACTTCTCTTTATTACAACAGTAAAGTAGCAATAGAGAGGAGGTTCTATCACAGAGGAAGAAAAAAAATCCAAATACAATTTCATTCCTCCTTCACTCTCACAACGGCCTTCAACAAGAGCAATATTTAATTCCACAGCTTGGCATAAAAATGCTCATTTAGTCCTAGCAATAAAGAGATCCAATAATTTTCCAAAGCAGCAGGTTACCTCAATCAAACAGAATATGGCAGGTTCTTTAATTCCCAAAGGTCTTTAACATGCTGATATTGAGAGTTTTCCAAGATAAATTACGCTGTATTTACTAAGCTCTTTTCAGAACATTTCACCAGACTGGTGTTCCTCCAGGTGCACTTTGGGAAACACCATGACAGGCTGGTGAAGTGGGAGAAGCACTCTCCCAAACCCCACAGGCAGCTTACTCATGTTTTTAAAGAAACGCCTTTATCATGAAAGAATTCTTATTCTTACTGTTTCTTCTACAACAATGCAGAAGTTAAGATAAAGTCTCAAAGATCCAGAAGGCAATAAGCACAAACCAAATCTGATGAATTACATCATCTACCTGTTTGAAAGTGCTGCAGTTCTGTCCAGTCTACAAGGTTAAACACAACTTCTGTAGAGTTTTTCAAAGTTTCCCCAAGAGTGACCACTGGTTTCTTCCCCAGTCATAGCTATTAGCACCTGGGATCACAGTTTGGCTGTTTCGGCATCCCAAGTAGATGCTCTAAAGGCAGAGGAGTCCAAGCTAACACAGCTGAATGTGGCACACACCATTACTGTCTGCTGTTCTTCCTGCAGAAAACAGGTCCCCAACTCCTGCTGGGTGGGGGTGAGGAGCCCCAAACATTCTTTTGGCTCTAGGTTCAGCCTACACATCGCTTCCTCCAGAACACTGCTTGATACACACAGGCTAGGCTGGGCAGCAGGACTACGGGTTCTCACAGCATCTGCTCCTTTCCCATGCCATACGACTTCAGACTCTCCACAGGAGCAACCTGTTTACTTGTCTTTGCAACCATCACATATATTCCCTGGGGATTAAGGATGGAGTCTGGCCACAAATATCTTGTCTACCAAAGAGACATGTATCAGCCAACCAATGAAGTTATAGAGAATCTTTTTATGATAATCCCTTTTGGCCCCTTACAAAATGCTGTCAAACCCATGCATACCCACCAGGTATGAACAGAAAGCTCAAACTTAGATGCCATGAACTAAATTTAGTAAGGCAATGACGTAGTCTACACAGAAGGCTGGTGGAGTCACTACAAATGCCATTTAATGTGGGTACCCTTAATCATATGAGTGGGGCCATAAATAATGAACAAAAGGAAGAGAGCAGAAGGGAGTGATACAGGGGAGGAAGAAAGGAAAAGAAGGAAAAGAAGTGAAAAACAAAGGCAATGGAAAAGAGAGATGTTGTGAAACCAATTTCTGCACGGAGGTAACCAGGAGATGAGACTTGTTGTTGTCCCTTTGGTCTCTGCTGTGCGTCATCTCAAAACGAGCCTCCTGCTCCATAGTGTTGGATTATGTACAAACGAAGAGAATTTCAAGGGGAATCTTGACCTTAAACAATTTTGTTTCACATACTGAAAGCTGACCTGCATGTAAGTTAGGACACAATTGCACGGGCATGCTAAGAAATAAGCCTCCGCTTAGTGCTAAAAGAATTGGAAGTGGTGCCTAACACTGAAATGCAAACACAAATAAGCTACAGGAGTTAAAATATCCCTTCTACGGTTTTGTAGCATTCAAGATAACAAGTGTTAAGTATGTCTGGGGTGCAATCCTTGGAAATCTCACTTCGGGAGAGTGTATGATGTCCTGCTACACCTGACACCATCAGAAATTCAAATGTAAAGACCATGTAAAATGCCAGACCTCATGTTGCTACAGTGTCTATTGTTACCCAGGAAAGGCGCAGAAACTGCGGGCAACAGGAAATGAGAAAGGAAGGGAAGGGAAAGAGGACAAAGGAAAAGGGGACTGAGGGAAGGAAAGAAGAACACAGAAGGAAGGAGAGGGGGGAGGAAGCAAAGTTGTCTGCAGTTTTGGAGAAAGCTTTGCAATTTCACAGCAACCTTTCAGAATTAAAATTTTACTCTGTACTCTCAAATCACAATGATGATATGCAATGGATATAGATAACATGGTGCAATGGGAAATATCTGACAACTTCTATCTAGAAACAATGGGAAAAGGGAGGACCACAAGCAGAACAGAAGGACTCATTTCTAATCAGCAGCTCATGAAATTGTCCTAGGAATTCTAAGAGATAATGAATAGGAAGTTTCTTATACACAGGACAAGGCAGCACAGAGGACTTAATAAATGTGAGTCTCAAGTTCTATTACTCCGTTTTTGCAGACAGAAAAGTGACAGGCATGTAAGGTGGATTGGATTGTCTGTTGTCAAATTCCCAAAGCAAATGCAGAGGTGTATCAGAGCATCGCTCAATTCCTTGGCTGACCCTGAGCACGCCACGATTGATTGGAACCAGGTAAGATGAGGATAAAGGAACCCTGAACAAATGCAGCCCACTCAGCTAAGTGTCAACACATCCTACTCTGCTGCCCTGATGTGTGAGAATGAAAAGACGGGACAATTATCACAGTGTGGAGATCTTCCTGTAGAACCAAAGGAGCCAACTGACAGATGATGGCAGGTGGATATTTGACAACTCGGGCCTTGTGGGCACTCACTTTCCAAGTCTCCCTCAGTTCCACGGGGTTTTCTCAAGGTCATCCATAAGGTTTTGACTAAGATTCTGAAAACTTAACAGGGAACCTCGTCAAGCACCCAGCCCAGCCCATTAATAATCTGCAAGTGATCCCCTCCCCATCATAAGCTCAAGCCACAAGTCTTGGAGGTAAAACCTCAAATCTGTCTTCTAGAAACAATTCCTTTACTAGAGAGGTCTCCTCTCCACTCACCCTTATCTAGCTCCCTCAGTTGTCATTTAAAGCACCTATTTGGATCTGTGTCCCTAGACTTAAATTTACACATTCTTATCACCCTGCCACAAATCTGTGGTCCCTTTCCAGTTCACTGCCATCAATCTGTAAGACTCCTAGATGTTCCAGCTCGTTGCATGGAGTTCACACTCCAGGAGAATCCCAAGCCTCTTCCTACGGACACTCCCTGAATCTGCAGTAGCCCTCCATGCTGACACTGCCCTGGCACACACCATGGACCCTCAGCAGGGCTTTCTCCTCACTTCTTCCTTAGGGTATTTATAACCAAGCATATTATCTGCTGTACTGAGATAAGACTTGCTTTTATAAGGCTTTCAAAATCTGTGGAACTAAGATAAACTCATGATACCCGAAGATTCCATTCTCAGTAAAGAATCAATAGTAATCTGTTGAGAATGTCTGAATGCAGTATTCTGTTGAGAATGTTTTCTTTTCAAATCCACTACCAAAGCTTGTAAGAAGGTAAAATAAAAGGACATCTTTGCTTTCTGTGTGTGCTAGTGTGTGAAGTAAGTGTTGTAGTAGTATCTGAGATTTCTATCCATGATACTCCAAACAAGTTACAGAAAGCCTTGGGGTTGTAAACATTCGTGAAAAAGCAAAAAGGGAACAAAACGATCATCAGGTCACAAATCGCATTCCAAGAATGTACCTGAAACCACTAACATGATTCAGCATCTACTACATCCAACCACCATGCCCCATGCAAGGGAGGCAAACAGACATGGTCCCCTGTCCTCATCATTTACTCCGCGGGGACTTGAGAAACTACCAAATCACAGTCAGAGATCAACTTTGAGAAAATGTGTATAGAAACAGACTTTCTAATCTCTGCAAAAAAACACAGAATTTTTATTATATATATTTAAGTCTAGTATAATTTACATTACCTACACAATTGGGCTTTCAAGTGAGTAATATTTACTGTGTTTTCCCACTCCAGTGGCAGGGCAGGGCACTGGACTGTTTCATTTTCCCTTTTTTATTCCCCTACGCTCATTGGTGTTCAGTGCACTGTGAAGGTGTTGTTGACATCTTTGCCATCTTTTGCCAAAATGACTGCCCAAATTAAGGAAACTGGGGAAGTTACTGCCTGTAAAACAAATGAGGCGTCGCTGAGACGGCTACTTCTTGCTTGTATTTCATTTGAAATTTAACAAAGTCAGGGAGATGGGTCCCACGAGCCTACCTCTAGTGAAAGCCCCAGCTCTTACTAGCAACGTATGTTGTGCAGTAATTACGCCACCAAGCTGTCCAGAATTCTTTATCTGCATGCAAATGAGTTCATATGTGCTACAGCTGCTATTATGACAGTATTCAAATGAGAATTTGATAATGAAACTATCCACTTCGTGGAAACACAGTTCAATTACTCTAATAACACACTGCACATACCTGGAACCGCGTCCCAATTCAAAAGCTCAATTCCCTCCTCACACGCCCGGAGGGCTGCACTCCATCCACCGTCCCATCACTTTAAATAAATACAGGAAAAATCGAATGGGGAATTTCTAGGCTACCTACACCGACTTGACTCAGTGCTATGATCGAAGCACTCCCTCGACTGACAGCACGGGTAATTGGTTGATTAAATATTCCCACAATCCTCTAAAGGTTAAAAAAATTAAACGGCCATCAAACTCACAGCTGTTAGCTCCTAGCTTTGCCATCGATCATTAACATTAAGTCCTGAGACCTTCAAAGGCAGCCAGCAAGCAGGAGTGAGAAAGGCGAAAAAGGAATTTCAGGCCCTCAATTCCAGGCTGGAAATTCACGCACAAAGCTGAGAAGCCAGGCGCCAAAAAAACTGGACAAAGCTCATGATATTTCAAGAAGGCTAATATTCACACATCTGAGTATTCTCATCTACCTCTGCCGATTTCTGGATTTCTTGCAAAGATCCATCCTAAAATCACTGCTGTTGGGCTGGAGTCACAGAGGACAAGCAACAGCTCCCATGCGACACAAGCAGTGCCTCTGAAGAAGCAAGTCCCAGCCCTCGTCGCTGTTGAGCTTGGGATGCGACCACAAGGACACTGAGCCAACTTCTGCAACATCGTCTCCCAAGTTCCTTGTGCTTCTGAGAGATGGTAAGTACCAAGTGGCAGCTTCCCCAAAAGTGGGGACTATTACTCCTTACATAAAGTAAGTTATTTTTATGGACTACCTTTATTACGTTGACATAGTTTAAAAATCCCAAGAGGACTTAACTGCGTACTGCTGATTAATTCCTCATTGCTACCATTTAGCAAGCTTGGGGAGCCTTTTATCTGCCAAGGGCCATTTGGATATTTACAACCTCGTTTGCAGGCCATACAAAATTAGCAACTTAAACATTAGCAGCCATAGATATATGAAGATCAAGTCCAGCCTGCAGTTGCCTTGGCAGGGCCAGATCAAATGATCCTGTGGGTCTTATATGACCCACAGGCAGGTTGCCCCCACCCATGACCTACATCAAGGAAATATTAGAACACCTTGAAGAAGGTGGTGTGAAATTTAGGCTTCATAAAACTAAGAGTTACCTATTCTCACTTTTCTTCTCCTCCATGATACTGACACAAATTCACCTAAGATGGCAACATTTTTATAAGATTTTTTTATTATTATTTATTTGAGACACAGAGTTACAGACACACAGAGAGAGACAGAGAAAAAGGTCCTCCATCCGTTGGTTCATTCCCCAAATGGCCGCAATGTCTGGAGCTGCACTGATCCGAAACCAGGAGCCACATACTTCTTCCCGGTCTCCCATGCAGGTGCAGGGGTCCATGAACTTGTGCCATCTTCTACTGCTTTCCCAGGCCACAGCAGAGAGCTGGACTGGAAGAGGAGTAACCGGGACTAGAACTGGTGCCCATACGGGATGCTGGCGCCGCAGGTGGAGGATTAACCCACTGTGCCACGGCACTGGCCTCAACGGCAGCATTTTTCTAACAGTGCTAAATGCATCTAGCATTTTTTCTGAACTGATATTTTTCAATGCAGTAGAATTACCAGCCAATTTGTGCTACCTAATGTAGCAGAAGCCCCTCATCTATGCACTGCAGGGATCTGAGATGACTCCACGCACCACGCACCATGGCACAGACAGGGACTAGAGCCTAAGGTCACCACAGATACACAAGCAAGTGTGGTACTGTCCCCACAGAGTGGGCCATTCAATGGACCTGGCACTGACAGAGTATACCACTCTCTGAAAGACACTGGACAGGTTACAGAACCACCTGCAGCTCCATGTCTGAGTCTGTAACATGAAGGAAATGCCACCCACCACAAGGGGCTGTTGCAATAATTTAAATTTGATAATCCAGTTAAGTACTTTGCATGGTGCCTGGCAGAAAGCAAATGCTCAGCAAATGTCAACTCTCATTTCTTTCCTCCCTTCCCAAGGCAAAAATCAGTCACTGTGCCAATACACCATTTTGCCATTCAAATTACTGCCATTACTTAAAGCGTAATTGCAATGCATTTTCTTCTAAAAATGAGAAAGAAATCTTAGAATTTCTACTCCCAAAAAGAAAAGATGTTGAATACTTTTTTAAATGGTAGTAAAATACACAGAACAAGCAAGTCACCATTTGAACCATTTATAAGCATGCATTCACAATGTTGTCCCACGATCTTCTTAAACATTTCTTGGCCCCAAACAGAAACTCGATAAAAATTAAGCATTCATTCTTTATTTCCCTCTCTCCCCCCAACTGCTAGCAGGTACTCCAGGCCTACCCATTTGGGATGTTTCCTATACATTTGTAATCACACAATACATGGCCTTTTGAGTCTGGCTTCTCTCACGATGTGTGAAGTTTTCAATGGCATACTGTAACATGTATCAGTGTTTCATTCCTTTTCATGACTTGACAGTACCCTGTAATATGGATAAAGCACATTTCCAAAGGTATTTAGATAGCTATGCTGTTCCCACCGTTCAGCAATTACAATAGTATGCTGCCAGGAGCACTGACGTGCAAGTTTGTGTTTTAACACCTGGTGTCCACTCTTTGCAGTGTATGCCATACAATAGGACAAGTTTTAAAGGTTTAAACATACATACAACATATATAATACATATGAACATATATATGTATGCATAAGATGCATACACATATACAAGTACACAAGTAGATATAATGGATCAGTGGTTACTACACAAACACATATACACATAGCAAATAATGTGGGCAGTAGTAAGCCTTTAATGCATTCATTTGCTTAAGGCCTTCTCTTCTTTCTACAGCACTAGCTGATCTTGACGTTCTCCCATCTTTGCATTTATAATCTCTTAATATCCTTGCCATATTCCACCTGCTTACGTAACATGCAAACATCTCTTACAGTGGCTAGCTCCTAGTAAGTGGTCAAAGTCCCCTAACTGAATGAACAGGCGAATCAGTATCACCTTACATACAGCACAGACAGAATAATCTGCTGCACCAAGACCCACTTCATAGTTACAGTCAAGGTTCAAAGCAGGTCATCTTCCAGTGGTGAGAGTTTCCTTTGTTTTTGTTTCTGTGTGCCTTTTTTTTTTTTTTTTGGACAGGCAGAGTGGACAGTGAGAGAGAGAGAGACAGAGAGAAAGGTCTTCCTTTGCCGTTGGTTCACCCTCCAATGGCTGCCACAGCTGGTGCGCTGAGGCCGGCGCACCGCGCTGATCCGAAGGCAGGAGCCAGGTGCATCTCCTAGTCTCCCATGGGGTGCAGGGCCCAAGCACTTGGGCCATCCTCCACTGCACTCCCTGGCCACAGCAGAGAGCTGGCCTGGAAGAGGGGCAACCAGGACAGAATCTGGCGCCCCGACCGGGACTAGAACCCGGTGTGCCGGCATCGCAGGTGTAGGATTAGCCTACTGAGCCGCGGCAGCGGCCGGAGAGTGTCCTTTGAATGTCAACCACTGAATGTCACCAGCGTCACCCATGTCACTGCATTAGGCAAGTGCTAAGACTGACTTTGACTTCACTCTACTACCACAAAACTTCTCCAGAACTGTATAGCAAGTCAAAATTTAGCACAGTTCCATGCTAGAATCCACGCTGGCAATGTTGTGGTATGTGGTTCCCATAAGCTTCTATTTGCCCTTCTTAGAAATAGACAATAATCCCCGTGCCTTGAAGTGGCTATGAAAACTGAATGACGTAATGCAAGTGAACTGCTTAATGAAGTGCTTGGCATACAGGTAGGATAATTAATCATACCTCTTACCATTCAACTGGAAGGTTCAGAGCATAACCTAGATCTCCATCCAGTAAATTCTCACAAAATACAAAAGAAATGTCTGGAAAATTAATTCCAAATGCTCCAATTTAGACCTCCGGGTTTTTAATCAATGTACCAACAAATCTCAAATTTATACCTAGAGCTGCCAACTGACCTACAGACTTGCTTATTACCCAAATACCTATGTGAAATCTTCACTTAGATCTCTGAGACACCTTAGAACTAACAGAATGCATGGCTAAGATCTTACCATTGGGGAAAGTTGGGTGCAGTTACACAGAAACTCTTTACTATGCTTGCAACTTTCTGGGTCTTAAATCATTTTAAAATTAAAAATGATAATACTAATATGTAATTTTTACAAGTAATTATTACTATTTATAATTTCTTGATATATTATTAGTTTACAGTTATAGTGTTTATTTATAATGATAATAAAGCCAACATGGCCCACATTGAACTGGCATTAATTTGCTTGCCATCCCCCACATTCTTCTCAGAAAGTGAACCATTGTCCAAACAAGTACTCGGGTGCAGCACTTAGGCCTGCTCCTCACCTGGTAAAGAGCAGTGTTAGGAACACATGACCTGCAGCGGCCATGGTGGTGCAAAGGGTAAAGTTGCTACTTGGGACTCCAGCATCCCACATAGGAATTCCTGGATTCGATTTCCACCTCTGGTTCCAATCCAGTCCCTTCCTAACGTGCCTTGGGAGACAGAAGATGAAGGCCCAGGAACTTGTACCCCTGCCAATCATATGGGAGACTCAGAAAGTGTTGCTGGTTTCAGCCTGACCCAGCCCTGGCTGCTGTGGACATTTCGGGAGAGATCCAGCAGATGGAAGATCTCTGTCTCTGCCTATCACTCAGCCTTTCATTCCAATTTTAGTATATGTGCCGCCAAAGCGAGCATGAGCCTTTCAAATAAATAAATAAGCTGTTTAAAAAAGAACCTATGCCCTGATGTGTCATGCCACCAGACTGCAGGGTACAAATCGTGGTTCCTTAAGTTTCCAGTCTGTGACCTTGGTCAAGTTATTTGACCTTTCCATACTTCAGTTTCTTCATCTATAAAATGAGAAAAAGACCTGTGGTGTAGAGTTAACGATATGTGGGGCCAATACACTCAAGTATGTCAAATGATGTACTGCACATTATAAGTATTTAATAAAAATGTAACTATTATTATTAGTTTCCCTTAGCCTTATACCCAGACCTAACACCTATTCTAAACTTGATCACTGCTTGCCCCCTCAACAGCCACCAACTATAATAACCAGCCACCATCTTCACCCACCAGGAATCTGCACATAATCCCATTACATCTCTGTTCCCAGACTCCCCTCCCTACAATCCATTCTCTATAGTGCAGTAAACTTCCTAAAACCTAAATCAAATCATTTCCTCTTCTACTCCAGCGGTTTCCATTCAACGCTCTAATGATTTCCTATTGAGAACAAAATTAAAAAAAAAATCCTAACAGTAGTCTAAAAAGTTCTACATGAGCTCACTCCTGCTTTCCTCTTCTGATCTCATCTGCCTCCACTCTTACTAATTGCCCAACACAATGGCCTTGAACGTGGCAAAGCTTTAGCACTTGCTGTTGGTGGCATGGATTGCTACTTGATCTGCAACACATCTATTCTCCTGTCCTCTCTAAGCAATTCCCAATTTTTCAGGGTCGGGTGGCATCCTGGAATAGACACTACATGTCCACCCTGCCTTGCAGCTAGACATAACCAAGCGACTACATTCCAGCCAATGAGAGCTAATCACAAATAGTATGTGTAACTTTCAGGAGAAGACCTTAAATGGAGACGGCACATCTCTCTTTAGCTCTTCCTCAGGCCGACTGCATGCAATGCAAATATGACAGCTCAAGCTTGGAGCAAGAGGCTGGAAAAAATGAAACGCAACAAGAGAAAAGGAGCCAAAAGCTGTGGAAGGCAAAGCTAAAATATAGAAGGACTCTGGGGTCAGGTGATCAACCAGCTGTACTAAGCTCTAGGTTACTGACCTCTAAGGCAGCATTAGTGCACTCCTATTCTGCTTCTGTTGATGTCTCCCATCCAGTTCGGTAGAACAGTTGCCCTCCCAGATTCCTGCAAGGATGCCCCTCCCTCATCAGCCACGTCTGCACTCCAACAGCACCGTCGCAGGGGTGCCCGGGTTCAGCAGGACCATTCCTTCTCCCCCAGTTTCTATCACATGGCTCTAGGCTTTCTTTGCAGCACTTGATAACTCAAGAAAGTGCAGATCTATTTCTTTAATACCTGTTGCTTTTCATCCAAGCTACTTGGAGCTCCCCTGTGCACTCCGGACAGCTCCCAGCAAACATAAGGAATGGAACACCTATTTTTTTTTCCCCGCAAGTCGCCTGGTTTTGCATTTCCTTCAAGTCAGTGGACTGAATACAACCCAACATTTATTGAGCTCCTACTGGATGGAGGCACTGCAGGAGACCATAGAGAAACACACATAGAGGAGACATGGTTACTGGCAACAAGAGTTTTAGAACTGACAATACTACACTCCACATTCTCAGCACAATGTGATACATTCAAAGAGCAGAGTGAGCTGCTGTTAACTTCTGCTCAGCCTTTGCTTAGAAAGGAACTCAACGGCCAGTGTTGTGGTACAACAGGTTAAGTCGCAGCTTGAGATAACTACATCCTGTAAGAGAATGCGAGTTGGAGTCCCAGTTACTCTGCTTCTGATCCAGATCCTTGCCAATACATGTGGGAAACAATAGATGATAGTTCAAATATTTGAGTTCCCACATGGGAGACCCAGATGGAGTTCTAGATTCTTGGCAGCCTGGCCCAGCCCTGGCCATTACAGCCATTTTAGAGGTAAATCAACAGATGGAAGCTCTCTGTCTCTTCTCCCCTCTCTGTCTCTCTTCCTCTCTCTCTGATACATTTTATTTGAAAGGCAGAACAGCAATCTCAAAAACAAAAAGAACAGTAAGAAGCTCAAGAAGCTCAAACCTTACTCATTATTTTCTTTTTTGGATCAGTTTTGTCACACACTGCAATTATTTGTTTAGTATTTTGACTATCACAAAATATGGGCATCTTCCAAAATACAGTTTCAATATGTCATTAAATACCCAATTTTTGAAGAATTCTGTCATTTCAAAATCATCCTCTCAAAATCACTTTCCAAACTTCGAAGATGCTGGCAAACCTTCTGAGAAGCGTAGCAAGTAGGATTCTACCAAACTCATGCTGAAAGCTATACACACAGTCCTTTAACCAAACCACAACAGGTGAATCCTAAAAGATCTTTCAAAGCTTTCTCTGGGCCTTTAAAAGGGATTGTCTGGGTATTGAAGATAAGTCTCTTGGTCCAATTTAATTAAGATGGAAGATTTGAAAACTGAAAGTTGCAAAGCCTTAGGATATCATTCCAAATATTACCTCCATTCAATGCAAATTTTTCTACTGCTACCCAAGAACATGTGAAAGCATGCATTGCTTATGTCATTTCTAGACTAGGAATGTTTGTAAAAAACGCAATCACTACTCAAAAGTGGATTCTCTGGCCAGAGTCAAGCCTTGAGATGACTGAATTCTGACAATTTGACTACAAGCTCACAAGAGTAAGAACTACCCGGAAGCTGCTGAGCCATACGGCCCAGCTAAACTGTTCCTAGATGTGTGACCCTCAGAAATCCTACGGGATAACAAAAGTTTGTCGTTGCTGTTTTCAAAAAGAAAGGTCACTGGGAGTCTAATTTGTGGATGATGTTAGGGCAGGAATACTGTCTAATTTGAAATACAATTTGAAGTAATATTTCAGAGTTAGAAGGCATTTTTGGCTAAGTGTTTTAGAAAGAGAAATACATGGGTCTGGCATTGTGGCAGAGCAGGTAAGCTACCACTGCTTCTGATCCAGCTCCCTGCTAATGTGCCTAGGAAAGCAGCAAATGACAGTCCAAAACCTTGGGCTCCTGCACCCACGTGGGAGACGAGGCTGGAGTTCCTGGCTCCTCCTGGCTTTTACCTGGCCCAGACTTAGCTCTTGAGGCCATTTAGGGGGTTTCTCTATTTCTGTTTCTATTTCTCTGTTACTCTGCCTTTCAAACAAATGAACAACATTTTTTTTTTTAATTTAAAAATGAAAGACCATAGTCTTAGACTGGGCTGAGCCATGTGACTTGGGCAAGTGTCTTGGTAACTATTCCATGCCCCAGTTACTTGCAATAAATAAAAAAAAAATCAGAAAATAAGCTCACAGTGACCAGTGCACTGCATACAGCAAGTACTGAGTCAAGGTTCACTGTAATGTCAACAAGGTTAGCAAGAGTGAACCAGGATTTGAATCCAGGTCTGGATGACTTCAAATGCCAACCTCAGTTCAATACGAAATCCTATTCCAATTTTTTCATTCCTGGTCGCCAACCCTGGGCACCTGCAGGAGGCTTCAGCTCTGATTTTGAAGGCATGAAAGCTGCAGGGCCTCTGGCAGGAGAGAGGGTGGGTTTATTTAACCCCATCTCCATTGCAGGTAATTTCTACAGCAGCAAGGACAAAAACTGAATGGAGGGTGAGTGCCAGCTCTCCATGTGGGGGACAAGGCACCATATGGCCCTGCAATTAGGGAGGAAGAAGAATGCCAAGGGCAAAAACAACCCTGGCAAAACCCAGTATAGATGGTAAGAAAAGTCAGCTCAGGCCAGCTTCTTCTGTGTTCTTGTTTCCCAAGGGCCTTGGCTGTCCCTCCTTACCAGGAATATGAAACGGATCTGAAAGATGAAAAGCAAGTCTGATGATAGTGGGTATTTCTAATACCAGGTCATTAAATCAATTTTCCCCTTTGCTACAAGCCTGGTGCAGGAACAGCTCTTCAAAGGGAATATCAGCTTTAAGAGAAGATCATCGGTAACTTTGAAGAAGGCTAACAACCGCCCTCTCCACGTGTGCAAAGGAAGGCAGGTGAACAAGATGAGACGCCTCGACTCTCCCAGCTCTGAAATAAGCCTGGGACTGCAGGCACCAAGCCAGAGAGGGTGACAGGGAGGGGAGGAAGGAAGCTTCGCAGTCAACCCTGACCAGTCTCTGAGACACGGTTGGATTCGAGGGGAAAACCACGGAGCAGGGACTCGAGAGAATTTCTAGAAGTATTCCAGGTATGTTTTGCAACTAGGAAAATAACGAATATAGTAATCTTTTCAATGTGGAAAGTAATCCAAATGTTCCGTGTCTTTCTCTTTTAATGGAATTAAACTATCAATGACATTTAAATAACATCATTCATTGAGCTGAAAGCTATTTTATGCATTTGACTATGAAAGGATGATTCAAAAAAAAAAAAAAGCTAAGCCCTGTATTTGGCAGAATGGAAATTAATATTTCTTAAAATAGAGTTCAGTTAGGTAATCTCTATCTTAATTATGACACCTCAATATTTCTTCTTGACAGCTTACAGTCAAAATCACCCTTGACTGTTGCTGCTTTGGTTAAACTGCAGCTGATGGAATTGGCTTGGATTCAAGGATCATATTGAATTTTTAAAAAACACACAATAACCACCAGAATCGCATGCACTGTTGGATAAGATGTTCACACCATAAGGGGCACATGGAAACTAACACGAACAGAAAAAGCTGACTTGTGTCTCTGTTCCTGTTCACTCTGGGACCTTCACCCACCATGTGAAAGGCACGGCACCAACTGTAGTATCTGTGTGCTTTTCCCTCGACCTTTAAGCTAGCACATGTTGTCAACTTTGACATAAACATACAGAATATCATATCTCAGCATATGATGTTTTACTACACAGTATTGTTCTAATTTTATCTCCCCTACCAAGCTGTAGATTAGAGGAAAAGGCAGGATTCATATTAACTCCTAGAATACGGTAGGTTCCTAGCTTCCAACACTTCCAATAGGAGGGTCTCAGGAAACTGGTAATGGATATTGATAATTAAACAAAAAGTGATACATCCCTGAAAATATTTCCAGAGCTTACTTTTCCTGGAGGTTTCCATATATATATATATATATATATATATATATGTGTGTGTGTGTATCATATATACATGCATACGTATATGTAATATGTATGTATGCATATGTATATATGTATATAATGCATATTATACATATAACCCATAATATATAATACATAATATATAATATGTATATATTATATATATACATGTATGTATGTATATAATGGGCCTGTTGCAACACCTACAAAGGTAAAATAAATCACAATAAATTCCTGTGCCTTCTAGAAGAAGCCCATCCTTCCAACAGTGTGAGCTGAGACTTAGATGGTAAGTGTACTGCTCGTGCCTATCAAGTCTCCATTACCTATTTTCCTACATTCTAGATACTGCCGTCCATGTGCCCCTGACCTAGCTAACTAGCACAGCCCATTCCCTAGTCCAGGTGTTCAGGAGTGGCCATGTGCCCCAGTTTAATCAGAAGCAATACTATCTGAGGACTATGGTTGTAACCACTGATGAAAAGAAATTCACTTTTCATGCAGGCTGTTACGTTGCAAGCAAGGGGATCTAAAGCTGCAAGGAATAATCCCGTTCCCACCAGACAGAAGACACCAACACAGCAGATGGTAGGAGAGATACAGGGACAGATTCCTAAGATGCTTTGGATACCTAGATGCAGCCATGCCTATAGGCAGTCTATCTTGAGACATTGTCATTAGGGGAGCCAACAAATTTTCTTTTCTGGCTGAGTCAGTTTGAATTCAGATATGAACTATGGCCACAGAGTTTCTCGTGAAACATGGCTATTAATTGAGGATAGTACAGGCTCACTACACTCAGGTCTTTCACAGTATCTCCCCACCCACTTACTCCAACATGATCTGCCTTTATTCTGCATCCATTCCTTGCATTTAAATTCTATGTGTAGTCCACGACTACATCACCAATATTTATGCCAACATGTCTTTGCTTCTGCCATTATCTCTCCCTGTGAGATCCTTCCTTCTTTCTCTGCCTAGCAAACTCCTATTGCTACTACAAAGCCCATCCCCTGGCCCCACCCCGTGGAGCCATACCCAGCAGTCACAAACAGGAATAATCACTCCCTTCTCTGTGCTCCCCTTATATTTGTCCCTTCTTATGGCAACTGCCACACCGGTTTACTGTTATGCATTCATATGTCTCTCCCCAATTTTTTCTTTATTATCTTTTGTTTCCTAAAACCTTAATGTTCAGTGAGTGGGAAAGAGAAGCGATCAAAGAGGGTCAGAGAAGAAAGATAGATTCAGAGCAGCAGTCTCCAGAGCCTGGCTGAGATATATAACAAAGCAAATATCAGGAGATCAGCATTAGATTCACATATTCAAAACAACCTTCCAACCCCTCACCTTCCTAGGAAGAATCATTAGAGTGTTGATTACACAGGAAACAATCAAATTAGGAGTCCACGCTCTCCCCTAATCCTCTAAAAATCACACATTTAAAAAGATAGGATGGGGCAGACACTGTAGTGTACTGGGTTAAGCCTTGCCTTGCAGCAATGGTGCCCACATGCTGGTTCAAGTCCTGGCTGCTCCTCTTCTGATCCAGCTCTCTGCTATGGCCTGGGAAAGCAGCAGTAGAAGACAGCCTAAGTCCTCGGGCCCCTGCACCCACATGGGAGATTCAGAGTTTCAGGCTTCTGGCTTCAGCATGACCCAGATCTAGCCATTTTGTATGTTTGGGGAGTGAATCTGTGGATGGAAGATAGCTCGCTCTCTCCCTCTCTCTCTCCCCCTCTCCCTCATTCTGTCATTCAAATAAATAAATCTTTAAAAAAATAAATGAAGAGACAGATCACGAACTTAATGATGTTTTAAATGTTAACACAACTGTCCCTCTTCTTTTAAGACTTTATTTATTTGAGGGGTAGAGTTAGAGAGAGAGGGAGAGACAGAGAAACGTCTTCCATGTACCAGTTCACTCCCCAGATGGCTACAAAGGCACAAACTGGGCCGATCCAAAGCCAGGAACCAGGAGTTTCTTCCAGGTCTCTCATGCGGGTGCAGGGACCCAAGTACTTGTACCATCTTCTACTGCTTTCTCAGGTACATTAGCAGAGAGCAAGATTAGAGAGGAGCAGCCAGGACAAGAACTAGCACCCATACAGGATACCGGTTTTGCAGATGGAGGCTTAGTCCACAATGCCAGAGCACCAGTCCCACAACTCTCTTTTACTCTGCCTTTTTTATTAATCTGTAGGCAGCAAAATAAGGTCGAAAGCAGAAAGCAGCATTACTTGGTGTAAGGTTAACAATGGCATCAAGACTTCCAAATTCTCAAGAGTCAACAAAATACTGATATAAGCAGGCAGACAGGATTAAAATGATTAGATTTGTAAACTGGAGACCAGGACTTCACGCTGCCCCCTTTGTGATCTCACACCCCTCCCTGACCTCAACTATACACACCCGCCATCAGACTAGGTAACTACTCCCTTTTGGAAGTGACTGGAGTGCCTCTCTCTTGTTTGTCTGGACACCTCTTGACTTGGGCTCTCCTGCCCACGTGCCCTCTCCCCCTTGCAGCCTCTGGTCTACTCCCTGGAAAAGCCTGGTAACTTTCTAAGTTCCTTCTCCCTCTTATGAAGTCCCCACTTTCCTGTGTATTTCTCTCTCTAAATCAATGTTAAACTGTACCATGTTGCCTGTTTCATTTATAAGCAACCGATATTTAGGATTCTTATCTAACTATATGGCAAAAATCCTCAAAATATTAACTTTAAAATAATTTGTAAGATTTTGAGTAAAGGTCCCCGAAATCAATACCACAGCTAAGAAAAATACTTTCAAGGGAAATTTTCGAACCACACTGAGAGGTACATATCAACTTTCAGTGTAATCATGAAACACTGTCATATATCTTTTTTTCTTTCTCTCATCCCAAAACCTTTTTCTTGTGTTAAGCATTTTCTGACCAGAACAAGTTAGACCGAGTTTAACCGTAATAGTCCCAAAGCTCTTAGAAATCTGGCAAATAAAATATTAAGGGTATCAAAAGGAGCATGTAATTGAGCTGAAAAATTAATTCCAGCCTCAATGTGGTTCTCCTAGATGAGGATCCATTAGACACTGCACTCTCGTGTAACCCTCGTGGAGCAAGGCTGCGGCCCCAGCCAGACAGGCAGCAGTGAATCCAGGGCCACAGAGTGGGCGTTCGCCCTGGGGGAGAAGGTGCCCGTGTTTCACACCGGAGTGTTTCAGGCCCTAACCCAGCTCTGCACCCCAGCTTCCTGCTAATGCAGACCCTGGATGGCAATGCCTCCTGCCACCCACACGGGAGACCTGGATGGAGTTCAGCCTGGCCAAGCCCTGGCCAATGCAGGCATTTGGGGGAGTGAACAAGCAGATGGGAACTCACTCACACTCTCTCTCCCTCTCAAAATGAATGAATGAATAACAAAAACTAGAAACTCAGAGTGACTACTTTTTCTCCATTTGGTCCTGAATCCTTTTCTTTTATGAAACAAGACATACATACCACCTACGATCAAAGAGAAAACATTCTTCCCTAAAACCTTGCCAAGGGGCCATCTGAAATGGATATCCTATTCTCTAGGGAACAAGAACAAC
Organism: Oryctolagus cuniculus; assembly: GCF_964237555.1. Taxonomy (NCBI): domain Eukaryota; kingdom Metazoa; phylum Chordata; class Mammalia; order Lagomorpha; family Leporidae; genus Oryctolagus; species Oryctolagus cuniculus. The sequence goes on along the minus strand of NC_091441.1, from coordinate 84,057,934 downwards.
AATAAAAAAAGATGTCTGTGTCCTTTTAACCTGGACCCGCATTTGTGATCCTGGGCCAAAGCATATGTGCTTAATAACTGGGGTGTAAGGAAACATATGTTAAATAACTCACTACAGCACCACTTGGATCAAAAGCAGGGCAGGGCTTTGCTCCCTGTTCGGAGACACAAAGAGAGCCGGCTTCCTTCGCACTTAGGCAGACTGTGTACAACTAGTTAGCATATGAAGAGAGCCCCTTGCTCATGCCCACTTTCTGGAAACAAAAGCAGTCTGTCCTCAATATAAATAGTTTACATACCAATGGTTTCTAATTAACCTTGCACCAGTAGTATTGACCATATCCCATTTTCTTTCTTAGCCTCAGGAACCTAGGAAAGGACTAACCCACAGACTTGTTCCACCTCCCCAAGGACAGGCTTGGGGGGGGGGGGGGGCTTGAAACCAAGTCTGTATTTGAGTATCAGCTCTACCCCTTCTGAATTGTGTGAACAGAGCCAAGTGACTTAACCTCTTTCACTCCCCATACATTCATTCCTGCAGCAGAGACGTTAACTTTCCCCTAAGATCAGTGTGATGAAATCCCATAGGCAAAGTGCTCATCTCAAAGATGGGGCCAAAGGAAAAGTCACACCATACACTGACAATGAATCTTTGTTTTTTTAAAGATTTATATTTACTTATTTGAGAGGTAGAGTTACAGACAGTGAGAGGGAGTAAGAGAAAGGTGTTCCACCCACTGGTTCACTCTCCAAATGGCCACAATGGCTGGAGCTGGGCTGATCTGATGCCAAGAGTTTCTTTGGGGTCTCCCACATGGGAGCAGGGGCCCAAGCACTCAGGATACCTTCCACTGCTCTCCCAGTTTGGATTGGAAGAGGAGCAACTGAGACTAGAACCAGCGCCCATACGGGATGCCGGTGCCACAACGGAGGGTTAACCCACTACATCATAGAGTCAGGCCCCGACAACGATTCTTTACAGATTTAGTACCATGTAAGCTATGAGCAACACTGTAGATCAATGATCACAACCCCTAAGAGATTTCTTAATTCCTATTTGCCTTCCTGGACCACTCCAGCTAAAATGACAAACCCCTTTATTCTCTCTCCCCTCTCCCAGCTTTATTACTTTACTCTGCAGAGTGTATCACTGCCTGGCATTTGACATTTATTTTGGGTTTCTTTTCTATATTCGTGCTCCATAACGTAAGCTGAGTTGAGCTCATGACTACATTCCCTGTACCTGAAATAGTAGCTGGCAAAAACAGGTCTTCCATAGGTATCTACAGGATGGTGGGCTAAATTTAAGTCCAAAAAAAGACAGTGGGTGACACACTGTTATGTTATGTTTGGGGGGGAAGAAGATGTATTTATTAAAAGGATTGCTGACACTGTAGATTGCTTTATGCTCAAGATAGAATTGTCATCTACCTATGCAACAAATATTTCTGCACAGTGTGCTTCAGAAAGATACCTGCTGGACACTGCAAAAGGGGTGATGATTCATCAGATTCCACCCTTAAAGAAGTTTTACTTCACACATACTGGACTGCATCTTCCATGCACTATCACTCCTCGTTCCCTGATAACTGCCCCTCCCCATTATTCCACATAGGAAGAGCAAATACAGAAAGGGTAGAACACTTCCCACTGTGGGAAGGGAGGAGGCAGATGTGCCCAGAGCAGCAGGAAGCCTGAGACAGGGCTGCAGAGTTCCCTAAGGTGCGGCAAGCCTAGGGTCCCAATTTTACCAAATTTCCAAAGCATATCATCAAAAACATTTTGTTGGAAATATAATTACGTGATACCTACCAAAAACTTCAAGATATTGTGAAATGTAATCAGGCAATGCATACCAAAAGCTTTTTTAAAAGCATGTACTTTTCTAAGGAAATCTGTCCTAAAGAAATACAAGAAATGTGGACATTCATGAATACATGAAGGTATTCTTAACAGAGCTATCAAAAGAAGACAATGATTACTGTAGGTAATAGAACCAATGAAGAACTTACTTTCACGTGGTAAAATTCAGTTTAATAATTAAAAGTGTATGTTTGGGGGCATAACAGATAAAGCTGCCACCTGCATTGCCGGCATCCCATATGGGCACCGGTTCTAGTCCCGGCTGCTCCACTTCCAATCCAGCTCTCTACTATGCCCTGGGAAAGCAATAGAAGATGGCCCAAGTCCTTGGGCCCCTACACCCACTTGGGAGACCCGAAAGAAGTTCCTGACTCCTGGCTTTGGATCAGCACAGCTCTGGCCACTGTGGCCAATTGGAGAATGAATCAGCAGATGGAAGACCTGTCTCTCTCCCTCTCTGCCTGACCTCTCTGTGTGTAACTGACTTTCAAATAAATAAATAAATTAATCTTTAAAAAAAAAAGTTTATGTTTGAGGACAATTAGGCTACATAAGTAAATAAAAGTAGAATACAAAACAATATATACAACAGCAGTGGTCTCTCTGTGTGTAAGAGAGGTGATGAAGCAGGTATAGATGTAGATATAAGCATGCCTGAATGTTCAAGATTATTCCTGGATTATGGATGTAATAAGACTTTCTTTTATCCTTACCCGCTTGTATATTTTCCAGGTTCTCCATAATAAATGATTACTATTTTTTTAATGCTGGATTTTATTATCCAAAGACTCCAAGTTCTTGTGTCTGTAAGTAAGTAAAGAGGAAATGCCTCAAAGATCATCAGGAGCGAGGCTGTATTTATCACTCCCTGCAGCAGGGAGAACACACACTGGGGAGAAGTCTGGGCCATCTCAGTAACAGGACATTGCCAGGCACTTGCTTAGCATCAGGACACTTGTCAGGTAACTTATGTGACCTGGAGGGGGTTCAGAGAAGCAGGGCTTTGTCCTAGACCGGATGCTATTAAGAAGCAGGAGTACTTCTGTGATTGTGTATCCACATACATCTTACCCAGGAAGCAGGAAGCACAAAGCCACACAACAACTGCCAACAGGTAAAGCAGCAGCCATCATTCACATCAGCCAGTAGACGAGGATGCCTGGCCATTTCTGCAATCTTGATAATTTTCATGTTTTGTTTGTATTAAGATGTGATCAAAAACATGTGTTCTTGTTTTTGACCATAAACAAACCAGTAGACACAACAAAGCTCAAGTGATACTACCAGGCCAGCTCTTGAAGCTATGCATATGAGGGATTTTCAAAGAAGTTTATGGAAAATGCATGGATTTTAAAAATTTTTGCAAAATAAACCTATCTTTTTTTAAATGAAAGATCAGTTTTATTTTTATTTATTAGTATGCATTTCAAAGGCAAAGAGAGAGAGAGAGAGATCATCTCTATTCTTGGTTCACTCTTCAAATGCCAACATCAGCTAGGATTGGGCCAGGACAAATTCTGGGACACGGAACTCAATCTGGATCTCCCAGGTGGTTGGCAAGGATCCAAATATTTGAACCATCACCACTGCCTCTCGAAGCGCACACCAGCAGGAAGTTGGAAGCAATCCAGAGGGGAAGCTAAACTGAGGCTCTCCCCCATAGAATGTGGGCATACCAAGCTTGAATCCAATGTCACCACACAACTTTTTTGATGTACCCTCAAATATGCTTTCCAAAATACAGATGGCCGCCTCCCTATCCAAGATTGGCAGATTCAACCAACTTCAGACCAAAAATAATTGGGGAGAACACCTACATCAGTATGCAATATGCACAGACTTTTTTTAAAATTGTTGTTAATCCCTAAATAACATAACCGCAATCGACACAACCTTTACATTGTATTAAGAATTATAAGCCATCTACAGATGACTTAAAGTACACGGGAGGATACATTAGATACAAAGAGTATCTCATTTTATATAAAGGACGTGAGTGTCCATCAATTCTGGTACCCATGAGGGGTCCTGGAAGCAACCTTCTGAGGCTCTCACGACATGACTGTATGGAGGACTATGCAGTGTGATTAGTGTCATCTCTAATAACAAGCGTAATACCAACATGATGGAGTTGTTTTTCAGCTTAAGTAACATACATGAGTGTGATTTATAAGTCAGGCACTGCTAGACAGATGTTACTATTTGGCTACCATCTTCAACATCATTGTCATTTCTATCAATCCTAACATAGGAGGATCTGTTTCTTCAGGGTGGGGGAGGCTGTAACAGAAACTTATGCCTTAGTTTGTTTACCAAGGTGATGAAAGATTATGGAAATTAAGATGGAATCTTAGAAACGGTCACAATTCAAAACACAGACATCCCTTCACAACTCTTTAATGTGTTACTGTTGACAAAGCCGTACCAAGGAACAAAGTTGAACACCTATCCCTAAACACAACAACTTAAAAGAAATCAAAGAATTGGCCAAAGTGGGCAAAGCTAAGAGGGGCACCATCTCAGCAGCTTACTTTCAGTGGTCCAGCCAAAACAGAATGAAGAAATGAAGGCAAATGTGGCCCAGTACTAACATTTGGGTGTACATATGCTATTTACAACGCAACAATCTGGGGCAGTACAGCAGGTTAAGCTGCCTCTTGGGACACCTGCACCCTCTTTCAAAGTGTTGGTTCCAGTCCTTGCTACTCACTTAAGATCCACCTTCCTGGTAAAGTGCCTCGGAAGACAGCGAATAATGGCCCAAGTATCTGGGTCCCTGCCACCCACATGGGAGAGCTGAATCAGGTTCCTGGCTCCTGACTTCAGCCTGCCTCAGACTCAGCTGTCGTGGATCATTTGGGGAGTGAACCAGCAGATGGAAGCTTACCCTCCATTTCCACCTTTCAAATAAATTAAAAAAACTCTGCAAAAAAGATGACATTAAAAATATACTATATATACATAGAACTCCTAATAGTTTCTTCCCATACTCTCATCAATCATATTGCACTCAAGAAACCATTTCTCTAATGGACCTACTTATGACAGGGAAGAATTGTGGGAGTGAATGTAAGATGTGCGTCAAAGACGTGTTAGAACTGGTGCTCATTGTAACGCAATCATAAATTCTTAGGTGACTCACACTCTAGCCATCTACTCATTCTAAAATACCTGCACAGCTCCCGAGAAGGATCAAATTCTGTGCAAAGTATCAGAAGCCTATGAAGTCTGGTCCAAACAACACTAACAGGGTCTCTCTCATGTGCCATCTCTATGTGCGGGGTGATGTACCAGTGGCTGCATAGGAATTCCATCTGGCAGACACCCTCCCCACAACCAATACACTTCGAATCCCATCTAAGGGCTGTAGGTACTCGACCAGGGATAAGAAACCAAACAGCCCATAATAAAAGAGTCACAGTAAGAGTAAGTTACACAGAAAAATAATAACACCGAACTCGGCAGAACTACATCTCTGAACACTTTCGCTTCTCACGGATGCACGCACATGGTAGGATATGTTCTAAAAAAACAAGCAAAACTCTGACCAATGAGAATAAAACTCCTCTATTCTTCCAGTCCCTCCAGAGGCAACCAGTGTTTTCTATACTTGTGTACACTTGCATTATTTACTTAAAAACATAAATGGTAACTAACTCCAAACATTACTCAATATCTTGCTTTGTCTGACTGAACAACATTCTCATTCAGTCATTTATTGAGCAACTATTGAGCAGCAAGCACTATTCTAAAGCCACAGAGAGGTGATCAAAAGAGACACAAGTCTTGTCTTCATATCTCGGGGTCTGTTCCCTAACAGTATATACACAGCAGGGCATTGTACAATGGCTGTGAATTCACTCTACTGTAAGGACAGATGGTCCCAACTTACAATGGTTACACTTATAGTTTGTCAACTTTCCAGTGGTGTTACAGTGATATGGCATCAGTGAAAACCATACCTCAAAGTCTGAATGTAAGTATCTCCCCCAGGCTAGCAATATATGGCTTGATTCTCTCGGGCAATATTGGGCAACACCAGCAAAACCTAGTACCCAGTCAGCTATGGAAGTCACATGAGTGAGTAACTGCTAAGTTATGACAGTATGATAGTTTACATGGATCAAAAGCATTTCAATTTCAGAGGGATTTATCAGAAGAGAACTTCATCTTAATTCCAGGAGCATCTATATGTGCTACAATTTAACCACTTATTGATTGCTGTGTTTATTTCCATTTACCACATGCTTTTTTGTAAGCATTGGGCTTAAAATGTCTTCGTTCATAAACAAATATTTTGCATAAACCCTCAACAGCTGTTCAAAACATGCTACTCTATGTCAATGTTGTATTTTCAAAACGTTTCATTCCATGACTTATTTTTAGTTTGCCAACATCTATAAAGCCACATCAGAGGACATACTTATTCTAGAATTGCTAAAGTAAGATTCCAATTGATTATTTGCAACAGTTTTGCAGATTATATTACAGTTTTTAAGAGCTTAGGAAGAAAGTAAATGTCATAGTCAATCCATTTTTTTCTCCCTTGCAACTGTTAAGTGTGGTGCTAATTCTTCCAGCTGGTTTTCAGACAGTTTTAAAATTAACTTTGAAGTTTCCCTAACCCTTAAAAGTCAGTGATTACTTTGCCAAGACAAACAGAGCTCCTACTGAAAGAGTCGGAATTCACCAAATCCTTAAACATTTCCAATGCAGACTTTCTGGGCTCTGTGTGGGTGGTGTGAGTGTGTGATGACTGTGGCAGGTCCCTGATACACTACCATCAAAGAAGCGATGATGCTAAGCCATGGTTACACTATGCTATGCTACAAAGTAACAACATACCCAAATGCAGGAGACTATACCCATTTCCAAAACAGACATCATCCGAATATTTCTTGAGCGTCTACTTTGTGTGTACCAGGCCTAGTGCTGTTTTAAGTCCATCTTCTATGCAATACAACCCACTCTAAAGATGCAAAAACTGTTTTCTCTCTATCACTGGGCCTTTCAAATAAATAAGTGATCTTTAAACATGTAACAATGGAGGCTGTGAGAGGTTTAAGTTCTTTGACAAGTTCATTCAACTCCTGAGTGACAGAGTTGAATCTAAAGGCCCACAGATTGCCTTGGCTTTAAAAATCTTTAAGTACTGTGACACTGTGCTACCATAACTTCAGAATACATCTGATAACACCTGCCTATGAATTACGCGGTAAGCATTTTATACCGATTACCATCTAACACATCATGTAGGATTTATATGGGATAACTCATGAATTCTGGAAAGGTAGGATCCAAGATTCAACCCACATCTATCTCACTTCACAGTGAGTGTTGTGCCTTTTTTTTTTTTTTTTTTTTTTGACAGGCAGAGTGGACAGTGAGAAAGAGAGAGAGAAAGGTCTTCCTTTACCGTTGGTTCACCCTCCAATGGCCGCCTGATCCGATGGCAGGAGCCAGGTGCTTCTCCTGGTCTCCCATGGGGTGCAGGGCCCAAGCACTTGGGCCATCCTCCACTGCACTCCTGGGCCACAGCAGAGAGCTGGCCTGGAAGAGGGGCAACCGGGACAGAATCCGGCGCCCCGACCGGGACTAGAACCTGGTGTGCCGGCGCCGCAAGGCGGAGGATTAGCCTAGTGAGCCACGGCGCCCGCCTGTGTGGTGCTTTTTTATTCAAGGCACCCCAGAAGGAGGAAGCCCATGAGGAAGGTTTAACACACGTGTTACACAAGGAGGCAAGGATGAACACAGCTGAACCTTGAGGTGATACTACCTCCATTCAAACCCCAGCTCCGTCACTGTGCACACTGGACAAACCTCACTGCTTCTGCTGATCTGTTAAGTGGGGATGCTATTCTTGGTGGCATGTGTGTACTGAAGAGGATAATATATGGAAAGAATGGAAAACAGTGTCTGGTCTATATTTACCATCTTTACAGACCTTGCTGTGATGGCTACACCCCCATATTCAATCTCCTGTGTTGCTCTATCCCACACAACAGATCTCAGAGCCTGGAGTTCAAACACAACACAGGTTGCAGAAGAGGCCGACGGAGCTTCCTTATTAGGAGAATAGGAAGGATGAAGTTCAACTGAGGAGGAAAGAGAAGCAGAGGCACTCCGGACCTCCCATCCAACAGCTCCTCAAGCAAGAAAGGGTTTCGCATCACCGCGGGGCCCAAAACAGCTGCCACACACTTGCTGATAGGGATCCACTGTGGTCTGGGGGGGAGAACAGCTGCTCAGAGCAGCCAGCACGGCTGCCAACACTGACATTTCCTGGGGCTGGGCAGGAAAGCCAAGGAAACCAGCGCCACAGGGTACCCACGGGCATCGCAGGTGGACGGAGCGCGCCTTCGGGGCAACCTTCTGCCCACAGATCAACAACCCCCATGAGGGTATGGAGAGGGCAACTGGCACACAGCAGGCCAAAAAGGCCTGGGCTATGCCACACTGCCTTTGCCTGTCCATGGGAGAACGACGAAGGCCCTACAACAGGGCTCTGCACAAAAGCTCCCCACCCCAACCCGGCCCCTTCTCTGTCCCTCTATTTTCTCCAGCTGAGGCCAGCTTGATGCAAACACCACTCCTAAAGCAGCTCAAAGATACAGAAGCTGCGGTGAGCCAACAGTTCACTGAGCAGCAGCAGCAGGCCGGCGGCCCGGGGTCCGTAGGAAAAGCTAAAGTAAACCATCCTCGGAAGGACTCCTCCCCCAGTCCACGGCCGAGAGCACAGCCAGCCTGGCGCGCGCTGGCCGCCCGCGTCTCCTTCCACCTGCCCCACGCTGCAGCCGCGGCGCTCCCGGAGCGTGGGGCCCTGCCGCTCGGCTGCGCGGCCGAGACGCCTGCCCAGAAAACATGGCTGGTGGAGCCGCGGCGCTGCCGTGCGCTGCGCTGCGAGGCGAGCGGCGCGCGAGGGAGCGTCTAGGGAGGGATCGGCCGCCGGCCAGGAGAGGTCGGAGGTGGGGAACTTGAACGCCCCGGCCAAAGCCAAGCGCAGCGCATGCCAGCTGCCCCCGCGCGGCTGCGCCCTGCTTCCCTTCCTTCCTTTTCCTCCCTTGCTCTGTCTTCCCTGCTTCCCCTCTTCCTGGTCCCTGCCCAGTCTCCTTCCTGCTTGCCTGACTCCCCTCCCCTGCTGCTGCTGTCACTTCCAAGCCCGAGGACAAAACCCGCTCGCCCGCGGTTACCTGCGCGCCTCTAGCCGCACCGAGGTCCGCGTCGGTCACTGCCGGAGCCCAGGCGCGCCCTCAGCCGCCGCCCGCCTCATCCCCGCGCGCGTCTGAGCTGCCCGGCGGCGGCAGCTGCTCCTTTTATGGGGCCCGCAGGCAGGAGGCACAGACCGGGCGGGCGTCCCCAGCCTCGCTCGTCAAAGCGCGCTATTCACACTCGGGGGCTGCTGCCGGACCCCCTCCTCCCTCCTCTCCCCCCAAGAGTGCGAGCCTAGCTGCCCCTACCCACGTGGCCTTGCCCAAGGTGGGTGGGGGTGGGGAACGAGCCAGACTTTGAGGGCACCCACTAGGAGAGGAGGTCACGTGGTCCTGGCCCAGGGTAGCCCACTAGGAGTTGCTGCCACCTGGGTAATAGACCCACGTGGAGAAGCCAAACACCAGGTGTGGGTTTACTTAGAAACAAGGCAGAAACACAGCTGAACCTCCCATCATCATCACCTTATAATAATGAGTAAATAGTACTTGCTATTTCATTCTATTTTTACAATATTTATTTATTGTATTTATTTGAAAGACAGGGTGACAGAGGCATTTTTCCATCTGCTGGTTCACTACCTCAAATAGCAGAAGCTAGGAGCCAGGAACTGCATCAGGCTCTACCAGATAGGTGTCAGGGACCCAAGAACTTGGGCTATCATCTGCTGCCTCCTAGGTCCATTAGGAGGCAACTGGATGGGAAGAGGAGTGGCCAGGACTCAATAGGGGTTTTAAGACCAGGCTGGAGCCACTGGGTCACATACACTGACCCCCGAACTCATTATTTTATGAGATGATTACTAAGAAACCATTCTCTTTGGGCACAGACCATTTTGAAAGCAGTGTGCTATGTCCACTTTGGTTAACACAAATCCCAACCTATCTTCACTCTTTTTGATAGAAAAACTACACTGACCTTGGCTCCCAAAGATACAAGCTAACCACCTTAGCTGGCTTTCCAAGAGTGCCTTAAACAGCTCTCCCAGCCCTAGGCTCCAGCCCCCAAGCTGATGCATCTCTTCCAGGCAGCCTTTGAAGAGGTGACCTATTTGTTTTCCCTTTGAAAGATGAGAAGGATGAAACTCCCAGAGGTTAAGTAAATGTCAAAGGTCACTCAGCTAAGAAGCCACAGCAGTGTGGCAGGTCTGCCCAAGTTGAAGGTCCTGGATTTTGGTCTTCCTGCGATACTGTGCTTTGACTTTTGGAAGATATTTTACCTCTTCACTGACAAGAATAAAGCTTAAAAATAAAAAAAAAAAATTGGATTCCCCAGGCCAAGAAAAAAATTCCAGAGCCCCCTTTGAACCTGTAGCCCCTCTGGACAATTTTAGTACTAATTTTATGTGGACCCTGGCCACAGGCAGTAGTGGGGTATTCACAGGAAATTATCAATTGGACTACTTTGGCCCCTAGCTCACTCACATCAATACCTGAAATAGCAAATCATCTCCCAAGAAGAAAGCACAAGCCAATTGTTTGATATGCTTCAAAATTATGAAAATGATTTTTCCACGTGAATTATAGAATCAGAGAACAATGAAGCAGGCCTCCCTTCTGGGTGTGGAAAGGCATTAGCTAGAAGAGTAAATAATAGCACTGTCTACTCCTGTGTCTTTAATTTTAAGCAGTCACAGAGCAAAGATATGACATGAGGCATTCCCCCAAAGCTGAGCTGGTACAATTCCTCTCTGTGGAGCTCATCAGAGGATTAGATAAGTCTGATTCTGATAAGATGCAGGCAAATCTAAGTTTGTGACTTCAAAATGGAGAAGGCCGCGAGATACTTCTGCAGGAGAGAAAGTGATTTTTCAATTTTGCATAATTACATTAGGTCTTTCAATGGCTAGAGTGGAGTATCTGAAGCACCTGGTATTCTGGCATTGAGGATCTCAAATACTGAGCGTGAGGAGCCAGAAAACCTGTAATTAGAAATCTGAAGCACTTACCATCTCTGATAAAGAGCACTGGCATGCACCCTACTCAGGTAATAGGTGTGTGTGTGTGTGTCCCAATTTCTCAACACTGAGATCTTAGCAGGCCAAGTCTTACAAGCCTCAGGGGGTAGGAAAAGGAGAATTAAAAGCAGCAGAGAAACAACAAGAAAAAAGCCCACTTCACAAAACTCTAAGAAGCGTGATTTAGAAAAAGATATTTGAACACATATTCCAAAGAAGCTTGCATTTGTCATGGCGGTGAATGCATAGCTTATTCTCTGAGGCAGCTGGAGAAATTCTTTACCGCCTTCCTGATTCTGAGTTACACAACTTTCTGGTTACATCTGCACTTGGAGCAGATTTTCCTAGAAGCTCTCACCCTGTTACGGGTAAAGGCTTCCGGGAACAAGAAAACAAGGGCCTGGTAGTGCTGTCTCCATTCTTTTGTCTGTCTCCACTCATATATATTAAAAACAGTTTCCTTTGAACACATCTAGCTTTTCTGAGGTCCTGAATTACTTACTTTGGGAAGTGCCTGTGAAAACCGAAATTTGCATCTATCTGTACGGCCTAGTTTAGACAATCATAAGTCCATAGCCAATCTTAACACAACACATATGAACCTTCAACATATGCCAACCAGTTGAATGTATTATGCCTTAAAAAAGATACTGAGATGAATTCATAGGATCTGAATAATACACCAATCAATTTATGTCTGCCATTCACAGAGATGCTCATTGTAACATTTCTACATTCTCCTGTAACTTGAGATTTCTTCTCTGTTCAGTGGAAGGACTCTGTCTAAAGGACATTTAGTCCCTGCTCAAACATAAGAAGCTGGGTTCTAAACCCAGTTGAAAAAGGAAGAAAAAAGTCATACTCATTATTGTTCACTCAAGGCACCGCCATCATTTTATTTTCAATGACAATACTGATTGCTTTTTTCTTTTGAGCCCTTCAAGATGGATGGAAAAATTAAGTCTGATTTAATCTCTATCAACTATGCATGGTAAAACAATATTAAGTCATATGTTTGGAGTTTGAGTAGCTACAGGCACTTTCTACATCAAACCCAACTGGCCACCCAGAACTTAACTTTGTCTGCGGTAGGTATGAATCTTATCCTACACTTTTGTCGTTGGTGTTTATTTTCTTTAAAGACCTAACATTATGGCCCTAACATTAAACAGAAATAATTCAGCTTGGCTTTGAAAGTTTTGTCTTCAAATACAACATCCTTTCCCTTTTATCCATTCAACAGACAGGAGGGTACTTCAAAAAGTTCTTATAAAATGGAATTAAATCGTAAGTTTATTCTGGTGCAAAAAAATGTTGAAATCCATGAATAATTTGTTTCATAATTTGCATTTCCTATGAACTTTTTGAAGCTCTGTCCTATGTTCTGAGCACTTCCTGCAAGGGTACATTCTTCTAGATACTAGAGCCACAACAACCTGTGTCCAGCTAAAATCTTAACATCGATATTGCAAATGTATAAAGAGGTGACCCACAATTATCTGCCCTAGTAATGGTGCTATAATGGGAAGTGCAAATGAATAAATAAAGCCCAGGAAAGTCTCTCTCTGGTTTTCGGAAATGCTTTATATTCTTTCTAATTGGTAATAGGAATATGGCTGTAGACTGGCATGGATAAACAAAGACCTTGTACTCTGAGATCTCCTGTTCGGGTAGATATTCCCATCCACACCCACTGGCTCTGTGATTGTGGGCAATAATTCAATTTTGGTAATTCTCAGTTTCTTCATTTGTATTTTTTAAACTGAGGCGCTAAGAATACTTTCCTTGAAGTGGTGTGAATTAAGTAGGATCATAGAGGTAAATCAGTGGACTTATCACAGTGATTGTGAACATCTTTTTCTTTAATTATGGCTACCACCAATGAGCTTTCTTAGATTTTTTTTCTCCCCAACCAACCCCTGCTTCCAATAAAATGTAATGCAACAGAAATATTGCAATATGCTTAAGTACTGTAGATAGATTTGTATTTATACATAAAAATAGTAAGTTTTTTTTCATTCCCCTAAGAACCAACATACAAACACTTAGGGGTGACATCACCTCCTATTGAGAAGGCATGGTAAAGAGGCTGCCACATAATGCTGGTTCAGTTTTAGCAAATATAACAATAAGGAAAATTAAATAAATGTAAGATTCTATGTCCCAAGACTACCAAAGGGCAGAATAAAGTCCAGTACAAAGATACAAAGGGAACATCAGCTGGCACCCAGGAAGTTGGAGCCCAAAACCAGTAGCAGAGCAGGTTACATATGGAGGTTTTGTTGAGCACAAATCAAAAGAGCTTCTTGCTGATGGACAAGACACAGGACCCAAAGCAGCAGGGCAGCTGGACAAGGGTGATTACAACTCTCAGCAAGTCATTTGATGCTACCAATCACTTGTACCTGCAAAGAGGAGCCAGGATAACAGCAAAGGGCTCTAGAATCAATGTTTTTGGACACAGTTCTCCTTGCCTAAAAACTCTCCTTCCACCCCTCTATCCATCCAAGTAGCACTTCTCATTGAAGTGCACCCAAAATTCCACTTCCTTTGGGAAGTCTTCTACAACATGAGGGCTTTCAATCTTCAGACAAACTGGCACTAAGGGGCATTCCTATAGTAACTGACCACAGTTTTTCTTCACAAGTGTCAAAGTCATGAATGACGAGCAAAGACTGAAAAAGTTTTATGCTGAAGACAAAACAACCGAATGCAATGTGGAATCCTGGGTTGGATCATACAACAACAAAGAGACATCAGTGGGAGTAAGAATGTGCAACCTGAAGTGTCCATTAACAGTACTGTGTTTCAGGGCAGGTATTGTGTTGTTCCTTGGGACATCCACATCCCAAGTTCAAGTCCTGGCTACTCCACTTCATATACAGCTTCCTGATAAAGTGTCCATGGAAAGCAACTAATGATGGCTCAATTATATGCATTCCTCCCTGCCACCCATGTGGGAGATCCAGATGGAGTTCCTGGCTCCAGGCTTCAGTCTTGCCCAGCCCTGGCTATTGCTGGTATTTGGGGGAATGAACTAGTGGATGGAAGATTGATTTTTCTCTCCCTCTCGCTGTCTCTCTCTCGACTTCTCCATCATTTTGCTTTCAAATAAATAAAAATCAAATTCTCTTGGTCCTTTCCATAACCCAAGAGTGTTCAGTCAAAAAAATAAAAAACAGTATTTTGTCAATGTTATTTAATTACTATTTTTTTAAAAAAGATTTATTTATTTGAAAGGCAGAGTTATAGAAAGAGAGGAAGACACACACACACACACACACACACACATATACATGGGTCTTCTATCCTTTGGATTACTCCCCAAAGGGCAACAATGGCCAGAGCTGGTCCAAGCTGAAGCCAGCAGTCAGGAGCCAGAAGTCTCTTCCAGGTATCCCATGTGGGTAGCAGGGGCCTAAGCACCGGGGGCATTGTCCACTGTTTTCCCAGGTGCATCAGCAGGAAGCTGGTTGTATCAGAAGTGGAGCAGCTGGAACATGAACCAGCACCCATATGAGATACAGGCATCATAGACAGCAGCTTAAAGCACTATGCCACAATGCCAGCCCCCAATTTACTAGTTGTTGATCACCATACAATGATTATGTAACGTTAAGGGAAGCTGGAAGGAAGTTATATGGGAATTCTCTATACTAATTTTGTAAATTTTCTCCAAGTGTAAATTATTTCAAAATAAAAAGCTTTTAAACATATGTGTAATTTACCCACTCAACTCTTTCAAGTATGTTGGCAAGGTCTGCACCATGTTAGGCCCTTGCAAAGACTCAGAGATCTGCATTGAACAAAAGAAAACTAAAGTCCCTCACTAATTCTAGGGATTTCACTCTTCTAAGAGGTATAGAGCAGTACCTACAGAACAATACCTACCTTAGGGCCTTATCCTGCCTGCTACTGCTGTGCCAAATTCAATGTCCTTATCCAGCCTCCCCATGGAGAAGGCATTAAGTTGCTCAGGGCACAGTATGACACTTAAGTCTTCCTTCCACTCAGGGTGGATGGAGAAGTGAGCTCTGGCATGCAGCACTTGCCTAGAATAGTGCTTGGTACACAGTAGGTCTCTGATCAGAGAGAGGAGGTGGCATTTTATAAAATATGAACTCTGGGACCAGCACTGTGGCGAAGCAGGTAAAACCACCGCCTGCAGTGCTGGCATCCCATATGGGCGCCAGTTCGTGTCCCAGCTGCTCTACTTCCGATCCAGCTCTCTGCTATGGCCTGGGAAAGCAGTAGAAGATGGCCCAAGTCTTTAGGCTCCTGCACCCGCGTGGGAGACCTGGAAGAAGCTCCTGGCTCATGGCTTCCGATCAGCGTGGCTCTGGCCATTGCAGCCAATTGGGGAGTGAACCAGCTGAAGAAAGACTTCTCTCTCTCTCTCTCTCTGCCTCTCCTTCTCTCTGTGTAACTCTTTCAAATAAATAAATAAATCTTTAAAAAAATATATGAACTCCAATCACAAGAGCCTGTACAAAGGAGGTGTCCACTTACCATGTTTCTGGCCTAGAACACAAGAATGAATGATCAGCTGTTGTTCCCCAGGGACTCTCAAATGCTGTAATTTTAGGACAGCCCATCCTTAATTCTTTGACAATCAAGACTGTGTGTGTGTCTGTGCACGCATGTGTATGTGAGGAGGTGTCAGAAAAAGAATTATTAGTTTGGAGATAATACAGTAAAAGGAACTGAGACCAGCATGAACACCTCTCAGTGGAGTCTAACACTTCAAAAAAAAAAAAAAAAAAATTAGCTGTGATTTAAAACTCTCCATCAACGTGGTTTAAAAGACAAGAATGATCATCAAAGGAGAAACATCAAGAATTCCCAGTTGTCCTTTGCCAGACGTTAGCTACTTACACATAAATTAAAACACAAAACAAAACCTGTCATACGGTTTTAAAAATGCAGTGCATTTCTGTAGATCTGCCTAGAAGTGCATTTTTCTTGGCAAAGACCTCCCTACTTTCCCCCAGACACTGAGCCTATATGTTTACTTGCTGCATGCAATGATATTGCTGATTTCAAGATTAGTTCTGTGATGTTTTCCATAAGCCAATTCTCTTCCAGGGTTCCCTCTAGCATCAGATGTCATCTCCATCCATCCCACTCTAGACGCCAGGACCTGAGAAATCACCACAGATAACTCCTTCACTCCATCTGGAAATTATGACAAGTTTTCTTCCTAAATACACTTATATACATTCACTACTATTTCTACTGCCAGTGTTTTTATGCATTACGATCTTGTGCCTGGACAACTATAAGAAGTTGCTTCTTTTCTTTTTAAATAATTATTTATTCAAAAGGCCAAGTGACAGAGAGGGACAGACACACAGAGATATGCCATCCACTGGTTTACTCCCGGATGGCTGCAACAGCCAGGAGTGGGCCAGACTGAAGCCAGGAGCTGGGAACTCCATCCTGGTTTCCAAAGTGGGTGGCAGGGATTCAATACTTAGATCATCATCCCACTGCCCTCCTGGGAGCATGCATGAGAAGTAAGCTGGATCCAAAGCAGAGTAGCCAAGACTCCAACAAAACTCTGATATGGAATGCTGGTTTTGCAGGTGGCAGCTTAGCCTGCTGCACCCCAATGCCAGCCCCTATAAAAGCTTTCAAGCTGATTTCCCTACCTATCCATACTGCTCACAGCAGGCAGAGAGAGACAGAGGAAAAAAAAATTATATATATATATATATATATATATATATATATATATATATATATGATTACATCATTCCCAGGCTTAAATCTCCAAAGAACAAAGTATTTAATGTGACCTAAAAGGACAGGGAAGGTCTGGCCCTTGCCAACTTCCTCAGCATCACCTCTCAGCACAGGCTTCCGGGCTCTCTCTGCTCTGATCTTTGTTCACTGTGTCAAAACACTCAACACTCCAAACACCCAGGGAAGGCTCAGCACCAAATGCCCCCTCATTCTGTTCTTCCTCTCTGTTTCAGCTTCAGCAGCACCTCCTCAGAAGCACCCTCCACCAATCCCCGAGACTTGCGTGTTGGGGGACCTCCAAGATGGTTGGTTCTGGTGTTCAGACTCCTGTGTACTGCCATCTCACAGTGCAGGAGGCTTGGCCTCAAACACCAATGGACCACAGGAAAAGTGATGCCTGACACTCCTAAGATGAGGTTACAGGACAGCACTACTTCCATCTTGGCCACATGCATATTCTCTGTCTCCCTCTTGAACTGTTTGCTTTGGGGGGACCCAGGTGCTACATTCTGATCAGCCTTGTGCAAAGACATACTTAGTGAAGAACTAAAGCCTCTCCTACCACCAGGGATCTTCACAGTGTGCAGGGTGGCTGCAGAGCATTTGGTGGTGTCCCTTAAGGCAGAGGGGGTTATCAGCTCCCCAGCTCTGCCCAGAGAAACAAATCACCTGCCTGGGGTAACCTCATGGATGACAGCAAACTCAACCTAGTGGAAGCAATACTGTAGTTACGAGTCTACTTCTTTGATTGCGGTCCACGTTGTCACAGCCAGCCACTGGCTGCCCTGCCCCCTGCTCCCTTGCAAGCATATGGCAACAGTCACCCTAACCAAGAAGGGACTGCTGCAGGTATGCCCCTCAGAGTATGCTCCATGTTCGGGCAGTACTCAGCCCCTAGCTGACCTGCTTTCTTGCTGCTTCCTTGCAGTGTATTCGGACAATCTAACTCTGCCCATGCTCTCCCTTGCTGAATTCTTCTCACCATGTACTTCCTGCAACTCACACTCCTTCCTTCAGATGACTGTGGCCCTGAGCAACAGTATGACTCAATGCTTGACAGGTGAGACAGTTAACAGTCATGCTAGTACAAGTTGGTAAGTTTGGGGAGCATTTCTTATCTGGCAACAGAAAATGGTACACATGCTTAGAAAGCCATGTCACACCCTCCCAGAGACATTGTTCCTCTCCTTCCTTGTCTATATCTTACTTGGTAATTATATACTACTGAACTATATTGACCAATGTCAGTCTTCCCATCAATTTTATCTCGCCATTGCATGATTATTTCCAGAATTTTCTCACAGCCAAAAGGTAGACCCTCAAAAATATTAGTTCAATTAACTGCCATAGCCTGACACCCAGGAGGCTCTCCTTCAATAACATAATCACTCTGCTAAATTTGCTTTAGGTAGGGAATTGACACAGGTAATGTGCACCTTACAATTAGTCAGTAATTAATAGGAGATAAGCATGCTGACAAATCTCCTAACTATAGCCACATCCACCATTAATTTCACTCTGTAGCATGCCCTTAAAAGCGAACCCAGTTGCCAAGCTGCCTTGCACCCAGAGTCAATTATGAACAATAAAATAGCATCTGATCCAGGTCTGGGCAGACTGCATCTCTCTTCTGTCATTGTCTTGCAGATCTATGGAAGTCCAGGGCACTAATGGGCTTACTCACCCTTGAAGGACTTTCTCACCCATGAAGGACAATTATCATTCTCTGTCTTTAGAAATACTAGCCTAGACACTATTGGCACCCACTGAGGGGACCAAGCACCCCCTATCTATGTTGACAAGTTTCTGGTTTTAATTGGCTGATTTTTATTTTTCATGGATGACATACACTTTCTTGGTGTCTCCTCTGAAATACTGTAACTACTGCTTGTAAGTGGAATAATTTTCCAAGTAAAATGGAGCCAACAGTGCCACAAAAAGAACAAATAGGTCATCAATACACAATGTTTAATCAAAAAGAACAGCAGATTTTATTTTCCCCTTGCACTGTTTCTTCTCAGCTGTTTCCCCAAATTCATATCTTAGAGTGACAGAAAACTCAAGTTTCCCTTCAAAGAAGTGTTTTAGCCAACATTTCCAATAGGTTGACTGTAGAGGGTAGGGTTTTCCTAGCCTTAACTGATTGTAGATTTTTCAAGTAGGGCATTTGGTTAAAACAGAGACAGAAAAACAAACAAACAAACAAACAAAAAACTGTAGACTTAGTATGCCTTCTGGATTGAGACAAAATTTCCAGAGGAGGCAACTAGGAATTTAGATTTTAAACAATTAACTCAAGAAGTAGATTTTATGGGGCCAGTGCTGCGGCTTAGTGGCTAGGCCTCTGCCTGCAGTACCAGTTCATTTCCTGGCTGCCCCTCTTCTGATCCAGCTCTTTCCTATGGCCTGGGAAAGCAGTGGAAGACGGCCCAAGTGCTTGGGCCCCTGCACTCATGTAGGAGATCAGAGGAAGCTCCTGGCTTCTGGCTTTGGATCGGCCCATCTCTGGCTGTTGCAGCCATTTGGGGAGCAAACCAGCTGATGGAAGACTTTTCTCTCTGTCTCTCCCTGTCTCTGTCTGGAACTCTGTCTCTCAAATAAATAAATAAAATCTTAAAAACAAAACAAAACAAAAAAACAGATTTTATTACCAGGCCCAAAAGCTCGTATGTGACCTAGAAGCATTTCTAGTATAATGAGCACTGAGATCACAAATACAAATATTTGCTCTAACGCAAATGACAGACCAAGGAAAACAAGGAATGCTGTAAGGCAAAACAACTTTTGGAACTTCATTCTGTAGTACCATAACTGTGTTAGATTAGGCTTCTCACAAAGGGACCAAAGGAAGAAAATAAACACAACACACATGAGACAGCTAAAATCCTTTGTGTAATAAGTGAATTATAAAGTAAAAAACACCAATAAAAATGATAATACAAATATTCTTCTTGGAGTTTATTTTGCTGTCTTCTTATTTTTTTTAAAAGATTTATGTATTTATTTGAAAGAGTTAGAGAGAGGGAGAGACAGAGAGAAAGAGAGAGCTTCCATCTACTGTTCACTCACCAAATTGCCATAATGGCCCAGTCTGGGTCAGGCCAGATCTAGGAGCCTGGGTCTCCCATGTGAGTGGCTGGGGCCTAAGTACTTGGGCCATGTTTGACTGTTTTCCCAGGCACATTAGCAGTGAATTGCATTGGAAATGGAACAGCCAGGACTTGAACAGGCACTTACATGGAATGTCATATATGGCAGGCAGCTTAACCCACTGTGCAACACCAGACCCTTGGAGCTCATTTTGCTTGGTGAACTCAAAGAATAAACCCACTGTAATCTCTCTGGAAAAAGGTGAGCCCTGGCAGGAAGTCGCACTTGTCACTTGTGTTCTGAAGCTCAGGACAGAAGAATCCTTACACATAATCACTTGTTCTTATCCTATCGTGAGTCATGCAGAAGAAGCAGTTGTTGACCCAACTTCCAAACCAGTTTTAAATAAGCCTGTGTGAAAATGGAGCCGTATTTCTATAGGATGTCTGAGTCTGCAATATTTTCAGTTTCCAAAACTGGTTCCTGAAGATATTTACCTGTGTACCGCTTCACATTTTAAATTTATGTTTACTTAAGTTTTTTTTTTCCCCTTCTGGTGAAATGTGCTTATCTCTAACACTCTAATACCCCTACAGTACTTAGTGTATAAAGCCAACTGCTGCACCGTGTGATTCAACCCATCACTTCCTTTCATGTGTTCCAAAGTCTGGTAAAGTAGGGATTGATACTTCCTTAATATACACCAGAAAGTGAAGGTTCAGAGAGGTTACAAAACTTGTTTCACATGGGAAGTGAGATACACAGCAGACCCATAGAATGGCAGATGTCCTAAACAGCACTCTGGCCTCAGAATCAGCCCTTAAGGCATGCGGATCCGGCTGAAATGCCCATGAGAGTATTTCAGGCATGGAAAGCCAAGACACTCTGGAAAAAAAAAAAAAAAAAAACCTAAATGAAAGATCTCTGTGAGTGAGATCCCAGTGGAAAGAACGGGTCATCAAAGAAGGAGGTACCTTTCTCTGAAGGGAGGAGAGAACTTCCACTTTGACCATGGCCTTGTCTAAATATGATCAGAGTCGGTGAACTTAGGGGGCTTCCATAGCCTTGGCAGCTCATGACAAGAGCCTAGGGTGATTACTGATGCCATAAACAAGAGTGTCAATTTGTTAAGTCAACAACAGGAGTCACTGTGCACTTACTCCTCATGTAGGATCTTTGTCCTTAGTGTGCTGTACATTGAGATTTAATGCTATAACTAGTACTCAAACAGTATTTTTCACTTTATGTTTCTGTGTGGGAGCAAACTGTTGAAATCTTTACTTAATGTATGCTAAATTGATCTTCTGTATATAAAGAGAATTGAAAATGAATCTTGATGTGAATGGAAGGGGAGAGGGAGTGGGAAAGGGGAGGGTTGCGGGTGGGAGGGATGTTATAGGGGGGAAGCCATTGTAATCCATAAGCTGTACTTTGGAAATTTATATTCATTAAATAAAAGTTAAAAAAAATTTAATATATAATCTCAAAAAAAAAAAAAACTTGTTTCAATTCATAGAGTTCATGGATGATGAGCCATATTTTTAGGAACTCTGACTGCAAAGCTGTTTATTTGTTGTTGTTATTGTTAGTGAAGTACCAAACTCCACAAATAAAGAATTAAATGACTTATATCTTCACATTGTGATATTAAAAATACTGTTTTAAGACACAGTGATTTTCTTTTTTTTTTTTTTTTTTTTTTTTTTTTTTTTTTTTTTTGACAGGCAGAGTGGACAGTGAGAGAGAGACAGAGAGAGAAAGGTCTTCCTTTGCCGTTGGTTCACCCTCCAATGGCCGCCGCTGCAGCCGGCGCACCGCGCTGATCCTGGCAGGAGCCAGGAGCCAGGTGCTTTTCCTGGTCTCCCATGGGGTGCAGGGCCCAAGCACCTGGGCCATCCTCCACTGCACTCCCTGGCCATAGCAGAGAGCTGGCCTGGAAGAGGGGCAACCGGGACAGAATCCGGCGCCCCAACCGGGACTAGAACCCGGTGTGCCGGCGCCGCTAGGTGGAGGATTAGCCTATTGAGCCACGGCGCCGGCTGACACAGTGATTTTCTACCACTCTGGTTAAAGTGACATTATAACCACTCAGTCTCTTTTTAAGCACATTCACTACAATGGTGCAATGGAAAATATACTCCCATCACTTATTCTCTCCTTTTATAAGAAAACACTAAATCCACTAGGAAAAAAATTAAAGTGCCATTTTGGATGCTAAATGAGCTAGCCACCTGCAATTAACTTCATAGGTTTGGAGTGAACAGGGACTATTTCCAGCTATGGAAACAAACTGACATTACTACGTATGCAAGATGGATACGTAAAAGACCTATCATAGAGAGGGAAAGAGAAATGTCACCAATGAAAGCATCCCATTGGGAGTCACAACACGGGCAAGTCACACATGTGGAGGGATTCCTGCTATCAAGCCCACTAAAGACAATGAGAGTCACGTGGCAAAATCTCCCAACACTGGGAGGGTCTGAGGAGAAGCCTGGGTGGTGATTAGTCCAGATGGAAACTATCAAATCAGCTAATCTGAACACCCAAGAATACAACCCATGGAGGTATCATTTTGTGCATGAATACAAATAAGGCCTGCATTAGGAAGTGTTCATGCCAGTACATCCTTCCTTCAGTAATTCTTGTAGATATAATTCCACCAGGATGGAGAGAGAAGACGCAGAGAGAAGAAAAAAACGAGATGCAGCTGGAGGCACTGAAGAGTTATAACATGATTTTCCTATATATATATATATATTTTTTTTTTTTTTTTTGGACAGGCAGAGTGGACAGTGAGAGAGAGAGACAGAGAGAAAGGTCTTCCTTTGCCGTTGGTTCACCCTCCAATGGCCTATACCTGAGGTTCTTAATAACTGTTTGCACCTCCAGGTAGAAAAGGCTTTTATAGGTCTTTAAACACTACTAAGAAAATCTGGAAAGTATAACAATGATTTTCTTTATCTATCAACAACTCTTCTCAATTTGGCAGAGCTTTGCATTATAGTAAAGATATTTCATCAAAATATTTGAGAACACTTTCCCCTTCAAACCTGTATTTCTCTCACCCTTGGCACCAGGGCACTCAGAATATCCATGGCTTGGGCAAACGTAAGTAAGGACTAAGGTGGAAGATTCTAGCAAGGATTCGACCCTTAAGGAACAATCCATCGGCTGAGATGAATTCAAACATTTCTATTTTACATAGTTTCACAAAGCCAAAAAATACCATAGAGAAGAACACAAACTCAAATCAAATTTAAAAATGTGCTTAACTTGAGCTCAAAGGATCCTGAAGTGTTGGGTATAAGCTTGGGGGCGGAGTCTGTTAACACCCCCACATTAGTGGCAGATTTTGGGATAATGCCCTCAGAGTCTGTACTGAGAAGGGTTGGTGGATTTCATTCTATTTTTAAAAATAAACTTACTTTTCACACAAATGGTACCTATTTATGTGATTTTTTGCTACATGAACACACTGTAATGGTAGAATCAGTGTAAGGATATCTATCTGCTCAACTATTTATAATTTCGTTGTGGTGAAACATTCAGAATCCTTTCTTCTACTTGTATTTTTGAAATGCACAGGGTATTACCATTATCTACAATCACACTAACATGCACTAGCATAGCACAACTTATTTCCTCTAACTGTAACTTAGATGGGGCACAGTGTACTGAACAGGTCTGATGGGCTTTATTTTACTTTATAAGACATCTAAGACTCCTTATCCCCCAACAGATTAAGAATTAAAAGGTATGGTTTCTTTCAGAAAAGATTTGAAATCACGATATTCAAGCTGAAAGAGACTTTGGAAATAATTTACATCAATTCTCTCATTTTCTACATGAGCAAATGTGATGCTGACTTCATTTACAGAACACTGAATACAAGTTTCTTTTCAAAATCAACCCACTGCTTTACAGAATTTTATTAATAAATTGAAATAGACTCAGTCAAACCACAACTGGACAGAAATACCCAATTTAACTGTAACAAGCCTCTGATTCTCATGCATTTAGCATATTTTCCAGAAAACAAAGTCACAAACATGTTTTATTTTAGCTATAGCAACAATGATAATTTATAAAGCCACCAGGAAGAAAAACAAACACTGCCAATTAAATCATAAAATGCCACTGACTGTAGAATGAGTTTGGATTTCTGAAATGTTAAAATTTAGAAAATTATGCATCTTCGAATTGATGAAATATGTATTGCAAAAAATGTACTTCCTTGATTTATAGGACTCTTGAAAGAAAAACTAGGTAAATCTCCTTTTGTAACAATGAATAGGTAAGAAACAACTTCTGAATATCTCATACATTAATGCCCTCTTTCTCACATATTTGAGACCAGTTCATGCTAGTCAAACAAGAGGTGCACAAAGTAAGAAATTATACACAGTTATTCAAACATTGAAAACATTTTGAAACAACACACATGTGTGCAGAGTATTCATTCTTTCATCCATCTTTTAAAGAATACTGAAAACTTTTTTGAATCTGTGTTCTCTCTGGGAATTTATGAGAACTTTCCTGACACAAGCCATACTTACAATTCAGAGTCTATGATTTCCAATTTATTTGAAATTGAATGATAACGTAAAGACAGTTACAAAAGAATTTGAGGGCTTTAGATCTTTTATGACATTCCTTTATATTTTACAGTCCCTATCTGCACCTTATTTAACAGCAATTTTTAATCCACCAGCCTTTATCCTGTCTTCCTAATGGAATCAAATGAGTCTTCTAGGAAATAGCAACATCCCTCCCATCATTGGCATTTCACTGGTTTACATGATATATAATGAAATTATATTCTATATTAGCAAAATAACTGGGATGGGCATGCAGAGGGACAAGCAAAATACTACTGGAAAGCACACAACTCGGAGCAGAGACATCAGTGCGCAGATAGACACCAGCTTTCAAGTTGATGGCCCATGATTCTTGCCTTCAGGTCTTCAAGCTCTGTGCACTCCAGTGCAACACTGAATAGGGCTGATCTGATACAGCAGAAATGATGGCCTGTGAGTCTCAAAGTGAGGTCACCAAAGACCTTACAGCTTCCAACCTGTTTTCTCATTACTTCGCTCATCACTCCAGGGAAACCAATGGGTGTGTTATGAGGTCACTCAAGCAGTGCTATTGGTAAGTTCCCATGGCTTCCAACCGGCAATGCCAGACACACATTTTGAGAAGGGGTCACCCATAGCCAGTCAAGCCTTTTGAGAACTACAGCAACCCATGATGATGCTCTAACTGCCATCTCCTAAGAGACCCTGGCCCAGAGTCACCCAGCTAAGCTACCCTTAGATCCTGGACTTACAGAAACTGTTTGAGGAAGTAACACATAATCTGTCACAAAAGGAGAGACAATCAACACAGTAGCCTGCCAGCCAACATGTGCAGATAGCAAGCTGAGTGTGACTTTAGGGTCAAGGGCAAGAAGGTTAAGTGGACATTCCTCTAGAGAGGCTCTGTGGATTTCTTTACAGCTGGAGGTGACCAAATATCCTTTATAAGCAAGTCTATTTTCCCCAATTCCTTGTAAGGTACTAAATCAAGGATGAGAAAGAAAACTAAGGGAGTGTGCTAATGGCACCAGGAAGCATCAGGGCTGGGTGAAGGATGAGTGAGCCCTGCACACAACTGCAAACTGGTTAGAAAGGTGGATATGAAGAAAACAAACCTGCCCTGACATGTGCAGCCTTCATGATAGCCAATCAGCGCTCACATGAGGTCATTCCACCTCAATTCCTGCAAGTGCCTGCTAACCAAGGGCTTTCTCCCTGTGCTCCACATCACGCCTTCAGAAGTCTACACTGCAAGACAGTGGGTCTCTGAAGCTCCCATAAAAATCTGTTTCAAACACAACAAAACAAGGGCAGAGGAAACAAAAGAAAACTGATCTAGAAAACAGACACATTTCAAAACATGCAATTCAATCCATCCTTGCACACACACAAAAAAGCAATTAACAGAAACTACCAACATTTGATGCAAATCCCCCAGTGAAGGCTTAGCTAACTAAATCTGTTTTGTGAAATCGAAAAAGTGGGCTAAAATATGTTATGAGCTTATGTTGGGTGAAACAAGCATTTAAGACCTCAGTAGAGCAAGAGTTGGGGGTGAGGGGAGGGTTGATTGGCAATAACAGAAACAGATGCCATGGGTCTGGTGCATCTGATATATACTTTATTTCCTACAATTATCCCACAAGGTAATATTGTTATTTCAATTTTACAGATATAAAAACAGAGCACATAAATAAAGAATTCATCCAAAATGCCACATACAGCCTAATTTCAGGGCATCCATTTTTCCCCACTAAACCCTTGGTGGGGGCAGCTGATGCCTGGATCCACGGACAACTCCCTGTCATCCCTTCTGCCCTTGGCACTCCCGTGGAGCAGCTATCTGAGATGGTGGCAGCCACCCTCAACTATCAGTCTCCTGCACTGGCATAAGGAAGGGACACAATGAAGGCTGTAGGGAGAGCTGATGGGGAAAAACCACAGCTGAACTGCAGATCAATATTAGCAGCCTAAATTTGGAAAAAATACAGATAATTCACCCTTAGTTCCTCAGCCTCCAGAGGGCAGTCATGTGGTCTAAGGGTTAAGATGCTGCTTGGAATGCCCACCTTACATTGTGGGGTGTCTGGGTTTGGGTCCTGGTTCCGTTGCTCCGATTCAGCACTCTGCTGATGTGCATCCTCAAGGCAGCAGATAGGACTCAAAGGGTAGTGTCCCTGCCACTCACCTGGGGCACTGGGATTGACTCCCAGGCTCCCGGCTTTGGCCTGGCCCAGTCCTGCTTGTTGTGAGCATTTTGGGAGTGAACCAGTGGATGGAAGGTCTCTGCCTTTCTACCTCTCTATCTGCCTTTCAAACAAAATTAAAATAAATTTTTTAAAAGAAATCAACATGGAGCACAGAAGGTAGAAATAAGAACTGAATTTAAAAATTCAGCCTCACCTCTTATAAGCTCTGTGACTGCGCAAGTCAAATGAAGAACAACATCATAAAAATTAAGCGACAATATCCATACAGCAGTTGCAAACAACAAGCACCCATTACACCAGTGGCACCAATCACTAATTGTACTAATGCTTAGATGCCAAAGTTTTATAATCAGACCAACTTGGGTTTGAGCCCAGACTCAGCCACTTAGTAACTGGGTAACCCTGGGTGGGGCAGTCTATTTCCCTAAGGTTTTGTGATCTTGTTAAGAAAATGGGGTTGATGTTTGTGCTTACTCCTAGGACTGTTCTCAAGTGTTGTTATAAATTCAATACAAATACTGCTGGCCACCAGCAGTTACCACATGCACACCTTCATATTCATATTCATTATTATCACCACAGTGAGAAGCCTTCAGAATCCTTAATCACCCCACTTACAAAGGAACATACTGCAGGCCCTGGCACTCATGATATACTGTATTTATTTTCTTGAAAGGCAGAGGTAGACAGAGACAAAGGAAGAGATCTCTCATCTGCTGGTTCACTCCCCTAATGCCCACAATAGCCTGGAGTGGGCCAGGCTGAAGTCATCGGCCTCAAACTTAATCTATGTCTCCTACATGGGTGACAGTGACCCAAATCCTTGAGCCATTCCCTGCTGACTCCCAAGCTCTGCTTTGGCAGGAAGCTGGAACGGCAAGTGGAGCTGGAACTCAAATCCAGGCACTTGGATATCCCAGGCTGTGCTGTAACTGATGCATCAAACACACTCGGATAGGAAATACATAACAAACACAGCTTCCAGCAGTAGCACACATAACAACACTTAGGCTCTCAGGGCCGGTGGTGTGGCGTGGCAGGTAAAGCCACTGCTTGTAGTGCCGGCATCCCATATGGGCTCTGGTTTAAGGCCCAGATGCTCTACTTCAATTCCAGCTCTCTGCTATGGGCTGGGAAAGCAGAAGACGGGCCCAGTCCTTGGGCCCCTGCACCCATGTGGGAGACCTGGAAGAAGCTCCTGGCTCCTGGTTTTGGGTCATCCCAGCTCCACCCACTGCGGCCATTTGAGGAATAAACATGAACCAGTGGATGGAACACTTTCTCTCTCTCTCTCTCTCTCTCTCTCTCTCTCTCTGCCTCTCTGTAACTCTGCCTTTCAAATAAATAAATAAATCTTAAAAAAAATTTAGGCTCTCAAGCCACTGGAGGCTCGGTTCTTGGGAAACCAGAACGCAGGTCCCCACTAACCCAGTGGAGCACTGAGCTTCTGCATTTACCTCTTTCTCTTTGCTCCTCCCAGAGCCACACTCCTGGACCAGACTGGGGAGAAACCAATGGGAATGGAGTATGGGGACAGCAAGTGACCTCAGAAAGCCTGGACCAGCTCTGCTGCCTTAGACAAAGCTACAAAAATAGATTATGCTTCTTTTAAGAAAAAAAAAAAAAAAAAACCCAGGGGGCAGAACAAATCTATTTTAGAGATTCCTTCCTTCCTTTTACAATCATGACGCGCTTCCCAAGCACCATGATTCTGATATTTCCAATGCTATCTTCTGCCCCTGCTGTTGGCCTCCTTCCACATCTAATTCTGATGTGTCTTGTTCACTGAATAGATCTAGCCAAGGCAAAGAGACAATTAGATGGGGAAAGAATGAATGAGATTTTTTTTTTTTATTTTAAAAAAAGCGATCCTTAAAAATAACTTCCTGCAGAAATCTTGAAATAACTGTGGACAAGGAATTGTCACCCAGTTCATAATACTAACATCATGCAGGTGAAAAAATAAAAAACAAAAACAATGGGTTATCCAATGGCTATTCCTGACTCCCCTGGGAACTTAAAAATAGGCACAGCCTCATCTCCTGTTCACCAGTAACCTGAAGACTGACGTGCTTAACACTGTGATGTCCTAACAGTATTCTAACCTGCAGTCAGGGTCTGCAGCACATGGCATGCTTGTCAAAAATGCTCTTAAATGGCATCACTAATGTTTGGTCATCATAAATGCCTGGAGAGGACAAATTTACCCCTCACTGCAAACCAACTTGTCAACGGTAGAAAACACAGAATGTTCCAAGGGCTTTAGACCATTTGAGGTGACAACTTAAAAATAGAGATGAGCCAGCAGCCTGCATATCCAAAGTACTGGTTCCCCAGAGAACATAAAAAACAACAGAACTTCAGTCAAGGCCAACTGAACTGCCTCACCCTCCCCAAACTCAGATACTCACAAGTGGGTACCAACACACTGGCTAGCACATGCACCTGCATACAGGTACAGGTACACAAGTGCACACACCCAGACACGTGTACATAGGCAGTTCATTAAAGGGTTAAACGCATCTCTATTGACAACTGAGGAAAAACAAACTAAACAAAGTGCCTGACTTAAGACATCTTTTATGGGGCTGGTGCCGTGGCTCACTTGGTTAATCCTCCGCCTGCGGCACCAGCATCCCACATGGGTGCTGGGTTCTAGTCCCGGTTGCTCCTCTTCCACTCCAGCTCTCTGCTGTGGCCTGGGAGGGCAGTGGAGGATGGCCCAAGTGCCTGGGCACCTGCACCCGCATGGAAGACCAGGAGGAAGCACCTGGCTCCTGGCTTCGGATCGGGGCAGCGCCGGCTGTAGCAACCATTTGGGGGGTGAACCAACAGAAGGAAGACCTTTCTCTCTGTCTCTCTCTCTCGCTGTCTGTAACTCTACCTTTCAAATAAAAAATTTTTAAAAAGACACCTTTTCCTATTCCTTTTCTCTCATTATCAGATATTGTGGCCTATATCATATGTAAGCAAACTCCAATGAAAAAGAAATTCAGTACTTCTATCAATAACCTATCATCTTCCTTACTGATAATCCACAGTATAGAGCTAAATCTAGCATGTCAGTACTAAATAGAAAATACATAGGAATACTCACGTGTAACAAATATTTCACAACACTGTAGTAGAGGAAGGGAGAAAAACAGGGTGCAGTGGTTATTTGCATTCATGGTTGATGGGCAAAGTGTGCTGGCTGACTCAGCTTCTCAGATCCTTCTCTTCTCCAGAGTGACAGCATCCTTCAGTTTAGGCAATGTCACTCTCATTAACATAGACATCCTGGGGAAGGGTGTCGGATCTAGTGGTTAAGACACATCCCCTATTAGAGTGCCTGGTTCAAGTCAGAGCTCTGGCCCTAACATTAGCTTCCTGCCAGTGCAGACCTTGGGCAGCAGCAGGTGATGGTTCACATAGTTCTGTCCCTGCCGCCTCCATAGGAGTCCAGATTGCATTTCTTGCTCCTGGCTTCAGAGAGGCCCTTCCCAGACATTTGGGCATTTGTGCAGTGAACAAGCAGTTAAGAGCTCGGTCTCTCTTTCTGTGTATGTGTGTCTCATCTGTTTCTCTATCTGTCAAATAAACTAAAAATGTACTATAAGAAAGAAGCTCTGGTGTTTTGCTGTATTGTAAGGTGACAACAGATAACAATAATGCACTATTTTTTATAAAAATCAAAAAGCTAAAACAAAGGAGGTGGAATGTTTTAGCTTTGAGTCCTGCCACTCACAAAGGAGACCTGGCTGGAGTTCCCTATTCCTGGTTTGGGCTCCAGCCCAGGCTCAGCTCGCTCCAGCTGTTAAGTGCACTTAGAAGTAGTAAACTAGTAGATAATACTTGCTCTCTCTCTGCACCCCACCATGCCACATGTATGTGTCAAGAAAATAAATAGCTTCAAAGTATCAACAATGACTTAAGTGGTGGGATGGGATTCAAGGAGACTTTTCTTTCCTCTATTTCTGTTATGCCTATTTTTTTTTTCTCACAGGTAACATATATGATCTCTGTGGTTTACATTACTTATAAACAGCAGTAGAGGCCGGTGCCGTGGCTCAATAGGCTAACCCTCCACCTGTGGCGCCGACACACCGGGTTCTAGTCCCAGTCGGGACGTCAGATCCCGATTGCCCCTCTTCCAGGCCAGCTCTCCGCTATGGCCTGGGAGTGCAGTGGAGGATGGCCCAAGTCCTTGGACCCTGCACCTGCATGGGAGACCAGCAGAAGCACCTGGCTCCTGCCTTTGGATCAGCGTGGTGCACCTGCCACAGCGCCCTGGCCGCGGCGGCCATTTGAGGGTGAACCAACGGCAAAGGAAGACCTTTCTCTCTGTCTTCTCTCTCACTGTCCACTCTGCCTGTCAATAAATAAATAAATAAATAAACAGCAGTAGAGGCAAAACACAGATACTTCAAACCTAGGAAACTTGTACCCAAAGTTACCTAAGGCTTTAGCACAAGTGACAAGATAACCCACAGATCAATTTCCCCAATTCCATGCTACTGGGTTTTTGTTTGTTTGCTTTTTTGTAATGCAGATTACATACTTGTGCTCAAGAGTTTAGGCATTGAGCAAAAAGCAATCCAAATTACAATCTACATATTTTTTAATTAGCAACACTTGTTTAAAAGCAGGCAAACCTGGCAGTGCCTCTGAAACATTAAAAGGGGCCTTAAAATGATGGTCACACATTAGTGATGCTATGGAAAAGCATTTTTGACAAACATTGCTTTTGCTCAAGACCCTGACTATAGGTTAGTCTACTGACAGACTATCAAAATGCTAAGCTCATCAATCTTTAGGTTGCTATAGAACACGAGATGAGGTTGTACCTATTTTTTAATTTCTCAGGGTTTTCAGGATGGCCCATTATTAATATGAAGGAACCAAGCAGAGTTAGAAAAGCTGGGGTGTATCTTTAAAAATACTAACCACAATCTTGTGACTGTACCCGTAGGGCTGAATTGAAAATAACGACAGTAGTCTATATTTGCAGCCACTGCTGTACCCTACTCCCTCCACGCCCACCAGGAGTCCTTGCGAAGTGTAGAATAGATCATCCCTCATTGCCCTCTCCCCCAGATCAGGCAAGACTCATTGGATAAAAACTGGGAAACACTTCTGCAGAGGGACAACTGCTAAAATTCAAAAATAAAACGCCAGGTTACTTAAGGCCAGCACTGTGGTGCAGTAGGTTAAAGCCCCAGCCTGCAGCGCCAACATCCTATATGGGTGTCGGTTCAAGTCCTGGCTGCTCCTCTTCTAATCCAGCTGTCTGCTGTGGCCTGGGAAAGCAGAAGATGGCCCAAGTCCTTGGGTCCCTGAACCCACATGGGAGACCTGGAAGAAGCTCCTGGCTCCTGGCTTCGGATCAGCTCAGCTTTGGCTGTTCCGGTCATTTGGGGAGTGAACCAGCAGATGGAAGACCCCTCTCTCTCTGCCTCTACCTCTCTCTGTAACTCTTTCGAATAAATAAAATAATTCTTTAAAAAAATAAAAAAGCCAGGCTACTAAAAGCATTAGTGGGAGGGTTTTATGGCTGTGTCCTTTACAGTTTCACCAAATCTAGGTAATTAAAGAACGAAGAGAAGGAGAAGAAAGAGTATAAGCAGCAGGCCATCTTCTCGCACTGCTGTCACACATCCCATGGGCATGTTATATTTACATTTAATTTAGGCGGAACGTGACTCCAAAACATCTTTTCAGCAGCTAAATGCTTGCTTCAAAGTGATGTCAGGGCATAAATCCCGATGTCAGCATCCATGTCAACACCAACATGGAAGCCTTTAAAAGCACTGTCCCCAGGGCACCTATTTATCAGGGAAAGGACACAACCAGAGAGGCAATTAGGAGGGTGAAGGGCCACACATGCACCTGCAGACCAGCTCTTCATCGATCTCACGCACACCTGGGCAGGGAGCAGGTGATGGACTCGATGGCTGCGCGTCAGGGACTGTTTCCCATCTCATTCCTCCTTGCTACCCAGGCTTATACCCCACGCTTTCTGGCAACAAAAATAAAATGATTTTTTAGTGGAAACACACATTTTCTTTTTCCTCTTGGTTATGCACAGGCAGTTAGAGTCCTTATTACACCCATAGAAGCAACGTAGGTGATTCCTTGTTACAGTTGGTCAGGTAGATCCTTAATCATAATCAAACCAGGGCATATAACACGGTCACCTTGGTGGAACTGTTGAGTTGGGGAGTCACTGAGCACAAGCAAGGAGCTCTGACTGGCTCCTGTGCCAACAGATGCAATTTCTACAGCAGTGGACTGGATAACAGGAGCTATGTAAGTCCAGCTTGAAAGGTATTCATACATTCTCTACCTGTTAAGCACCTGCTCTGGGCAAAGCTCCGTGCACGGTGTGGTGTGCTGGTTCCCAAGAGAGGAGAACTGCTGCCAAGTTTGCTTTAGGGTTTTAGCCACGTTATTGAATATGAGTACAAAGTGTCAGGAAAAATCTTTGGTAATGCTCCATAAATTTCTAATTAGTCAGGCCTTGAAGCAGAAGGAGGTCTGTCCCTTAAGTGTGATTTCCAGGGTTATTGCATCCTCTGAGTTTCCAAGGCTTCCATGACCCATAGCAATGAGTTCTTAATAATGTCCACGTGTGGCTTTGTTAGCTGTACAAGGCAGCCCACACAGAATGGCGGTACACATACTCAGTCTGGCTAGCTGAAAATGATTTTCTTTGGTCCACACAGTGCTTACACTACTTTATTATTATTGTCTATTATTCATTTGAGAGGCAGAGAGAAAAGTAAACAGAGACCAACCACTGCCAGGGTTGGATTAGGCAGAAGCTGAGAATTAAGCATCTTGGTCTCCCATATGGGTGGTAGGGACTTAACTACTTGAGCCATCACCTGCTATCCCCCAGGGTACACGTTAGCAGGAAGCTAGAATTGGGAGCAGAGGTGGGACTCAAGCCCAGGCACTCCAGTGTGAGATGCTGGAATCCCAATTGGCATCTTCAACATTAACTCAAACAACAACCCCCAAGTTCCTTTTAAAAATTAATTGTCAGGGCACCGGCACTGCAGTGTAGCAGGTAAAGCCTCCACCTGCAGCGCCGGCATCCCATATGAGTGCCGGTTCAAGTCCCAGTTGCTCCACTTCTGATCCAGCTCTCTGCTATGGCCTGGGAAAGCAGTTAAGATGGCCCCCATCCTTGGGCCCCTGCACCACGTGGGAGACCCAGAAGGAGCTCCTGGCTCCTGGCTTCAGATGGGTGCAGCTCTGTCCATTGTGGCCACTTGGGGAGTGAACCAGCAGATGGAAGACCTTTCTCTCTCTCTCTTTCTGCCTCTCTGCCTCTCCTTCTCTCTATGTAACTCTAACTTTCAAATAAATAATAAATATTAGGAAAAAAATTGTCGGGCAGGCATGTGGTACAGTACATTCAGCCACTACTTGAGATGTCCACATCGCATAGTGAATGCCTGGTTTGCCTTGCACTTCCAATCTAACTTGCCTTTAATGCACCTGGGAATCAGCAGATGAAGGCCCAGGTACTCGGGCTCCTGCCACCCCTGGGAGACCTGGTTCCTGTCTTCAGCCCAGCCTACCGTGGCTGGTGTAGGAATCTGGGGAGTGAATGAGCTCATAGGTCTCTCTATCTCTCTGCTTCTCCTTTGCTGTAACTCTGTCTTTCAAACAAGCAAATCTTTTAAAAGAAATAGTTGGCAGTACCTACAAACTTGAGGTAAATCATAGGGAAAAAATTCCAGACTTCCAGCTTGTCTTTAAAAACTGGGGAGGTCTGGCAAAACCTGACATGCAATGCTGCCTGGCATTGGGTGCTGAAGCACAGGATGCTACCCCCTTGCCATGCTCCAGTTCCCTGAAGTCCCTACCATCACCACTGTCAGTCTTCACAGCAGATTCACAAGTATCTGTGTATTCAAATAATGATGTCAAGAGGTCTCAGTAGGGTGTGCAGTGTTGATGTGCATGAATTACAAATCTTCACCCCAGTTCTAGTCAGACAGCCTTATCAATACCTGTAAGAGCTAGGTGTGCACAGAGAAGGACACCACGTATTATCAGGATTCACATATCAGGATTGCCTGATTTACATATACATGAGGCCTGCAACTCGATGGATGGGCTGAGACAGCTAGTATGTGTAACTGCTGTTAGCAGAGACCAACACATGGGGATTAGCTAAAAATGAGCCACCTCGAGCTTTTTTTTAAATCGATGACATTTCAAAAGTTGGACTCACACTGCCAGGATCAATGCAGCCTTTTGCTCTCCTATAGCTGCCAGGTTCATCTGCTCAGCAGAGAAGTTCTGGAGCACACTCTGCCTGCAGCGCTGACATCACAGCCAGTGTGTTGTGACAGTCCCAGTGACCACTAGCAACACAGACACTCCACTTTCTCCATGGTGACCTACAGTCATTGTAGACACCCAGAAGTGATGATCTGTAACCAAGGTGTGGCTGGTGGATATTAACATGAAGATTTTGCTTATGTAGGTTCATTTCATGTTGGACCACCTTTTACTGCATGGACTCATTCAATCATAATAGAAGTCACTTGGGGAGATGATTTCTGATCAGTATACATCTTATGCTATATCTCACAGCAGGGAGCAAATATCAAGAGGTTGGAGGTCTTGTTCCCTACACATTGACAAAGGGGTAATTTCCAGCCCCCTCTCCTAGCAGGCTTTTTTTTTTTTTTTTTTTTTTAAGATTTATTTATTTATTTGAAAGGCAGTGTCAGAGAGAGAAAGAGAGAGACAGCAACCTTCCATTTGCTGGTTCACTCTCAACATGTCTGCAATGGCCAGGGCTGAGCCTGAAAGAATCCAGGTGCACAGAATTCCACCTGGAACTCTCACACGGGTGGCAGGGGCCCAAGCACTTGGGCCATCTTCTGTAGCTTTCCCAGTTGTATGAAGAGGGAGCTGAATTGGAAGTGGAACCACCTGGAACAGAAGCAGTGTCCACATGGGATGCCAGTATCACAGGCAGCATCTTAATCCACTGAGCCACAAGGCCTGCCCCTAGGAGGCATTTTTAAAAATTCTGAGGATACTGTGTGTGCACAGCAGGTTAAGCCACTGCCAGGGATGTCCAAATACCCTACTGGGGACCTGATATAGGTCCTGGCCTCTCTGCTTCTGCTCCAAGTTCCTACCAATGCATCTGGGAAGGCAGTAGCAGAAGGCCCAAGTACTTAAGGCTCCTGCCAAAAAGGTGGGAAACATGGAGTTCTTTGCTCCTGGCTTCAGCCTTTTCCAGCCATGGCTGTGAAGGGCATTTTGGAAGTAAACTAACAGATGGAAGATCTCTCTCTCTCTCTCTCTCTCTCTGTCTCCCCCCTCCCCTCCCTTCTTCTCCCCACCATCACTCTGCCTTTCAACTAAATAAACACATAAATCTTTTTTAAACAATTTGTGGATATGCTTCTGATTGTCACATGATGGAAGGTGGGCAGTACCAGCATTTAATGGGCAGAAGCAGGGACATGAAGTGATCTCTCATACTTGAGAGAGGTCACACAATGGAACACTTTCATCCCAATGGCCAAAAGGCCTTGAATTTAAGGAAAGGAAAACACATTGGTTGATGTTAACCACCAGCTCCCAAAAAGCCTTTTCTCATGGAATCCAGCAAACAGTGGTGCATCACTGTTAGCATGACAGAGCTGGAAGCCCTTGTACTGGCTGCAGACATGAACCGTGTGCACTTGCAGACTTTGCCAAATCTTCTGTTTCACAAAAGAAAATGAGCACAGTGACCACTCTCCAAATCAAAGTTATCTGGAGTTGTTTCATTTTTGTTTTTAATTACTACAACACAAAGTACACATCTACATTACTTTAAGAAATAACCTTGGAGCTGGCATGGCGTAGTGGGTTAAGCCATCACTTGCAACACTGGCATACCATATTGGAGTACGGAGTATTGAGTTCTGGCTGCTCCCCTTCTGATCCAGCTCCCTGCTAACGCATCTGGGGAAGGCAGTGAAAGACAGCTCAAGCGCTTGGTTTCCTGCCATCCGTGTGGGACACTAGGATGGAGTTCCAAGCTTCTGTCTTCAGCCTGGCCTGGACTTGCTATTGTACCCATTTGGGGAGTGAACCAGTGGCCGTAAGATCTCTCTGCATTTTGCCATTTCTAACACTCAGCTTTTCAAGTAAATTAATCTATTAAAAATAACATGTGGAAATAGTTCTAATATTCATCAACAAATGAAAGTATAAATGAAGTTGGTATAGGCATTCAATGGAGTATTACTCAGCTTGAGACATGAGAAGCCAATCTCAGCCCCATCAGCATGACGCCTTCAATTCAGATCCTCAACACCACTGAAGAATACATGTTCTCCAATGTACTGAGTTTCCACCTCCCAGCTGCAGCCTCGGCCTGGCCTTTGTGGGCTGTGAGAAGTAAATTAGCAGACAGAGGCTCTCTTACTTTGTCTCTCGACCGTTCAAATTAAAAAAGAAAAAAAATTAAAGAATATATTTTTAATCCCCTCAGATTAAAAAACTAAAAAATAAAAAAAGAACTATATACAAGTCAGAAATTAAGAGATGTACTAAAATACCAAGAATACCAAGCATTAAGCCTGTCCCTTGTCTTAAGGTTTATAAATCAAATCCTACACACTGGTGCATTTACAAAAGAAACTGCACAATATCCTGAATTTGCTTCAAAATGACCCAGTGGCAGGGAGAATAAAATGGAAAGGACCAAGAGTTGGTCGTAGTTAAAATTCAGTGAAGGATACCTAGATTCATTACACCATTCCTTCTATTTTTATAGAAACAAATCCAAATCAAGCTAAAATAGAAAACACAATAAGCACTGAATAGAAACCACTCTTTTTTCCACCGCCCTACTCTAGTGGGAGGCGGTCTAGTTATTTAGAATCCTTTAAATCCCATGATTCAAAAGAAGTGCTAGAAAAAAGCAAGCAAACCATAATATGAAGTAACAAATTCAATTTCGCTAATTCTATCCATAGAAAAGTTTAAACTAAAAAAAAAAAAACCCTTAAAAATCAGATTTACTGTTTCTGTTAACTCAGAACAGACAGAAAGGTCATCTCTTTCCAGAAACCTATTAACCAATTTGCTTTTACAATTTTTCATTAAAATTTTAAACATGAAATATGTTCTGGTAAATGAAAAAGCCAAATGCACCTGCCCACATTTGGAATTCACTGCTTGGAAAATTCTATTTTAAAAAATGCAGGGGTTGAAACTCAATTCTTTGTAAACAATTTTATACCATTTTCTACTGAGACAATACAAATGTATTTTATACATTTTATATTTTGGAAAATGTGGAAGAAGTGAGAGTTTTTAGATGGTTTTTTAAATTGTGAATAGAGGGGTGGGGGTTTGGCGCAGTGGGGAAGTTGCTGCCTGGGATGTCTGCATTTCATACATGCCTGATTCTATTCCTGGCTACTCTACTTCCAATACACTTTCTTGCTCATGTGCATCATGGGAGGCTGCAAATGATGGCTCAGGTACTTGGGCCCCTACCACCTAAAATGGGAGACTTCAATGGAGTTCTGGGCTCCTGACTTCAGCCTGGCCCAGTTCTGGCTTTGGTGGGCATTGGGGGAGTGAACCAGCAAATGAAAGAATTCTGTCTCTTTGATTCTCTTGGTCTCCTAGCCTTCCAAACAGAATGTAAACAAAGAAATAAAAGTAAATTTTATTTAAAAAACAAATTATGGATACATGTAATAAGTCCTATCTCTCAAAGAAAATAGCAGAGTGATCTTTAATTGAATTCTTAGATATAATTTCAGAAGAGTAGTAAATCTTTCCATTTCATAGGCTTACTAAATATATTCCTCAAGTAATGATCACTAGGATATATCACAGGCTGATCCAGAAAAAGCCATAAACAGCCCACTTCTTTAAGTAATTCTGTGTTCTTCATTATAAGTGACTGGTCAAAAAAAAACGTAGCAATGGGAAATGGATTTCAACAAGCCATTTCACAGGGTTTAAGGAGACGCCATAGGTGACTGGAAAAACACACTCAAACGCTACTGATTGATGGATCAATTTTGAGAGGTATCGCCAGCCTCAACGTTTGATTTTGTCCCATTCAATCATGTACACATACATGTATTAAATGAAAACCCAAAGAGCATATATTGACCAAAAACACTGTGACGATTTGATACATAAAAGTATAATTTCAAATCATTCTGTCAGTGGAATGAGCACTTAACCTATAGGTAAAGAAGCCCTTGTGCCATATCAGAGTCCCTGGCCTCAATATCTGGCTCTGGCTCCTGACTTGAGCTTCCTGCCATTGCAGATGCTGGGTGGCAGCAGTGATGGCTCAAGTACTTGGGTTCCTGCCACCCATGTGAGGAGACCTGGATTACATTCCTGGCTCCAATCTCAGTCCTGCCCAGCACACCTTAGATGTTACAGAAATTTGCAGAGTAGATCAAGGTATATAGCTCTCTTCTTCCTTCCCTTTCTCCTTGTTTCCCTCCCTCCCCCTCCTCTCTCACTCCCTCTCACTTTACCTCCCCTCCTCCAATAAATAAATAAATAAACATTTTGTCAATTTGGGCAAATATGCTCAACTTCACAAGATTAAAAAGAAAAGTCTTATTATTTGTATAAAGAAAAATTGAATTGTTTATATACAAATTGGAAAGTAAAAACGTTTAGGAGAAAGGGATAGAAAGTAATTATCCTTTAATAGAGAAATTTTCTGAAAAGCAAGGAATGTACTAATACTACTTAATTTCGACTAGCAAGCATGAGGCAGAGCAGACTACCTTATAGTACCGAGTATTTATTAGGTGCCAACAAACAACACTCAATACTTTTAAGAGTCGTGTTTCATCAATTCCATCCTACAAGCAGGACATCATTTTATATGGATAAATACACTAAGAATCAAGGAGGTTAAAGGATAGTCCAAGGTCAAACGACTTTAAATGAGGGAAGAATTATTAGCCAAGGCTACAGGAGCAAGTTAATGCAAATTCAGAAGTTAGCAACAAACTAATAGTGTTAGAAGGAAAGAAAAAAAAAAAAAAGGCTAATGTTCCTAGAGCATAGCACATGGCACAAAATAAGAGAAACTGGTTGCCCAGCTGGAGTTACTGCTGTTTGCCCCAGTGGAGGAATACAGGCTGCACCAAAAGGTTAGGACCATCCATCCTTAAAAATGGTTCAGAAGAGGCAGGAGGTCACCTGTCAAACATGGAAACAGGACCCAGGCATTGAGCATCAAGTTAAACTACAGACCTTGTCCTCCTTTGATGCCCTAAGGAGAAGCAGCAGCGGGAGCAAAAGCAGGCATTGCCATTTACTACATGCATTGTACCATAAGCTGTTTTACTGTATTATCTTTTTTTTTCTTATAACAATATTGTCCACTAAGTATTATTATGCCCATGTTGAAACACAAGAAAATCAAAGGCACATACCAAGTCCAGGATTCAAGGTCAAATCAGTCTAGTCACAAAATCCACACCTATTATATCACTTTTCCCTTCAAACACATCACAGGACCATTGGATGTTTTCAACAGTTGCCCAAAGGATCAACTCTAGCCCCCAAAATGGACTGCTTCTCTCCAACTTTAACTGTTCCCAGAGAGTCACCTACCCCAGAATTTTAGACCTGCACAATTTTTACAAATGAAAAAGTAGTATTGTAGAGATACAAAGGCAAAGTTAACAATACTATCCCTATACTCTATCACATGCACAACATAAGTGAAGTTGTTATTTTGATGTTTCATATTCTTCCCTCAGACTAAAGTACACACACACACACACACACACACAGGGTTAGGTTCTTTTAATCAAAATTAATTTTAACTGTATAGATTACACAATGTATTTTTTTCAGTTAATCTTACAGGAATATTTTCAAATTATTATAAAATCATAGATCAATGCCTCACAAGAAAAAAATGCAAAATTTGTAAATAAAAATTTAACAACTCAAATCCAACAATAAATAAAAAGGATGCCACATCATGATCAAGTAAGATTTATCCCCATAAGGCAGGATGGATTTAACATCAGAAAATATAGTATAATTAGTCACAGTAACAAAGAAAAAATACACAATCAACTCAGTAGGCATAAAAAAATCTGACAAATTCCAACATAAAAATACTTGGTAAACTCTAAGTAGTATGGAACTTTTTCTGCCTGTATGAGTAACCTACAGCAAACCTCATACTTAAGCACGAAAGGGACAAGAATATTCAGTTTCTCAAATTCTATTCAACACTTAAGGACAGGCTCTAGCCAATGCAATAAGGCAAGGAAAGGAAATAAAAGGCATCCACACTGGAAAAAGGAGATGTAAAACTATTATCATTTTCTCTGACAGCATGGATATCTATCTGAGGGCTTGGTCAGTTTGTGTAATTAATCGTAGTTTGCAAATCCACAATCACACCCATTCACCTACATATTACCTACGGCTGCTTTCTACAATGGTCAACTGCCCAGACAGCACACAAGCCACAGGATTAAAACATTTACTCTCTTGTCTTTATGGAGAAAATCTGATAAAATCTCCAAAGAAACTACTAGAAGTTACAAGCAAGGCTAACAGCAATGCAGAACATCAATATACAGCCATCAGTTGTGTGTATGTATATATATATATATATATACACACACACACACACACACATATATATTTTACTTATTTGACAGGTAGAGTTATATAGACAGTGAGAGAGAGAGCGAGAGCGAGAGAGAGAGAGAGAGAGAGAGAGAGAGAAAGGTCTTCCTTCCATTGGTTCACTCCCAAAATGGCTGCTGCGGCTGGTGCTGGGCTGATCTGAAGCCAGGAACCAGGTGCTTCCTCCTGGTCTCCCATGCAGGTGCAGGGGCCCAAGCATCTGGGCCATCCTCTACTGCCCTCCTGGGCCACAGCAGAGAGCTGGACTGGAAGAGGAGCAATCGGGACTAGAACCCAGCACCCATATGGGATGCCGGCACCGCAGGCGGAGGATTAACCAAGTGAGCCAAGGCGCCGGCCCCCATCAGTTATATTTCTATATACTTACCAGTTGTAATAAGAAAATGAATTTCTAAAATAGCACTTATAGGGCCCAGCGCTGTGGTACAAGGGGGTAAGCAGCCGTCTACAGTGCTGGCATCCCATTTGGGCACCGGTTCCAGCTCCGGCTGCTCCACTTCTGATTCAACTTCCTGTTGATGCATCTGGGAAAGAAGAAGATGGCCCAACTGCTTGGGCCCCTGCACTGAGATGAAGCTCCTGGCTCCTGGCTCCTGGCTTCAGCCTGGCCCAGCGCTAGCCGTTGAGACCATTTGGGAAATGAACCAGTGGATGGAAGACCTGTGTCTTTCCTCTCTAATTCTGACTTTCAAAGAAATAAATAAATCTTTAAAATAAAATAAAACAGCACTTATGCTAATGTCAAAAAATATATGAAATACCCAGGAATAAATCTGACTAGAGATGTAAATGATCTATATATATGTTCAAAAAGTTACTGTGAGAAAAATTTAAAAATATATACCATTATTGGGCAGTATTAATTAAACGTGAACACTCTACCCAAGTTGATATATTTCAAGATAACAACTCAATCAAAATTCCCAACACATTTTGTAGAGAGGGACAAAGTGATTCTAAAATTCACGAGGGATATTAAAGAACCTAGAGTACTTATTGGGAAATAAGCAATAAAGCTTGAGGGCTAATATCAACTAATTTTAAGACTTAATTATAAATTTTCAGTAATCAAGGCTGTGTTGTATTGGTATAAATAGAGACCCATGGACCAATAAGAAAGAAGAGAGAACACAGAAATATACTGTAACATATGGCGAAAAGTAATTACTGACAAAGATGCAAAGGCAATTCAGTGAAGAAAGACCATCTTTTCAACAACTGTTGCTAAATAAACTGGACTTCCATGCTTAAAAAAAAAAAGCCTCAAAATGGATCACAGACATAAAAGTAACACAAAAAAACTCCAAAAATCATAGAATGAAAGCTATGTAATTCTTAGATTAGGTGAAAACATCTTAGATATGAAACTGAAAGCATATTCCATAACACAAAGAATTCTTAATTTGGACTGCATCAAAATTAAAACATCTGTTTTCCAAAAGACATTATCAAGAGGATAAAAACACAAGGCACATGATAGGGAGAGTATTTACAAATCAAATTATCTGGTAAGGAACTTTTATTCAGAATATAGAATAAATTCTGAAAATTCTGAAAGATAACAAAACATCAAATAGGTTAAAAAAATGGAGTAAAAAATTTGAAGAAATACTTCCACAAAGTCTACAAAGATCACATGAAAAGACTCAATATCATTACACATAACAGAACTAAAAATTAACACCATAATGAGAGATCACTATACACTGTTAAAAGGTTAGAATTAAAAAGAATGACTAAACCAAGCACTGGTGGAAATGTGGAAGAACTGGGACTCTTACACACTGCTGGTGAGAATGTGAAGTAGTAAATCCACTCTGGACAACTAGTAGGTATCTTAAAAAGCTGAGATGATCATATGATTCTGTCATTACTTTCCTAGACTCTTGTCCAACAGAAACAAAAGCATACATCCGACTTTATTTGTTACAGTGCCAAAGCGAAAACAATTCAAACATCCATCAACAGGGACTGGATCAACCATAGAACATCCACATAGTACGACACTGCTCAGCAATAAAAGTAATCAGCTATTATCCTCCACCTTGCGGCGCCGGCACACCGGGTTCTAGTCCCGGTCGGGGCGCTGGATTCTGTCCCGGTTGCCCCTCTTCCAGGCCAGCTCTCTGCTATGGCCAGGGAGTGCAGTGGAGGATGGCCCAGGTGCTTGGGCCCTGCACCCCATGGGAGACCAGGAAAAGCACCTGGATCCTGGCTCCTGCCATCGGATCAGCACGGTGCGCCGGCTGCAGCGGCGGCCATTGGAGGGTGAACCAACGGCAAAGGAAGACCTTTCTCTCTCTGTCTCTCTCTCACACTGTCCACTCTGCCTGACAAAAAAAAAAAAAAAAAAAAAAAAAAAAAGTAATCAGCCATTATTATGCCTTATAACATGAATGGATCTCAAATGAAGTACAATTCACTATTCTGCTGTGAATGATTTCATTCATGTACAATTTTCTGAAGAGTAATCCACATCATTGGTTGTCTGAGCATAGGGAGGAGTGATTACAAAGGGGCATAAGGACACATCGGCAGGGACGGTGAGGGACAGGTTACAGACTTGAGCATTTTCTTAATTGCAATGATAGTTCCATATGTGTCAAAGT
The DNA here is from genome assembly GCF_964237555.1 of Oryctolagus cuniculus. Taxonomy (NCBI): domain Eukaryota; kingdom Metazoa; phylum Chordata; class Mammalia; order Lagomorpha; family Leporidae; genus Oryctolagus; species Oryctolagus cuniculus. Next base: position 84,013,999 of record NC_091441.1, on the reverse strand, counting down.
TTATCAACTTACACGCTTTAAATGTGTATGAGATGCTGTATATCAATTCTACCTCATTAAAATGTTTTTAGAAAGTCAGCAGGTATACACTGGATTTTGTTTTCTAATTGCTTTACCCACATACACACAGGGATTTTAAAATTTAGTTTTCAGTTGACAGAAAAGATTGTGCTTATCATGCACTTCATAAGTTTTAAGGAATACGTTCTTTGTGGAATGACAAAATCTAGCTAATTAACATGCATTATCTCACACAGTTTTTGTTTTTTTTTTTTTTTTTGTAATGAGAACACTTGGCATCCACTGTTCTTGTATTTTTCAGGAATATAAAACACAATGTGAATGAAAGAAATACATGGTTAAGATTTTTATCATGCGCACATCACAGAATGTACTGACACAGACTAAGATGGCTATTACACCACTAGGTATATAATCTTTCGGGACCACAGATATATGTGTATGATACATGCTGAAACTTCATGTTGCATATGGCTATACAGTCACTATAGTATACAACAAATTGCATTAAATAGTTTCCTCAACGAAGTGAAATTTTGCATCCTTTGACTGAGATTTCACTAGTATTCTCCACTTCTATGAGACAAACTTTTTAAGGTTCCTCCTCAGTGGGATCATGTGGTACTTGTTCTTCTGATCCTGGCTTATTTCACTTAAAATAATGTCCTCCAGGTTCATCCATACTGTCAAAACTGATCACATTTCCTTCCCTTTTGATGGCTGAATAATATTCTATCACACACACAAGCATTTTTATAAAAACTGTAATTGTAGTATGCTTGCTCAATATTTTTAACCAAGTTTTCTATTTCATGTTTGTGTTTCCTTCCCAGCTTGTCCATCAGTGACGCCACAGTTTTCAAGTGGTCATCTAAAAATTCAGTTCAGGTACTAGGCAATCAACTTAGAAACGCTAGTCTCATGACAAGTGTGATACACTAGCATGAAATTAATGTTCCTGGTCAATGCTATGCGGGCAAGGCTAATCAACCACTGCACTCTGTGAGCCTTGGTAAGGATACCAACTCCAACACATTGGAGCTAGTTAGTAGAAAAGGTGAACACAACAGTGCAGCAGAGGCAAACGACTGAAATAGGTAAATACTTTTCCATTTCCATCTTTATACCTGACTTTCTCTGTGCCATTTGTTGCTTTACTGAAAATCAAGGAAAACGGGTGTTGCATTTCCAGCCACATTTTATCTGCATTTAAATAACAGTTTTCTTGAAGAGGCAATTTTGTACTCATATATTCCAGGAAGCCTCTCATTGACTAAGCTCAGGTCACAATGAGCTTGACTCTTTCTGAATCTGCTTAACACCACATTGTTTGCTAGACAATACCACACTTAGCTATCTGGTGCCAGGATTATTCTCGGAGCCTCACTTTTCTCACTTGCAAAACGATGAAATCGATACCTATATCACACAGTTGTGCGAGGACTGGAGATGCAGTATGGCTACCTCAAGGAAGGTAAGTTCCAACAGTAAAGGAGTTCTGTCTAACTTATATAACCCTAGCACCCAGAACTGTGTCAGGTACAAAGTAACTGTTCAATAAGCAGCTACCAAATAAGTGAATCTGTAAAAAATCTTTCACATATCATGGTACATAAAAACCCATGCCCACAGTCAGTATCTTAACAGAACTGACCTGCTTGAAAACAGTCACTCCAGACACCTTCTTTGTTCCTTGGAATCATGTTTTTTAAAGATTTATTTGTTTGAAAGACAGAGTTACAGAGAGAGAGGTCTTCCATCTGCTGGTTTACTCTTCAAATGCCCACAATGGCTTGAGCTAGCCAATATGAAGCCAGGAGCCAGGAGCGTCTTCTGGGTTTTCCATTTGGATGCAGGGGCCCAAGGACTAGGGCCATCCTCTACTGCTTTCCCAGGTGCATCAGCAGGGGGCTGGATTGGAAGTGGAGCAGCTAGTACTTGAACCGGCACTCATACGGGATGCCAGGGCTGAAGGCTGGGGCTTTAACCCACTGTGCCAGAACACTGGCCCCATGGAATCATATTTTATTACAGCTTTCTAAAGTCAGAAGTGAAGACAAATGCCATGGGCTCAGTCAGACTAAGGAAAAGCAAATGACAAACAACCCTGGTACACAAATTACAAGGGGCACCAAAAAAGTCAGCACATGAGAAAAAGAGTATTTCATGAACTATTTGTAAAAACTGCTTGTATATTTTATTTGAGAGGTAGACAGAGAGAGCTCCTATCCACCAGTCCCCTTTCTAAATGCCCACAACAGCCCCTGGGCTGGTATGGCCCACTGGAAGACTGACACCAGAAGCCAGGAACTCTCCAGGTCTCCCACAGAAGTGGCAGGAACCCAATCACCTGAGTCATCCCTGCTGCCTCCCCAGAATGTGCATCAGTAGGAAGCTGGAGTCACGAGCTAGAGCTGGGAACCAAATCCAAGTACTCCGATATGGGATGCAGGAGTCCAAACATCTACCTTTCATGTGATGTATCTTTAAAAGTCAAAAATGATGCAATGAATCTATTTAAACAAAATATTAGCTTTAAACAAGGAAAACATTGCTAACAATGCCATCATGAGCCGCATTAAAGCCTGGGGCTAACAGAAAAATCCAAATAATTTTGATCTTAAAAAAGGTCACATGAAAATATTATTTACCTAGCATGCCCTTAAATTCTGTGACCAAGGTGCTTGCCTTACAGCAACCCAATCCTGGCTTCACTCAGCTGTCAAAACTGTCCTTCAAGAACCCCTTTAACTGTCCATGGATTATAATCCTCTCCTCTCAGTAAATTCTCAACCACCACTTTGTCTCCAGAATGGTAACAGCTCACCTGGATCAAGAAGTTGGCTTACATGTAAGGAACTGTGTTGTATACAGAACATATATCTTCACACACCAGAGCCAAGGTTCTAGAAACTGAGAACAGAGAACCACGTCTCCCATCTCACTCTTACTCCAGGCATTGTCTCCAGGGCAGGCAGACTAAATTATATGGTTTTATCTGTCTACGCTGAATCTTTTTTGTGTTCTCTCTTCACCTCTGTCTCTTTCTCTCTCACATAAACACACTCGAGTTGTATATTTGGGATGAATAAATACTGCCTGTGTCTTGGCTGTTCAGGATGGGTCCTGATTCTACGCTCAGGAAGCCTCAGCTCCCATCAATTGCTAGTGCCTTCCTCAGCCCACGGAAACAAAGGCGACCCTGGCAGCCAGGCTATATACATCTTCTTTTTCCTTAAGGACCCGTTCCATGTTGCTTCCCACAAATTCACAGTTTTACCCTGAGATGCAATCACACCATTGCTGCCAGCAATCACACACGGAAACATGGCTCTGTTTTGTTTCTGGACATACTGTGTTTGATAAAATTAGAAGGAAGTCACCATACCAACATTTTCACACAAGAAAAAGAAAAAAAAAGAGGAAAGGAAAAAAAAATCCACCAGCTCTGACATCCAGTATAGAGAATATATAACAAAATGATTTTTGCAGATTCTAAATCCTGAGAGAGAAAATATTCTCTCCTATTTGTCTTTGTTCCCTCTTGTGGCATCGAGCCAGTCAGCAACTAATAGAGGAGCTGGATGCCAATTCCATTAACCATATTTAAATCTCCATGGAGAGAGAGTCATGGGGAAAAAGTGAACCAGCCCAGTTCCAAGTCTCAATGAGAACAGATATTCCCCGCAAGCTTTCCCAAATCAGCTCCACGGTTTAGATCACTCATACAAAATACAAACCTGGCCCTGAGCCTCCCATGGCAGAAACAAAGAAGTTATGCTCACATAACTATTCAAGAGATGAATGTTCTTAAAGTTCAAATCATACTGGCTATCCCCACCCCTGCGTGAATCCTAGACTCACAAGGTACTGGATTCCACCAGTTCATCCCAGGTTTGCACCAGGCGAGGGAACAGAGGCTCAGCAAAGCCAGGTGTCTTGTCTTACTTGAATCAGGATAACAACAGGTGGGACCATGCACACCAATGTCTACCGAAGAACTCTGATGTTTTCTGTTGTCCTAGGTAGTACATTAGAGGCCAAGACTGGAACACGGTGTGGCCCTTACACGATTCCTGAGGACATGACACTTTACACAGTGGCTTCTGAAATGCAGCCAGGAGTCACACACCTGCAAAGGCCCACCCATGGGAGGGAGAGATGCAGACGGAGATAGAATCACAAAGAGCTCCTTTGGGGTGTTCAGCCTAATGATTACGAGGTCAGTTAGGATGCTCGTATCCCACACTGAAGTACCTGGGCTCAACACCTGGCTCTGGCTCAGGCTCCTGACTCTAGTTTCCTGCTAATGCAGATCCTGGGAAGCAGAAATCATGGCCCAAGACACTGGGTTCCTGCCAACCATGTGGGAGACTTGTACTGAGTTCCCACCTCTGGGCTTTGGCTTGGCCAGTCCTAGTCATTGTGGGCATCTGAGAAAGAAGCAGCAGATAGGAGCTCTTTACATCCTTTAAATAAATTTAAAAACACGGAAGTAATATTTTAAATGCAAATGGAGTTAGACAAGTTCACTGCATTTTTCTTCATTAATTCCCCTGTCTTTTCTGAGGATAAACACTGCAATGACTGCACATGATCACACAGGACTGTCAACTCTCTGAGAGCAAGGCCTCTTTCTGTCTCTTCCATTGGTCTATCCCCAGCCCAGGCCTGAATCTAAAGTTGAATAAACATTCCCCAAACAAATTACAAAAGAAGAAGGAAAAAAAACAAAGAAAAGGAAAAACACATGTTTTTGAGGAATTAAGAAAGTCCTCCCAACATGAAAAAAATATTCCACAACCCCAACTGATATTATTTTAGACTATTCTTTCTACATTGTGTCCTGCACATGCACATACAAGTTTTCAAACCAATGAGACTAGACTGCACAGAATTTTATATCCTACTTTTTATTCTTTTAATTTCAAAAAAAAACTGATTTGAGAGACAGAGAAACAGAAAGACTGAGTGAGAGAACTTCCACCCACTGGTTCATTCCTTAAATGCTCACAACAGACAGGACTGGCAGAGGCCAGTTTCTGGGAATTCAACCCAGCATAGGTGGTTTCCAACACAGGTTGCAGGAACCTGGCTACTTGAGCCATTACTTGTTACCTGTCAGAGTCTGCATGAGCAGGAGCTGGAGCCAGTATTGAACCCAGACACTCCAATATGGGACACAGGTGTCTGATCTGGTATCTTAACTGTTGGGTCTAGATTTCCACCCTCTTGCTTTTAATTTTAACCTTCTCTTCAGTTCTCTCTTCTTCAATTCAAGTGCACCGGCAACCAAAATCATTAGATGTGTGTAAATCAATACACAGGGACCCAAAGGCAAAAACCAAAAGTTCTTCCTGTAGTTAAATAACTTGGGTAGAATAAAAAGCATCTTTCTGAACCAGTTCTTCCCTACTCCTATCATAAGTGATTTTTTTTTTTCAATTAACAAGTCAGGCAAGCAACACAACAATGAATACTGGACTCCATGGTGGTCCCTGCACAGAAAAGAAATCGATCTCTCTGCCAAGGAATGAGTAAAGAAGTAAAAGAAGGACAACACAAAAGACGTGGCAGACGGCAATCTTGGTTACCAGATTCCTTAAGCCCTTCTGAACTGCCAACGCTGTTTCTGATTCTCTCGTGATGTGCACAGGGTTTGCACACATTAATGTGTGCATTCCAATTCAGCAGACTGCCCACTGACATCTGTGCTTGGAGTTGAACAACACTCTTCCCCTTTAAACTGGCTCCCTCTGTGAATACTAACACCAGCTTTCCTTAGGGACCAGGAGGAAAAGGCAAGATGCCATCCCTTCCTCCTAAACCTTCCATCAAAACTCATCTTTCAGAACTGATCCAGAACCTGCCCTCTTCCTACACACTCTGGGCAAGCTTCCATCAGTACTCACTTTGCCACTGCATGAACCTCCAAACTTGTCTTCCACACCCAAGCTCGCCTGTCTACAGGCTGATATCCACAGAGCATCCATAACTCAAAGAGGGTAGCATAAGAAAATTCGGGAGTGATGGAATGACTGTGTCTTCACTGTGATGGCAATTACAAGACTGTGCATTTCTCACAGTTCATGGAACTGCACAACAAGAAGGAATTTGGGGGCAGGAATTTAGCACACTGACTAACACATCACTCGGGATATCTGCAGTCCATATTGGAGTTCATAGATTTCAGTTCTGGTTCCATTTACAATACTAATTTCCTGTTAACATGTACCCTGGGAGGCAGCAGGCATGTCCCAAGTACTTGGGTCCCTGTCACCCATGTGGGAGACGTGGACTGAGTTCTGAGTTCCTGGCAGCCTACTGCAGCCCAAGAGGCTACAAAACCAGTGGATGGAAGATCTCTGTCATATTCTCTCTCTCTCTCTTCCGTTCAAAGAAATTAAAATTCATTTTTAAAAAGAAAATTTTACTGTTGGACCAAAAAAAGAATAAAGAAAAAACTATGAAAATAACAAGAGAGATCAGATAACAAAAGTTCTTTGCTCAAAAACCTCTGCTGTGAAAGCCAAAGTTGCCAAAAGATCTAACTCCTTGTAACCTATGTGACTCTGTCTTCAATACTCCTTCTCCCCTATGCCCACTTAGCCCTGCCACACTGGTACCTCTAATGCTTCTCCAACAAGTCATACATTCTCCACCTGCTGCCTCGGTGACTCTGTACTGTTTGCTCCCTTTACCTGCAATTCCTCAAATCCACTCTTTGCAAGGCCAACATTCACTGCTCCCAACTCTTGCACAAACATCCCCTTCCCAGCAGGGCTCAATTTAAAATTGCTGCTTCTCTCCCAACATTCCCAATACCCCTTTCAGCCATTAATATATTCCCAATACTTAGAAAAATGCCTAGAACATAGTCAACACTCAATAAATATTTGTTGAATAAATGAGTATACACAATTGGTATCTACAAGATGTGAGGCACTGTGCTAACTCAGTAGATTACAAATGTACAACAGGTATTCTGTTAAATAAATAGGTTGGCTTACATAATTCCCAAGTTCCTCTCTAGCTCAGAAATTCATTCCAAGGGATGTTTTAAACTGTAGGATAAGCTCCACCAAAAACAAGCTCCCTAAAGGCAAGAATTTCAGACAGTATTCTTGCAACTGCTTCCACTGCCCTTGTATGCCCCTTGCCATGCAGTTACTATTTAGTAAATAAGTGAATTTCGTGTGGACAAGGAATAAAGCTTCTGACCCTACCTGGCACAAATGAGTGGCTTCACTCTAGTTAAATTCTGCCTAGACCACCAACAAGCAGCTAAAAAAATTACATGAGGTAGAAATACACACAGTCTCTCTCAATATTAGCTGGGATATTAGCAAAGGACATGATTTTAAACGTGTTACATAAGCACTGAACTTCAGGTGATAGCCCTCTGGAATTTGTATTAGCCGCATCACATCAAAGAGAGGCTCCCTGATGTTGACATGTCTGAGATTCCAAGCACGAAATTGAGGTCAAATAGAAAAACTCCTGTGGAAAGCAGGCTTCTCCAGAGAAATTGCTGGGACTTGCTTTGGCATTCTGACCTTGTTACCTCATTTCTCTGTCTTCAAGTTCACCCCAAGGCCATCATGAGCCCAAATGTCTATGGAAGGCACCTTGGCCATCATCTACTGCCAAGCCTCTCTCATCTGCCAGAACTCTCAAAGGCTTTGTGTCCCTAAATATGAGCTTTCTGAAAATGGGTATGCTTTGTCAGCAAATGAAAGCTAAACACGAGATACAGATACAATGTCTACAACTTTTTAAATTATGAATATAATTGTCACTCCAATCTTTCAGCATTGTCCAATAAAGTTGTAATAGGAACCAGATATGTACTCTTACATAATATTAAAAAAGACCAAATCAAATAAGTAAAATTAATTTAATCATGCATTTGCTGAATCCCAACAAATCCAAACTACTGTAATTTCAACATGGAATGAATGTAAAAATGATTAGTGAGATCTTTTTAACCTCCATTTTTTCATGTTAATAATGTCTTCAAAATCTGGAGTCTACTTTACAATGAAGCAAATCTCACTTGCGGTCAGTAGCCCATGACCTGGGTAGCTACAGTACAGGCACTAAGCATCTTCTCACTCGGGTTAGTAGTGTGGCTAGCAGATTCACACTACTTAGAGGTCCAAGAACTGATCTTATAAACAGTTCCAATAAACTATAACCAAGAGGAAGTGGAAGCAGCACACAGCTCATTGAAGACTCAAAAGGGTGTCTAACCAAGCTTTTAATGAAGAGGAGCTAAAATCACATTCAAGGTTAGGTGCTGAGCACTGCTTTGAAGCTGTGTACCGAGACAAGCTCTGTCACCTTCTCCTTGAAGGTGAGATTACTGCTTCTCCTGACCTCTCAAGGGTGAAACGGATCAGCTGGACATGAAAGGCAGTTCAACTTGGAGAACTTTCCACAGCACAAATGGTGTGACGTTCATAGCTACATGGAACATAAAATAGTAATTAACACATCACAGAGACTCTGACATTCTCAAACTCTAATTCTGTTATTCAAGGCCTCAAAAATGCCTTTTCTGTGAAAAAGAAAGCAAATTGGCTTAAAGTTAACTTTTGGTTGGCTTCAAGTATTGCTCAAGCTACAGAAAGAGCTATTCTGACCTAATTCTATCTCACAGCTGACTCAGCCAAGAGCAGCTGAAACAATGGTTTCAAGAGTCCACTGCTGGGACTGGTCAGACTCTGACATAACCCTGCCCAAGTCAGCGATTTCTTACAAATGGGGTCAGCTTGTAGGAACCCAGATGCTCTATCTACCGGCTTGGATTCTTGGAGAATGCAAAGACCAGCCTACAAAATATCCAGTACCCTAAAAACAGCCGGGAAACAATGGGAGCAATCGCAGTATACCGGAGGGATAAGCAGAGTCTGGCCCACAGCTGGGAAGCCACTGAGTCAGTCTGCAACTACTCGTAGATATCATATTCAAGCAGAGGGGAAGCCTAGCAATGAGTCTCAGGTCACAGTCCTCTTGACCTCTGAAAAAGCGTATCATAGCAGAAAACAGAAGTAAGGGGGCATATCACAGCCCCAAACTTTAAAGCCTTCAGCCTCCCTAAAAATAAACTGGAAGTGTGCAGTAAAAAGTTGCCTATGAATGACTGAAGCACTGAAATAAATGGACAATGAATATAAAACAGGTTCAACTCAATAAACACCCTAGACTCAGGACAGTGCCTAACAGAACCACATTTGTAATATTTTTCTTGGCTCAAACACCAACATACTCATTCCTTACTTCGTTCGTTTAATAATGTGACGAGTTGCCTTAAGCTTTGCATGAACTGTGTACAATGCAAGTCGCTGGTGCTGTAACAGTAAGCCAAATGCAACAAGGACTTGCCTTCCCTTGTGAGAAATGCAGATAGATTATAAATAAATTCACTTCGGTCAGTCTGGCTTGCAATAATTCAATGAATGACTACTATGTGTCAAGTTCTACGGAAGGCACCCGCTTACTTCTAATAGCCATAGGAAACAAAGCAGTAAGATCATTTTACAGATGAGGTAGGTAAACCTTACAGAGGTCAAATGATTTGCTAAGGCCGTCTAGATAATTAATGACAAAGCCAGTATGTAAGTGTCCAACTCCTGCCACCAGTTTACTGTGTGAAAATAGTTTCTCATCTTGTTATTTTAGAAAATCAGGCAAACCAATGATTAGAAGGAATGAGTGAGTACATTACATTAAAATCTGTGATTGTAAACAAGCAAATTTAAAATGGGTAGGAGTGGAATGCTGGCATTTCATATTACAGTGTCTGGGATCAAGTGCTACCTCTGCTTCCAATTCAATTTCCTTCTAAAACACTACATAGGATGCAGCAAATGAATCAAAACGTTTAGGATCCTGACACCCATGTGGGAGAGACCTGGATGGAATTCCTGGCTCCTGGCTTTAGACTGGCCCAAACCTAGCTGTTGTGAGCATTTGAAGAGTGAACAAGTGGATGGGGCAGCTCTCTCTCTGTCTCTCTCTCCTTCTCTTTCTCTGCCTTTCAAATAAAAAAAAAATTTTTTAAATAAATAAATGAGTGAATGATTGAGATAGATACTTCAAAGAAAAAATGGGGAAAGTAAATAAGCAGATGGAAACATGTTAAACACTTATCAACATTTGGAAAATACAAGTTAAAAATCACAGAGAAATATTACAAATGTTAAGAAAAATATTTTTAATTTGACAGTAAAGGTTGAGCATTCTTAACCCAAAATGCTTGGGACCAAAAGTATTTGTGATTTTGGAGTTTTCCAGATTTTGGGGTACTTAGGTGGACTTCATTAAAGCAGGAAATACAAAATGTGAGTAGCACTCAAAACACTCTGATCTTTGGGGTGTTCTGGATTATCAAATGCAGGATGTCCAACCCTCACCAAGAGCTGGTGAAGACAGAGGAAGCAGAACTCCGACTCTGTGCAGCTGGCAAGCATGCAGCATGGGGCAGCCACTTGCGAAGGGTTTGGAAGCTTCCTAGAATATTAAATCCACACTCACCATGGAACCTGGCGAGCTCACTCCCAGGCATTCACCCACACCACCTGTGTGGGACATGAACCTCTCCAGCCCCCACTGTTATCTGTCCCTGAGGCTTTGGGCCTAGCGTCTTGCTTTCCTTGGAGGTTCCTTCGGAGACATTATTCATAATCCTGAGAGGTAGAAACAATTCAGTTGTCCTTCAGTTGGTGAACAGATAAGCACACGTGTGCATATCCATGAAATGGGACAGCAACAACACGGACGGCACATCCATGTAACTGAGTGAGAGAAGCTTAACACAAAAGCTTCATACTAACCAATTCCACTGACAGGAAGGAACTTTTAGGGGTAATAGTACTATCCTATTTATTTCTTTTCTTTTAAAAGATTTATTTATTTATTTATTTGAAATACAGAGGGGGATGGGGAGAGAGACGGGAGAGGGAGGAAGAAGGAGAAGGAGAGGGATCTCTCATCTGCTGGTTCCCTCCCATACGGCCACAACAGCTGAGGTTGGGACAGGCTGAAGCCAGGAGAAAGGAACTCCATTCAGGTCTCCCCCACAGATGGCAGGGGTCCAAGTACTTGGCCATCTTTTGCTACCTTCCCAGGCACGTTGGCAGGGAGCAGCATCCTGAGAAGAGCAGCTGGGCCTCAAAGCAGTGCTCTGATAGGGATGCTGTTACTGCAAGGAGGGGCTTAACCAGCTATGTCACAATGGCAGTTCCCAATCTGTCTCTTGAATCAAGTAGTGGTAACATGACTACACCAACGCAAATTATTTTCATTGTATGTAAATTTTAACAGGAAATAAAATTCACTTCAAGAAACTGTGACTTGTCAAAGGTACACAAAATCCGTAAAATTTACCTCGATTAAAGGCATTCTTAACTACAAAAATTTTTTATAATGAGAAAAATGTTCGAACATACCTATTTTTCAACCGGCAAGTAACTGACTTTTTTTTTTAACACCTTCACACGTCTTGGCAAGTGGAACATCTCGCTCCAACACCCTCAGTCTGTGCTCCGGAAAATGCAAACATGGGCAGCCAAGCTCCTGCACTGGGGGCTGTAGCTTTCTCCTCCATCTATAATAAGCCGCCAAGCTGCTGTAGGGAATGCATGTCTACACAAAGGAGGAGCTGCAATTTCCCAAAGCCTTGGGCTTTCCCATTAAGAGAGAGGACTCTAAGAAAAACCTAGCCAGTTGCCCTGGGAGGTACACCCAATCTACTGCTGGGTAAGTGCTGTGCTAGCAAATATTCCTTTTGACATCCAGTGACATTGACATTCCCCAGAAAGATACTACTCGGCCCAGTAAGATATCACTAGGGGCTTCCACCTGTTGATGTCAGGTTCCATAAAAGCAGCAGTTCATGACCTGGCTACTCCATATCCAATCCAGCCCCCTGCTAAAGATTCTAGGAAAGAAACAGAGGATAGATTAAGTATCGGGGTCTTTTACAACCCACATGGGAGACCTCCATGCAGGTCCCAGTTCTTGGCTTGACCAAACCCCAGCCCTTAGGGCCATTTGGGGAGTGAACCAGAAGATGGACAAAGATATGTATAGATTTCAAAAAATTTTTGAAGCAAAATAAACACCTTTAATTCTATTTTTTCCATTAACTTTTTGAAGGACTCTCTTCTTACAACACAAAGACAGGACACGGGAACATTCTACTCCCAACTGTCTGGCAAGCCTAGTAGCAGCTCACCTTCGCTGGTGACTTCCAGACGGCGACACTGTAGCACAGGCTCACTTCCTCCCCCGGGGCTCTGGGGCCCATTCTCTCGGCCTCCTTACACAGGGCCCCTTCGGAACGGCCCCAGAGCTCTGGCTCATCTGCCTACCAAAGACGCACTGAAAACCCATATTACAAGCAATTCAAAGCATGAAATGAAAATTGATGCTTTCACCTCCTGGAACGATGAAAGCGGGAAGCTGCCAGAAACTCTGTTCCCTCATTTTCCACGTCAGTTTTCAAGAATACAGACGGCAGCGTGTTACAGGAGATAAGAGCATGCACTAAGGGTGAAATGCTCCTCCCTTAATATGACCCCATTAAGGCAGAGCTTTTGCAGTAAAAGGCAAATCTGGTAGGGTTGCATTAATAACACAAAGAAAAGACACAACCTTCACAACCAACAGCAAGCAGAGTAAAGGTGACAAATTCTTCCCAGTATGTAAAAGGCACATTAAAACAATGAATTACCAATGCCCTACAATGTGAACCACAGAACGTGGTTCAATGAGGACAACAAATATGTAAGTCTCCACTGTTCAAAATGTAGCCTCTCTACTGTTCAACTTTTATTCTTATGCATTTTATTTTTTTTCATTTTTTTTTTTTTGACAGGCAGAGTGGACAGTGAGAGAGAAGACAGAGAGAAAGGTCTTCCTTTGCCGTTGGTTCACCCTCCAATGGCCACCACGGCCGGCGCGCTGCGGCTGGCGCACCGCACTGATCCCATGGCAGGAGCCAGGTGCTTCTCCTGGTCTCCCATGGGGTGCAGGGCCCAAGTACTTGGGCCATCCTCCACTGCACTCCCAGGCCACAGCAGAGAGCTGGCCTGGAAGAAGGGCAACTGGGACAGAATCCGGCGCCCCGACTGGGACTAGAACCCGGTGTGCCGGCGCTGCAAGGTGGAGGATTAGCCTAGTGAGCCGCGGCGCCGGCCTCTTATGCATTTTAAATATCTACCAAGCAGGACAGTAGGGCAAAAATAAAATCTCAGGTTTGTTTTTTTTTTTTCAACATTATGCTTTAAAGTTCTAAAATTTGGGGACATATAAGAGGGCAATGTATTATCTGTCTTCCCCCTCTAAAACATACATTTCCTGAGGGCAAGGACTGTGAGTCACCATACGCTTGGTACTTGGAAGAGGGCCTGCCATACACAAGATAACAGTTTTTTTTCTCAAATGAATGAATGACAGTAGATGCAGAGTAACTTTCCCTTGCTTCATTACAGGACCATCAGGTTGTATAATTAAGAAGTAAATATTTGAACTTCCAAATTTTGATTTCATGGTAGTCCCTGGTAGGCACACAGAGATGCGTAAGACACTCAGCTTAAATTTCTATTTCAGAGAGGAAAACAACAAACGTTTGCTGTAAAAAAGAATCATGTAGCCAGTAAAGAGTTCCGAATGATGCTTGATAAGGAAGGGTCAGGCTGTACAACTCGCAGCATTGTAGGGGTGGCTTCCTGCTAAATGCTAAATGGTCAAGAAAAATTGACCATTCTTATTACAGAGATGGGGATTCTTTTCCAGATTAGGCTATCACAATGGGGCAGTTTCTGGACTTTAATGCCCCAAGAAGATACTATGCAAACAGCCCCAAACTTGACACCCACCAAAGCCACACCCGCAGGCTCACACCTCCCACACCCTGATGGAGAGCTCCACTGAGATGCCCCTAGTGACGTCCCCCTCCCTGGCACTCTTCCTAGGACCCAGCACGTCGTCATGTTCTCCTCCCTATCCTTCCATCTCCCGTGGCATTTTTAAGTCCTTTTAGTTCTCTCTGGTGAGTACTTCTTGTGTCTCTCCCACCTCCAACGCCTTCCACTTTGGTCACAGTTTCCTTTTTGACCTTCTTGCACTAACTGCATCATTCCCTAAATCATGGTTGAAAACCTTTTTCTGTAAAGAGCCAGAGAATAAATCGCTTAGGCTTTGGAAGCCATACAGCCTCTGTCCCAGCTTCTCACCTCTGCCACTGTGTCACAGTAACAGTCACAAAAAAATGTGCTTATGAGGGGCCAACGCTATGGCGCAGCAGGTTAACGCCCTGGCCTGAAGTGCTGGCATACAATATGGGCGCCGGTTCTAGTCCTGACTGTTCCTCTTCAAATCCAGCTCTCTGCTATGGCCTGGGAAAGCAGTAGAAGATGGCCCAAGTCCTTGGGCCCCTGCCTCCGCGTGGGAGACCTGGAAGAAGCTCATGGCTCCTGGCTTTGGATCAGTGCAGCTCCAGCCATTGCGGCCATCTGCGGAGTGAACCAGTGTACGGAAGACCTCTCTCTCTGCCTCTTCTCTCTCTGTGTAACTCTGACTTTCAAATAAATAAATAAATCTTTAAAAAATGAGTTTATGATACCAGTATTCCAATAAAACTTTATTACAAAGGCAGATCATGGGCCAAAAGTTGCCTAAAGGCCAGACTCTGCTCACTTCTACATCACATGATGCCACAGTGATTTTCAAAAAATATTCAGGGCCATGTTACTAACCTGCATAAGCACCTCCAAAAGTCCCACTGCCCTCAGGGTAAGCTCCAAGTTCCTTGGCAGGACACAGGAGCACTGCTGCATCCCTCTCCCTCCTTCTCCTTTCTTTCTTTTTCTCCCTCCCTCCCACCCTCCCTCTGTCCATACCTCCCAGTTCTGACAACCGTGCATTGAACACCAGTGATTTCATGCTTCCCAGCAATATCAACCTCTACACTTGGATTTGTATATGCTTGGAATGTGCCAGTTCCCAATTGGGCAACTTCTTGTTTATTTATCTACTCTTCCATGACTTTCTCTGGCCTGAATTCTAGACAAAGCCAGGCCAATCTCTCTGTTGGCCAAATGCCTTTACATGTTTCTTTTAGAGTATAAGACACTGGGCTGTCATCAGCCATATATATGTTCCTCCCACCAACCCAACACCAACTCCATGGCAACAAACATCCTTCCATCTTCAGGATCTAGCAAAATACTAGCTCACAGCTGGGTCATACAACTTTTTGTTTGATTAATTAGTGAAAAAAATCATTAAAATTTCCATGTGGCTCATTCAATTTTGCATAACTTTAAGAAAATTTGGATTCACTTTAACAATCTTGGTTGTGCAAACTATTTTAATTAAACACTTGGTACTAAAACTTGACAAATGTCAGAATGAACTGTTCTTTCTCAGGTTGGTAGAATTCAAACGCACCCATTTTAAGGGAAATGTATTTTTTAAAATTGCTGCTTAGCTGTCTCCCCCATTACTGTCATGAATTAACTGGTGAACAATGCTGAATATGTTATATTCTCTGGCGGAAAGCACTTACTCTATCCAATAAAATGACCCATGTCACCACGATGCCCATGGTAGGCAAATCTTGAGAAATTGCTACATTTTCCAGAATCTGGACATAGTCCCTGCCTGAGTCTAGAGAACACAGACTAAAAAGTAAATGGCTTTTCACCTATTACACAAGCAAAACTTTAAAAGGCTGATTACATTCAGTTTCGGCAAAGATGATAGGAAATGAATATTCTCGTACACATTGAAGGGAGAGTACATTATACATTTCTGTTTACAGACCAATTTCCACATAGTCTGCTCTTACAATGTACCCTTCTCTTGGGGCTGGTACGGTGGCACAGCAGGTTAAAGTCCCGGTCTGCAGTACCTGCATCCCATGAGTGCCGGTTCGAGTCCCAGCTGCTCTACTTCCAATTCAGCTTTCTGCTGTAGCCTGGGAAAGCAGCTGAAGTTGTCCCAAGTGCTTGGGTCCCTGCACTCATGTGGGAGATCTGGAAGAAGCTCCTGGTTCCTGGCTTTGGATCAGCCCAGCTCTGGCCTTTGCAGCCACTTGGGGAGTGAACCAGTGGATGGAAGACCTCTCTCTTACTCTGCCTCTGCATCTCTGTAACTCTGCATTTCAAATAAATAACTAAATCTTTTTTTTTAAAGTACACTCTTTTGAACCGAGTGACTATGGGAGTTTAATCTACAGAAAGATTCACACTTGGGCCCAGTGTTAAGCATGCGTGAATGTTCCTTTCAGCATTGCTTCACTGATAATTTCATGGTTTCTTTTGACACATTTTAAATTTTTATTTTAGAAGCAGAGGGAAAGAGACAAGGAGACAGTGATCTCTCATCTGCTGGTTTTCTTCCCAAATACCTACAATAGCCAGGGCTGAGCCAAGCCAAAGTCAGGGAACTGGGGCCTCAATCCAGGTCTCCCACACCTGTGCCAGGAGCCCAATTATTTGATCCATCACCGCTGCCTCCCAGTGTGTGAACTGGCAAAAAGCTGGAATTGGCGGAGTCAGGAATGAAACCTGGCTGCTCCAATGTGGGACACTGGTGTCTTAACTGCTAGGCTATATGCTTGCCCCTTAACCTTGCTGCTAATGTCCAAAAACTAAAGAATGATAATCTAAGTCCTGTGATGAACAAGTCCTCCCCGATGCCCGGCTCTATAAACACATTCTTCCTGCTAGCTTTCTTCTCTGTCTAGTGCACTAAGTCCACAGTGAAACCCTGATCTTAAATCAAAAACTACCTACATTAAAGCAAATAGCAATGTCATTCTTCGAGTTCTCCAGGTTAAAAAAAAAAAAAGGATAAACTTGGGATCATTCTCAATTTCTTTTTTCTCATACTCCTCATCTAATCTACCAGGCGATCCTCCAGGTCTACTTTTAAGACATACCCAACCACTTTGTGGGCTGCTAGTATTGTTATTCTGCTATGGCCAGCAACCTGTTACAACAGGATGACAATGAAGGCTTCCCAGATACGCTGTCTGCCTCCACTCCTCCAGCCTGTCTCAACAGGCTATCTAGGTGAGGCTCTGCCGATCTAAATTGAGAGTGTATCATTACTCTAATCAAGACCTTGCAACAGCTTCTGTTTTCACTATGAGCAGTGCTGGTAGAGTCTAAAATGGGGCAGGCAATGTGATGCAGCCATTCGGGAGCCTCCTGGGACATTCACGCCTCCTATCAGACTGTCTGGGTTTGACTCCCACCTCTGCCCCAATTCCATCTTCCAGCTTCTGCACACCCTGGGAGTATGCAATAATGGCCTAAGAACTTGGGTACCAACTAACCAACTGGAAGACCTGGAAGCTCCTCACTTTGGCCCTAGCAGAGCCCTAGGCCTGTCTATTGGGGGCATTTGGAGAGTAAGCCAGCAGATGGAAGATTCATTCTCTCTCTGCCTTTCAAACAAAATTTAAAATACAATGTCCACATGATCCGACTCTCCTTCCACAGTTCTACCTTTGCTCTCTCTAGTCCAGCTACACTAACTTTCTTGCTATTCATCAGAAAATGTGGGTATTGCTTCTGCCACAGGGCCTTTGCACTGCGTTGGCCTTCAACCAGATATGTATAAGGTTCTTTCTCAGTCATTCAAGTGTCTTGTAGTACTTTCCCAGAAGGGTCTACTCTGACTCCCTGACTACCTCAATTTTTTTTTTAATATTTATTTATGTGATAGGCGGAGAGTTACCAAAAGGCAGAGGCAGAGAGAGAAAGATCTTCCATCCTCTGGCTCACTCTCCAGATGGCCTCAATGGCCAAAGCTGTGCCCATCCGAAGCCAGGAGCTTCTTCCGGGTATCCCACGTGAGTGCAGGGGCTCCAGGACTTGGGCCATCTTCCACTGCTTTCCTAGGCCATAGCAGAGAGCTGGATCAGAAGAGGAGCAGCCAGGACTTGAATTGGCTTCCATATAGGATGCCGGCACCGCAGACGGTGGCTCTACCCACTACGCCACAGCGCCGGCCCTGACTACCCCATTTAAAACTGCAATGTGGAGTGTCTGGTACAGCAGTTAAGACACCTCTTGGGAGGACAACATCTCAGCCTGGAGTGCGTGGGTTTGAGTGGTAGCTCCACTTCTGATTCCAGCTCCTGCTAACATACACCCTGGGAGACAGCAGATGACAGCTCAGGGAGTTGGGTTCCCTGCTCCACACGTGGAGGACCTGGCTGGAGTTCCAGGCCCCTGGCTTCAGCTCTGTCCAGTCCCAATTGTTGCAGGCATTTGGGGAGTGAAGCAGCGGAGGGAGGCTCTCCCCCTGCATGTCTGTCTGTCTGTGTATCTGCTTCTCTGAATTTCAAGTAAGTAAAAATAAACCAAACTTCAACGTGCAACCTTAAACAATCTCCACACCCTTGACCGCTGACTCTGCTCATACCAGTTATCATACCAGCTCATACCGCTTTCCCCTCACACCAGTTATCACCTCCTAAAAAATTAAATAATGTGCTTATTCACTACGTTTGCTGTTTATTATCTATCTCCTGTGACGAGAACATAAATCCCACAAGAGGATCTTCATGTGTCTTGAGTGATCATATACCCTAAGCACTCAAAAAATTTTTTAGCACATCAAGATTGTTACATACCTATTTGCTGAATGAATAAATTTATCTCAGGACTCAATCAGCCAGCCCTAGCATGTAGCAACCTGATAAATATGAGTTGTATTCAGAAAGAATGACATAGACAAACATGTTCTGATATGGAAGGGTGCCCAGATGTAATAGCAAGAAAAACCAGCTGAACGAGTGAGCAAAGATAGCTCCTACAGCATGGTTAGTACTACGGGACAAGGGGAACAACCTACAGTCGCACCATCAGGTAACAGTCAGGTCAGTTATACCCCGTTCCCTAACTGGGACAACACCAGGGAGTTGTTAAGAATTAAATAGGAGAGGCTGGGGTAGGGTGCACTGGGTTAAACCATCATGCCCCTTATCCAGAGTGTGGATTCAAGTTCTGATTGCTTCACTTCTAACCCAGCACCCTGCTAGTGCCCTGGGAAGGCAGCAGATGATGGCCAAGTACTTGGATCTCTGCTACCCACTTGGGAGACCAGGATAGAGTTGCTGGCTCCTGGCCTCTGCCTGGCCCAGACCTGGCTGTTTTGGCCATTTAGAGAGTGAACCAGAGGGTGGAAGATCTTTCTGTCTTACTGTCTGTCTCTGTCGCTCCCTCGATCTCTTTGCCACTCTACCTTTCGAATCAATCAATTATATTTTTAAAGATTTATTTATTTATTTGAAAGTCAGAGTTACAGAAATATATGGAGACACGGAAGAGGGAGAGAGAAAAAGAGGGAGAAATGGGTCGGGGTGGGGGGAGAGAACCTCACACTCTTGCTCTCTCTTAAGAAAACAGTTACTTTTGTGAAGCGGGAATGAGGTGAGAATCAGAGTGTTATAGTTCTATACTGCATTGTTCTGTTGTACTTTATTTATTTATTTATTTTTGTAAAGCAATCAGGCCAACTTCTGTTTTGTGAACCATAGTAATTTTTAGAAACAAACTTCTCGGGTGGGTGAGTGGGTGGGAGGGCGGGGATGGTGGGAAGAATCACTATATTCCTAAAGTTACACTTATGAAAAGCATGAAGTCTATATTCCTTAAATAAAAGGTTTCTTTGGGGGGGGAATAAACAAAAAAATTTAAAAAAAAAACTTCTCACAGCTAAAGGATTTCATTGTAAGTAATCATTTCTTCCTTATTCCCTATTCCCTGATCTTATAAGGACTAAATTAACATGGGTTCTAATACAAGCTCCAGGAGGGTAGATGGACTGTGTAGGTTTTGTTCACTCTTCTATTGTCACCAGTATCTGGCACCCCATAGGCATGCAAATATTTGTAAAATTCGTTATTTCCAATATGAGATCACTTTCAGGTAAGACAGGATGTAGTAAATAAAAGGACCCAAAAAGCCATGAAGAAACATAGAAAAGGCCTCTATAAACTGAGTGTTAAGCCTCATTAAAAAAAAAAAGGAGTTAAACATTTACAGGCATTTTTGCTTCCCCTTCAGGTCTCTATCTACAACTATGTATTTTTTTTAAACAACTCTCCTTGGCAGCGCTCCACAATTAATTAGAAAATTATGGAACTTACTGTCTTACAGGCAAGTTATTGTCTACAGTTGTTGTCAGATCTGTAGATTTCCACTAATCTAATCTTTATTGCAGCAAAAAAGCTATACCCATGAGATGATTCAGAGCCAGAGCTTACTTGAGTATGATATGGGTAGAAAGAGATGAAGATTCTTTAATTAGGAGGGCAGCATCAACTTTGAAAATCAATTCAACAATGAGCAGGAACGTAAATTTTTTAAAAATCCCTAAGGGAATATAAAATCTGCTGTGGGAAAAAATATATGGAATATTAAATACATAAAAACTAATATTCCCTTTTTCAAAATGATTTTTCACAGAGTTGTACTCTTTTGCTTTGCTTTGCAAACAGCAAGGGCATTGTGGTTTTAGCACAAACTTCATAACGACCAACTGACGCTTCAGCTGCATTCACTCAGTCAAGTGTTTACTGAACACATGTTATGTGCTAGACACTGTGCATAGTATTGGGATACAGAAAGAGAAATATCAAAAACCTCCACAAAAGGGTTATGCCTCATGGGATAGAATTAAATGCATTATATTTATGCTTTCTTTTGCCCTTTCAAGTCAGATAACCACAAACATTAAAACTTTCAAACTCTTTTCACTGAGGAATGTTTGGCCTATGAGTCATTTTGAAGGCCAAAGCACTCTCCCACCCCCCTCCCTTATTTACTCTCATGCTAAGGCCTTCACAAACATTTTGGTGTAAGTTAGGAAACACTTTCCCCATTGTGTTTTTAGGGTTTGGAGCTCACAGCCTACTGAAACTTAAAGTGACATCAATCTTCTTGGAAGTAGAAACAAAACTCAGCAAGAGCACCTTGAGGATTGTATTAGGAGAATAATAAATGCACAGATATCTGCAGGCCATTTAATCATCAATGCATCAAATTCCTGGGAAGCCAAGGGATGCAGGGCCATTTTTATTCATATGGAACCTGTCGTATAATTGGTTTACCAATGACAACTGGCACAGCACACTATTCAGAGACACTGTTCAGGCATAGTTTCCAAGGGTGTAGTCATCCCAGAGAATCATACAGATGTCCCAGAGGACGCCAATGGCAGAAACTTGTCAATAATGAAAACCTGGAAGGTCAGGGATGAGAAGATCTTTGCATTTAGTGTTTGTAACACTTCAAAAGGCCGCAAGTCATCCAGAGCCGATCTGCTGTCGGAGGGAGAGATAGCAGCAGAGTTACTGAATTACAGCCAGCACTGCTGTCTTTCCTTCCCACCAGACTCAAAAAAAAAAAAAAAAAAAAAAAGACTCTGACAGCTTCCCTAGTGCCAGAGGGTGTCAGTGTGACTGGGGAGGATGTGCTTACATTTAAATATTTGGGGTCTGATTAGCAACATAAGAAACTTTTTTTTAAAGAAACAAACATGCTGAGAAAATGGTGATACTAAAGTAAAATTGGATTTTGCATTGAAAACATGGATGCAAAGAAAAAATAGTTGGAGTGTTCCGACTGAGTGGAATCCTTTCATTTAGTTTGTTCTAATACTATCACCTCTAAATTCACTTTACATTTTAGAAATAATTTTACCTTGCATTATCTCCGTCTCCCAAATAATAGGCCAACATCTAACAAAAACATGGTTCAACGTACTTACTGGAATCATTAAATAGGCAATCTCAGCTGTCATCACATCACCTGCTTTAAATATGACAGTACAGGGTCAAGGAGAAATTACAATTCAATTTTTCAGTAATTGGTATCAGTCAATCGAGATGCTCCTTCCTAAGTGTGGAGATTTTATATTCATTCTCTCTGTCTCTCTCTCTCTCTTTATCCTATGCTTCTCCTCTACTCCCTATCCATACTGAAGAGTGAATGGGAGCCATCAGTTGCCTCTGCTTTCCTGTCTTGGTGGACTCAGCTACAGTCATTATTTCTAGGGTGTTGTTATTTCATGGTTATAGCAACTGTTCTTATACATAGTAATGTCAACTATCTACAACTGTTATCACACAGTCTTAGGTACTGTGGGGTGAGGAAAAAAACAGTGCTTTAAGGAGTACTTTCTAGTAACAAACCCCATACAAAGCTGTTAGCTGCAAGCTTAGAGAGCAGCTGGGATCAATGGAGTGGGAGTGCCAGCGGACACACCGGCCATATCACAACCTGCATCTTCTGGCATAATGAGCTGAGGAGGCACTGAGGCTGCTGGGGGCAGGGGGTGGGCTCCTTAACAAACGCAACTGCCCATGCTTTTGCTCAGTGAGGATCAGCACGTAAGCCTCAGCTCTACAGGTGATAACACAGTGAGATCTAAGAACCACAGTAACAAACCGACTGATTCTGCATGTTTGGTACAAGCAAACCAAATCCCAGCATCAAACCTTGAACATTCCCTTAAACACTGTCACAGAAATGCAACTTGAGGTATGCAGAAACTCACATAGGGAAACAGACCAGTAACCGTCAGTGCATAACTGAATAAGAAGGTGGGGTAGAGGGTGTGAGAGGAGCGTCCTCCACAGAAATCCTCTCCCTCTGCCTCATCCCCTTTCCCAAAGTCCAACCAGGAAAGGCGATGAGAGGTAAGGGCAGGCTGCTTCTGTTTGCCCAGCTGAGAAATGGAGGAACTGAGTTTCCGTGGCTACCATGAATCTGTTAAAGCTTTCAACAGCACTGAAATTCACTGGGGAGTGATGAGCTCTGCGCTGCTGATGACTTACAGTGCAAGTTACATCATGAAAGGAATTTGAACGTGTAGCCAATCAATACAGGTTTCCAAAGTGATCATAAAACACCAATTTTCAGAAAGAATTAGCCTCACAGATGAGAAGAGATGAGCTTTCTCAACTAAGAAATGCATTTATTTTCCAAGAAGCTAAAAGACAGTGTTATTCTGTGGGTTACCATATCTGCACACACAGTTCAGATGCACTGAATACACACCACACTTAAATGCTTTTCCCCATCAAAAGTCACAGCACTCTCCTCCAAGAGCTTCCAGTTGAATCCAAATCCCCAACAAATATGTCTGAACCTCTTGAAAGCACTGAATACAAGCGGAGAAGTACACAAACAAACAATAACAACAAAAGCCAGCAAGCATTATTTGGCCAGTACATGCTCATAAAAAGTCTCCTATGGGATTCCCAGCAGACGGGGCCCCCAGTAAGGTACACTCTCGGATGAGCAAAGGGCACCCCAAACCTAATCCTTATAAATAAGCTACTGGCACCCTGCAATCATTGAGTTCAGGCGTAAATCCACTCCCTTTGTGTGGACAGCGACTGGGTACCAATACTGGCCAAGACAGTTTCCTTTGCACCTGTCACTGCCACCAGGTACCCAGGTCAGTTAGATCTGGCACCTTGGAAGAGGAGGGGCCAGCCAGCCCCCCTGCCTCTTTAAAACCCCCTAGCCTCCTGTCTGACCTCATAGCCCCAAGAGCCGTTCTGCTCCAAGCACTCAGCTAGCCAGACTCCAGATTCTGCTCTTCCGGTGCGCACAGGCATGCATATCTTACCTAGGTAAGACAGTGCTCTCATAAACACATGTTAATTTCCAGGAAGCAAACTTAAAAAGCCTTCTGCACGGACATTCTTCCTTTGAAAAACAGAGCCAAGGGGAGGGGGCGCCTCGCAGTTCCTCCCTTGCTCATTTTCCCGGCAGCTCGCCAAGCCCTCCGAAGTGCAAAGGCATCTGCCCACTGCGCCCGCCAGGGACCGGCAGCTCCGGCGGCCCCCAGCCTTTTCCCAAGCCTGGGCGCCCGAACAATGCAGCAACATACACTGACCAACACCTGCTGGAGCCTATTAATATGCACGGGGACGTATTGATTTTTCCCTCCTCCCTCCCCCTGCCCTGCACACTGAGCAGGCTTTCATCTCCTCTTTTACCATCCATCAGGAACTCATTCGGCCGGCCCCCTCCCCCGCCCGCCCCCAGTCCCCATTCAGCCGAGCCCCTCGCTCCGAAAGCCCAGGCTGACGAGCACACTTTGGAATGCACTTCATTAAAATTGAGCTGCCCGATTCCAACCTGCAATGCGGAGGAGGCAGTACAAAGCGCGCGCCACACTTCCTCCAGCATCCCCTTCAAAAGCCCCATTGTTCGCCAGGCATCTGCTCCGGAGCCCGGCCTCTCCTCTACCCAATGACCCCTGATTTTTCTTCTCTCCCCCTCCCCCGCCCTCCCGGCCAGGCCAAACGGGCCTGCCCGGTGAATTAAAACGCAGCAGCCTCAGCCATCTGGCCCTCCCAAGCTGGCCCGCTTTCTCGCCGCCCCGCCTTCCTGGTCCACACGCCCCACACGGCACCTTCACCTCCAAGGATGTTCCCACAGCCCGAGCGCAAACCTCCAGGTGGCCGCGGCCTCGCCGCCGCCTGTCCCGCGCCCGGGCTTCCTCCGGCGGCAGAGCGTTCGAATCCAGAGGTGGGCAGGAGGCGGCGAGGGGTGGTGAGAGGGAGATCCTGGACCACTCGTACTTGCCTGCAAACCCCAGCCTAGTCGCCAAGATTAATCCTCCTCTTTGTGAGCCTGCAAGAGCCTCCCACCACGCTGGTCCTCGGCTCTGCAGCGCCTGGAAAGAGAGGCGGGGGTGGTGGGGGTGGTTGGGGGGGGATCCGAACCCCTTCCTAGGAGACTGGGGGCGCCCCGGCCACCTGACCACACAGCGGTTTGGCGAGGGCAGAGGCGCAGGAGCAGCTGATGGTGCGAGAAAGGCGAGGAGCTTGCGCCTTTTATATTACTGGCGACATTTCTAACACATGACAACAATTTCCATCTGTATTTAAGCCGCGAGTGTGAAAAAAGAGCATTACATCACAGGGCCCTGGTTCCTAGAGGCTGCCGGATAACTAGGCCAGCGGGGATTAGGGCCGCACCTGCGGAGGGGGCGGGCCCAGCCGGCCTCTGCCCGCGGGCGTGTCCGCTCCCTGGCGCGATCAGTCCTGGGGGAGGCCCTGGCCAGGGAAAGGCGGGAAATGGGGGCTACCCCCAAGTGCCACATGCTGGGGGCTGGGTGGGAAGGGGCGGGCGAGGGAAGGTGGGGGGTTCTCTTGGTGAGGGAACCAGCCCTGACTTGCCAAGAGCCGGGGGCCAAGTCTTCAAACACCTGGTGAGACTCATGCCTGCCTCGGCTTCAACTTTGGAAGGAATTGCAGAGATAATGAGTCGGAAGTTTGAAATAACTGTTTTCCTGGGAGTTAAACGATGATGGAGAGGCTTAGGATGTGAATTTGAAGAATTCGCTTTTAAGGAACTGACACTTTCAGAATTACGGGGAGAATCTGGTTCAGGACCAAGCTGCTCTTAACTGCTTCTCTCTGTTATCCACCACCAGGCATTTAAGGATCTGTAGGAACCTGATGGTACCAATTCCAGCCAGCTCCTCAGGAGGCTCCCACCTTTGCTGTGGAGAAAGCTTTATTGAGGAGTTCTGGCTTTGGAAAGACACTGACCCTACGTCCTTTCGCAAGACAGAAAATGTCCAGACTGAGGTGTGTCCACCACAGCCTTTCCACAATCCAGGTGGATTCCACTCCAGGAATCCCACGCCACACCTCGGCCAGGAGGAGATAAAGGGGCTGGGGATGTTCTGAGATGACAGTGACAAGAAAATCAGGAAAGCAGGAAAAGCAAACAAGGAACATTTTTTTCCCCTGCAACATAAGCTACTTCTGGAGGGGAAGGCAATACAGAATCTAGATTACAAACAGAGTCGATGAGACCTCAGGTAACAGCAAAGCAGCCATAGGATGAGAAGAGAGGGGTTGAAGTCGTGGTGTAGTGGGTAAAGCTGCCACCTGCAATGCCAGCATCACCGAGGGGTACCAGTTTGAGTTCTGGCTGCTCCACTTCTGATCCAGCTCCCTGCTAATGCACCTAGGAAAAGCAGCAGAGGATGGCCCATGTCCTTGGGCCCCTGCAATCACATGGGAGACCAGGAAGAATGGCCTGGCTTTGACCTGGCCCAGCCCTGGCTGTTGTGGCCATTTGAGGAGTGAACCAGTGGATGGAAAATTCTCTCTGTGCGTCTCTCGCTCTATCTTTGTTACTCTGCCTTTCAACTAAATAATTTTTTTAAAGGATAAGAAGGGAAAAGGATGAGATGAGAGGAGAGCAGAGCCCTTCAGATAACAACGTGGCACAGATCTCTCCTTAGAATGCTGTAATCAGCGGGACTTCATAGCATACAAAAAAAAAAAAAAAAAGGAAATTTCTTTACATTTGCTACTCAGGAGAGTGTCCCTGTGTGCATACAGGGCTGATGCGGTATTCCCTGAACAAACCAAGGCCAAGATGGATGGCATATTTAATGCGTTCCTATTCCTTCTGGTCCAAAAGATTCAATGTTAGCCTCAGACTCACTGAGTTCCAATCCCCACACCCCACATTCTGGGAGGATAACTTTCTTGCCTGTTTCCCCAGGTGTAAAAAAATGGCATTAAAACTATCTCTTTGGCCGGCGCCACGGCTCACTAGGCTAATCCTTCGCCTGCGGCACTGGTACCCCGGGTTTTAGTCCCGGTCGGGGCACCAGATTCTGTCCCGGTTGCTCCTCTTTCAGTCCAGTTCTCTGCTGTGGCCCAGGAGTACAGTGGAGGATGGCCCAAGTGGCTGGGCCCTGTACCCGCATGGAGACCAGGAGGAAGCACCTGGCTCCTGGCTTTGGATTGGCACAGCGCGCCGGCCGTGGCGCTCATTTGGGAAGTGAACCAACAGAATAAAGACCTTTCTCTCTGTCTCTCTCTCTCACTGTCTAACTCTGCCTGTCAAAAAAAATATTAAAAAACAAATAAAAAATATCTATTTGTTGTCAGAACACAGGCAAAGTGCCTGGCCCTTGACTCATATATAAAATGCACTCACTAGAGGTCACCTGGTCTCACTGCCACTATGCTAATCACTATTTCTAGGTAGAGCCTCTCAACAAAATGAACGTGAACCTCCTTGAGCTCGGATGGGCTTTGGTGAGCAGACGCCAGGACACGGGACCTCAGAGAGCATGTGAGCAAAGCCAACAAGATGCCTTGGAAGATAAACACATCCATCCGCTTCCTCCTCAGGATGAAAAGGCCCTGCGAGATGAATGCAAAGTATGAGCTCACAATTTCAGTTTGAGGAAAACAATGACCTGCAGGGAATAGTGTCTCCA
Organism: Oryctolagus cuniculus; assembly: GCF_964237555.1. NCBI lineage: Eukaryota > Metazoa > Chordata > Mammalia > Lagomorpha > Leporidae > Oryctolagus > Oryctolagus cuniculus. Next base: position 83,986,678 of record NC_091441.1, on the reverse strand, counting down.
TCAAACATGGATATAACACACGTATTTACATATTTCCCCCTCTCAGTCATCAGCCAGAAGAAAAGCAAAGCAGATATTACATGAAACTTTCAGAAGCCTTTAGCCACAAGCTAATGCTAAAAAATGGAATTTGTATTTTATTAGTTTTCCACAGGAAAATGATTGTGCAGGACAAATTAAATCGCTCTTTCGCAAGGAAGCTGCCCAGAGACAGCACCGAAGGGAACAAAAGTACAAAAGCCATTCTCTTTATGAAAGAAAGAAGGGAACTTTTATTCAATAAGTATTCAAGGATGTAGCTTTCCAATCTTCAATAGGGGGAGAAAAATAGCCCTCATTTGGTTTGGAAATATCCGTAACAATAACAAATTATTTTCAATCAGAGCTCCAGAGACCAGGTTTCTTTCTCTACATGCAAGAGAAGCCCAAGAAAGTGTCGACGAAAATCCACTCTGTTTTTATCCGACAGTTAAACTGCATCTCAGACACCAAGACTCTCTGAGCCTGTGGGGTCTCGGCACAAGGCAGGAGAGATGCTCACTTGCATTTCTTCTGAGATCTTTTTATTAAAAAAAAGATTTATTTATTCATTTGAAAGTCAATGTTACACACAGAGAGAAGGAGAGGCAGAGACAGGAAAGAGAGGTCTTCCATCCGTTGGTTCACTCCCCAGTTGGCTGCAGTGGCCGGAGCTGTGCCGATCCGAAGCCAGGAGCCAGGAGCTTCTTCCGGGTTTCTGACGCGGGTGCAAGGGCCCAAGGACTTGGGCCATCTTCTACTGCTTTTCCAGGTCATAGCAGAGAGGTGGATTGGAAGTGGAGCAGCCGGGTCTCGAACTGGCACCCATATAGGATGTCAGCACTACCGGTGGCGGCTTTACCCAGTACACCACAGCACCGACCCTCTGAGATCTCTTTAATTATACACAAAACATCAAACCTAGCAGGTCCTGGGCTAGCCTCCCTTCATGGGTGCTTGACTTCTAGACTATGTAGTGTCTTGAGAGCACAGGTCAGGGTGGCAGTGATGTAGAAACACTTCCTCTCTAGCAAACTTTACCAAACTGTGACCAAAGAGGCAAGAATTTTGTTCCTGGAAGACGTTCAAATAAGTGAACATTTAGAAATGGGACCAAGTAAATGTGGTAGAGAAGTGGCCAACTGGGGGGCAGTGGAACATACAATGGGATGGGGGCAGACTAGTTCAAAATCCACTCCTGGGGCAGGCACTGTGGCGTACCGGATAAAGTGCCTGTGACTCCAGCATCCCATCTGGGCACGGGTTCGTGTCCCAGCTGCCTACTTCTGATCCACCTCCCTGCCAATGGCCTGGGAAAAGCAGTGGAGGCTGGCCCAAGTAGTCAGGCCCCTGCCACCCATGTGGGAGACCCTAATGAAGCTCCACCCTGGCCCAGACCATCTTGGGGGTGAATCAGTGAATGAACAATCTTGCTCTGTCTCCCCCAACCCTTTCTCTCTGGAACTCTAATTTTCAAATAAATAAATAATCTTAAAAGAAAAAAAGAACTACCCTGGCTCTCTTGGTTTGAACGACATCACCTTGCAGCACCTCCACTTTGCTACCTGTGAAAGGGGAGTGAATAGAGTTCATGCCTTTTGAGACTGTTGAGAAGACAACATCGGTGGATGCACGTTAAAGCACTTGGTTGAGGCTGGCACGGAGGAAGAGCTTGTTCAGCATGCCTAAGTGTTAGTGTCACCTCAATCACAGCTAACACTTAGGTGTAACGCATGCTTTCCACATGTTTTCCACAAACGCTTATTGGACACATACCAAGCACATAGCTCTGTTGGATCTCCTAAGGAGGTACACTGCATCTACAGGGTTGGAAAAAGGGCTGCATAGTTGTGTCATAGAAAAGTCCTTTGGATATAATTATATTGAACTGACATAATATAGGCCACAGCCACTGAGTAAATTGCAATAAAAACACACATTAACAGAAAAAAGGAAAACAAAATTAACAATAATAAAATCTGTGTGATGTATCCAAATTGCTTCACAGAAGGAAAGTATAGCCTTAAATGGATGTATTAGAGGATAAGAGAGACAAAGAATAAATCAATTACAACTTCTACTTGTGCAGCTATAAAAATGAAATAAACTAAAAAAAAAAAGTAGAAAATTCAGTAGATATTGCTGGGACAACTGGATATTCACACGTAAAAAATGTGAAGTGTGTATATGGGGGGAGGGCAGTGCCAGCATTGTGGCATAGTGGGTAAAGCCACTAGCTGCATACCATATGGGCACCAGTTCAAATCCCAGCTACCCTACTTCCAATCCAGCTCCTTATGGTCTGGAAAAAGCAGAAGATGGCCCAACTAATTGGGCCTCTGCCACCCATGTGGGAGACCTACATGAAGCTCCTGGCTCCTGGCTTTGGCCTGGCTCAGCCCTGGCCCTTGTGGCCAAATGGGGTCTGAATTAGCAGTTGAAGATTCTCTCTCTCTCTCCCTCTCTCTCTCGTCTTTCCCTCTCGCTCTCTTTAACTCTTTCAAATACATAAATCAATCTAAAAAAAAAAAAAAAAAAAGATCTCCACCACCTCACACCATGCACAAAGGTGAACCCAAAATGGTTCACAGATCTAAATATAAGACCTAAAACTTTAAGACCCTTAGAAGAAAACAATGACACCAAAAGCACAAGAAACAAATAAACAAAACAAATAGATAAACTAGGCTATATCAAAATTCAGAAGTTTTATGCAGAAACTTCCAAGAAAGTGAAAAGATAACCTACAGAGCAGGAGACGATATCTATAAATCACGCATCTGAGAAGGAAGTTGTATGCAGAATATATCAAGAACACCTATAATTAAATAATAAAAGTTTAAAAAATAATTTAAAAAAATAGGCAAAGAATTTGAATAGCATTTTGTCCTAAGACAATATATAAGTGGCTGATAACATATGAGAAGGTGTCTGACATCACTGGTCAGTAGAGAAATACAAATCGAAACCACAGTAGGATACAATTTCATACCCACTAAGAGGGGCATAATCCAAAAGACAAATATTGGCAAGAATCTGAAAATATTGGAACTCTCCTACACGTTGGAAAACAGCTTGGCAGTGTCCCAAAAAGTAAAATCTATGATATAATCCAGAAATTCCTCTCTGTCATATATACCCAAGGGAAATGAAAACATGTTTATACAGAAACGTGTACATGAATATTCATAGCAGCTTTTATAGCCAAAAACTAGAACAACTCAAATGTCCCATAACTGATGAACAAAATGTGGCATAACCACACAAAAGAATATTACTGGGCAATAAAAAAGAAAAAAGTAGCAATATATGCTACAGCGTGGATGAACCTTGAAAATACCACGCTAAGTAAAAGAAATGAGACACAAAAATGTACAACATCATTCTGTTTATGTGAAATGTCCGTAACAGGCAGATGTATAAGGACAGAAATTACCCAAGGCTCTGAATGTTGAAGGGAAATGGTATGTGACTGCAAATGGGTACAAGGTTTCTTTCTTGGATGATAAAAAAGATTATGGTAACGAGTAAACAACCTTGTGTATAAGGTTTGTTACTTGATATCCATGGGCAATTAGTTCCAGGACTCCTCACAGATACCAAAACCCCAAAATGTTCAACTTCCTCACAGAAAAGAATATATAACAGAGAAAAGAAAAACTTTTTAATAAGTAGTGCTGTAAAATATGGATTATATATGTGCAAAAATGAAAATTAGGCCCTTCCCTCTCAACATACACAAATATCAACTCAAGTTCGACCAGAGACCTACAATTATGCAACTGAAACTATGAATAGAAAACACCTTGAGACATTGTTGTAGGCAATAATTTTTAGATAAGATCCTCAAAGCAAAGGCGATGAAAGCCAAACTAGACAAACTAGATTATATCACACTCAGAAGCTTCGGCACAGCAAGGGGAACAATCCATACCCTGAAGAGGCATCTTACACAATGCGAGAAAATATCTAAAACCTACTTACCTGACAAAGAATTGCCATCCAGAATATATAAGGAATGCAAAAAAATCAACAACAAAACAAACAATCTAATCAAGAAACGGCAAAAAAACCTGAATAAACATTTCTCAAACGATGAAACGTAAATGGCCAACAAATAGATGAAAAAATATTCCATATCACAAGCCATCAGGGAAATACAAATGAAAACCACAATAAGATAGCACTCACATCTGTTAGAATGACTACTATTAAAAAAGACAGAAAGTAACAAACACCAATCAAGATATGGAGAAAAGACAACTCTATGCATTGTTGGTAGGAACATAAATTAATACAACCACTGTGGAAAACAATATGGAGATGTCTTTAAAAACTAGAAAAAAAATCACTGTATCAAAGAGAATACTTGCTCTACCATGTTTATAACAGCATTATTCATAACAATAGAGAAACAGAATCAAGCAAGGTGTTCATCATTGAATGAATGGTTAAAGAAAATGTGGTATATATTAACATTGGGATGTTATACAGTTATAAAAAACAACGAAATCCTGTCATTTGCAGCAGAATGGATGGAACTGGGGGACATCACACTGAGTGAAATAAGCCAGACTCAGGAAGACAAACACTGCACCTTTTCCTTCCTATGTAGGACCTTAAAATAACAACAAGGAAACCCAAAAAAGCCTCAATCTGAACACAGAAGAGTGACTATGAGAGATTGTGAAGAATAGGGCGGGATAGAGGAAATGTGGATAATAGGTACCAAATCAGTCAGAACAAAGGAAGAAGTTCGCAGTTTCACACAGCACAGTTTGGTGACTTCAGTTCCTAATAACTATTATATATAGTATATATCTTAGCAAGAAAGAGAAGAAAGCAGCTCCAAGCCTCCAGTCATAAAGTAGTGTCAAAAGGACAGAAATATGGATCACCTGCATTTGATCAGTATGCTTGGTGTACTGGTATTGGAATGGCACACAGGTCTGCTTTGTCTTAAAAAAAAAAAAAAGATTTATTTATTTATTTGAAAGTCAGAGTTACACAGAGAGCAGAGAGGCAGAGAGAGAGAGAGAGAGAGAGAGATCTTCCATCCCCAGGCTCACTCCCCAATTGGCTGCAATGGCCTGAGCTGCGCCAATCCGAAGCCAGGAGCCAGGAACTTCTAGGTCTCCTACGTGGGTGCAGGGCCATCTTCCACTGCATTCCCAGGCCATAGCAGGGAGCTGGATTGGAAGTGGAGCAGCCAGGACTCGAACTGGCACCAATATGGGATGCCGGCACTTCAGGCCAGGGTGTTAACCTGCTGCACCACAGCCCCAGCCCCAGTATTGTTAATTTTTAAAAGGGGGAAGAAACATCCCCCAAATGCCATAATACCTGTATATAATCTACATTTATTTTCTATTTTAATCACTTCTAGATTACTGACAATGTAAATACTACATACGTAGCTGTTACACTGCAGTGTTTAGGGAATAACATCAAGGAAAAAGTCTGTATGTGTCAGTGTGGATACAACCATCTCAGGCCTAACTACATAGTACACAATCCACGTGCTATCTGTAGATATGAATGTGTACTAAAAAAAGAATGATTATTAAAATGGGTGAATGGTGTTTTACATGACATATTTCAATAAGGCTTTTTAAAAATGTAAAGAATAATGAGATTAAGGTAGAAACCAAAAAAGATAACTATGTGCAATTAAAGATAGCAATCAAGAGAAAAAACTGTTCTATGAAATTATTTTCCACAAACTTTATAAAGTACCCTGATAAAGTCAACTGATAGAATAAATAGAGAAGTCATTAAAAATATAAAACATATTTACTTTCATATATGAAAGAATACTATCTACAACTTTATACCAATTAATTTGAAAACCTAGAAAGAAAGATAATAAATTACTGAATTTGTCCTCTAAGAAGCAGTAGAAAACCTGAACACGGCAATGGTTACCACTGAAATCAAGGGGAGCTGAAGAATGATCTCCCTCCTTGTCCTAGCGGCTGTAACAGCAACAAAAGCTGTGCAGCAGGCTAATATATTTCATGGACAGATTTCAATAAGCCTTCAAAAAGAGTAGGGCACCTCAAACACATACATTCTCTCCACTATACGTTATAAATTTTCTATGGGTTCAAATTTGTGAATACTTAGAAAAAGAATAACATTTGGGGCTGGCACTGTGGCACAGCGGGTAAAGCCACTACCTGCAGTGCTGGCAGCCCATTTGGGTGCCGGTTCGAGTCCTGGCTGCTCCACTTCCAATCCAGCTCTCTGCTATGGCCTGGGAAAGCAGTAGAAGATGGCCCAAGTCCTTGGGCCCCTGCACCGGCGTGGGAGACCTGGAAGAGGCTCCTGACTCCTGGCTTTGGATAGGCTCAGCTCTGGCCGTTGCAGTCATTTGGGGAGTGAACCAGCAGATGGAAGACCTCTCTCACTTTCTCTCTCTCTCTGCTTCTCCTTCTCTCTCTGCATAAATCTGACTTCAAATGAATAAATTACTCTTTCAAAAAAAAGAAAATAACATTTTTAAATGATGATCTACAGTTACCATACAAAACAAAAACCTGGGGATTGGGATGGTCAACAAGGGCCCTGGCATTTATCGCTCTACTTCTATGTTAATAAAATTAAATATCACATGTGATAAAAATAACTGGACAATGACTGGTAATGAAAAAATTAAGCTATTAATTCAAAGCATATATTGTATTTTATATGTGTCTCATGGAATCCTGGAAGATAACACTAGGGACAGCAACTTACTCTAATTGTAGGCAAAATCCCCAGGGAACTGTAGCTTCCTAAATATTGGACTTGCATGCCTGAATATAACTCTAAAGCAGAAATAACAAAAGGGCATAGTCTTGTGTTCTAGTCTGTGTGCTATCACAAATTAACTAAGATTGAGTAATTCATTTTAAAAAAAAAAGCAGAAATTAATTTCTGCAGCAAAGTTCTGCTTGGATAATGATATTGTTAGATACTGACATTAATTTATAACGATTATTTAAGAAATAGCTAATAATGCTGCAGAAAGGGAAGCAAAACAAAAGCACCCCAATTTATCTGATGCTTTTTAAATTCACCAAGGACCTGATCATAATATTAACGTATAACAGAGAAGTGAGATGAGAGTTGCTATTTTTGATAAGTCTTCTTGGCTTATGAAATATGACTTATGAAGACAAATGCTACATTACTTCACAGTTATTTTTATACACACAGGATGGATGCCTTCTTCATTAAAAAAAATCATACACATCTTTGATTTCTACCTTACAAGAAAGAAAATAAAAGTGAAACCAAAAGACCAGCTTGCAGTCTAGTATTCAGCTGGATTTTAACTTGAATTGTCAAAAATGTGTGAGGAAGTGGCCCACTTATTAAAAACAACTTCAGGGACAACTCTTGGTTTTTTAATTCAATGGGGGAATAAACAGAATTCCTATGGCTATGTTAACATGCAAATGTGAACAGAGGCACAAGAGAGATACAGCATTTCTCTGGAGTTTCACTTCTTAGTATTACTTCTCTCCAAGGTGCCAAACATGACCATCTTCTCAAATGGTACACAAATGAGCTTTATTACATGTTTTCCAGGAAAACGTAGAAGCAGCAAGCTTCCACATGTAATACCTAAAATCGTTCATGGAATGCAAAGGTGCAGTTTAAGTTAGCTAATGAGAATCTTTCTTCAACTTTTTATCACAAATAAAAGTTCCTGGGGTCAAGGTTATGGCCTAGAGGATTTCCAGCATCCCATATGGGCACAGGTTAGAGTCCCAGCTGCTCCACTTCTGATGCAGCTCCCTGCTAACGTGCCTGGGAAAACAGTGGAAGATGGCCAAGTCCTTGGGCCCCTGCATTCATGTAGGAGACCCAGAAGAAGCTCCTGGCTTCTGGCTTCTGCCTGGCCTACCCCCACCCATTGCGGCCTTTTGGGGAGTGAACCAGCAGATGGAAAATCTCTTTCTCCCTCTCTCTCACTCTCTCTAACTTTGTCTTTCAAATAAATAAAATAAAAATATTTTTTTAAAAAAAGGGGGGAGTTGTGTTTCATGGAGGCCATGCAGCATTGTGGGGATGCTCATCTTCCTGAAGACAAAGACTCAGTGACCGAGAGCCTATGAGCTGACAGTATAAGAAAAACCAGGGTCAGGAGTTTTGCATAGCAGCTGTGACACTGTTTGGGACAACTACATCCAATACCAAGTTTAAGTCCTGGCTACCTTCCCAATTCTGTTAATGTGCACCCTGGGAGGCAGCAGGTGTTGCCACAAATAGCTGGGTCCTTGCCACCCAACTGGGAGATGTAGACAGAGTTCCTGGTTCCTGGCTTCAGCCCAGCCCAGCCCAGCACCAGCTGTTGCAGGCTTTTGGGAGTGAACCAATGGGTGAGAGTATGCATTCTCTCTCTCTCTCCCCTCTTCCAATCAATAAACAAATAAAACTTAAAAAAAAAAAAAAAAAAGGAAAACCAGCCCTTGTAGGCCAACCAGATCATATTAGGGTGCCTCATGGATGTTTAGAGCAGGTCCAATGTTACTAAATTATAAATTGTTCAACTCAGCCTGGATGGTGTACAGACTTAGTTCCACTGCAATTGCTCTAATAAACATTAAACATTTTGGTGGCAGAATTACAGAAGCAAATTCTAGAGCAAGGCCCACTTTCACCCATAACACAGAGATGAAGTCCAGCAAACCTTAAGGCATGGCAGGGTAGTTACAGCCAAATGACCCCTTCCTCCTCTTCTGCCTCACTCAACTCTGCTCGTGAAATAGTTATCATTATATTTATAGAGTGTGAAACTTTCTTTAAAAATTTTATTTATTTGACAGATACAGTGAGACAGATAGAGAGAAATGGATCCTATCCCCTGGTTCCTTCCCCAAATGCCCACAAGAGCAGAAGGTAAGCTAGGCAGAAACTGGGAGCCAGGAACTCAAATCTAGGTCTCCCCCATGGGTGGCAGGAATCCAACTACTTGAGCCATCACTGCTGCCTCCCAGGGTCTGCATTAGCAGGAAACTGAAATCCAGATCTGCAGTCAGGAATCAAACCGAGGTCCTCCAATGTGGGTGATGGGCATCCCAGCCAGCATCTTAACCGTAAGACCAAACTCTTGCCCAGAGTGGACGTTCTCTACTCATCGTTTACTAAGATGTATTTCTGTGGTTGGAGCACCTACTATGTGCCAGAGCCTCTGCTGATTCTTCTCATGTATTATGTCACTTAGTTCTAATTTTATAAATTAGAAAACCATAGGGAAGTAATTTCTCAAAGATCATCAAGCCAGAGAGTAGAGGGCCTGTGAGTCAAACCTGTATCTGTCCACAGCCAGAACCTTTATTTACTTAGAAACCACTCCACCATGCCTCTCTGTGCCCCCCAAAAGCTGATGGAAGGAGCCTGCTTCCTCAGATGATTCCGGATTCTGGTCAGCCCTGACAGGAGTACTCAGGACAGTTCCAGTAACTGCTTAAGCCAGTATGACAGTTTCCCATTCTGGTTGTTTTCCATGTATGCAGGGCAAACGCATACCATTCACAGTAATGCAATCCACTATAACATGGTCTGGGATACCCAGGTCATCCCCAACATTCTTGAGCCTAGCATGCAAATGGACATCCTGGAACACAGCCTTCTGGCTGGTGCCTACACTGGTTCCTCCTGGAGCAGAGGAGTCTTCCTCCCTCTGACTTCCTTCTTCCTGATGCAGGTCACACCCCTCTCTGCCACTGTTACTACCTCTGCCTCCAAAAGAGCCTCTCAGCTGGGCTAAGCACTGGTTAAGGCAGGCAACGTCTCCATTAACAGAAGTGGTATCTTCACCGTGTTCAACATCGTCACTGCTTTGACCATGACCATTATCTATCACAGCAATGGTCACCCAGGAAGTGCTTATAGGAGACCAAGCACTGCGCTATTACCCGCAACAGCCCTTTAAGGGAGGGACTATTATCTCTGTATTGCAAATGAGGAAACTGAGTCACTGAAAAACTACCAAGGCAGGAGGAAGAAAAAGACATGGCCCAGTTACCCTTCCTGCACGTTCCCCACCATGAGTCAGGGCAGGTAGATTTCTTTAACCGGATCCTGTCTATATTTTCTCTTATTCTCTCCTTTTCAGAAACTTATTTCTGGTTCTTATTTGTCCCAGTTGCAAAGATAAAATTCTTAGGGGAACTCGTATGATCTATGGTGTGCTTCTGTCACCAGTCATTCCCATTAGCCAACTGTGTACTATGCATGTGGCCAAGGTCTCCGGTTTTGTACTAGAAACAAACACATGGAATAGCACACAGGGAAGAGAAGGAAGAAAGAAATGTGAGAATATACAGCTCATGTAATAGCAGACTCTTCTAAGTTTTAGATATGATTCACTCTTGCCTTCTCTCTGCCTGGAACAAAGTAGTTAATGTTTGTGACTGGTGATGAGTGTGGACTTACTCATATCACTCACCACGACCTACAAATCAGGTCCACTAGCCCTACTCTTTAGGTAAAGCTCAAAAAAGGCTGGGCAACCTGTCCAAGTCTATGTGCTAGTAGGCACCAGATTTAGAATCTAAAACCCAACTCTTTCTGCAAATCAGAAAGACAAAGACAAACAATCCAATTAAGAAGAAAAATGAGGAAAGACTTGAACAAACCTCAAGAAGGAGAAAATAAGCATTTGAAAAGGTGTCCAATAGCATTCCACTTTAGGAAAATGCAAATTAAAAGTCATAATGAGATACCACTGCACATCCTCCAGGATGACAAAAAATCCAAAATACTGACACTACCCAATGCCAGGGAGGATGAGAAGCAGTTGGAATCTCACACAGAGTAGGTGTGAGTGCAAATGGTACAACCACTTTGGAAACTGTTTGATGATATCTATGACAACTGAACATATGTTTACACCATGATGCTGAATTTCTACTCTTAGATTCGAGCACATATGTTCACTTGGGGAAGAATGTTCACAGCAGTAGCTAAAAGCTAGAGACAACGCAAATTAATCAAACAATGGGTAGATCATGGTCTATTCATGAACGAAGGACTAGCTAGTGGGGAAAAAATCATACTGCTGCTACCTTCAGGCATCATGGATGAATCTCATAAAAGAATGTTAGCAAAGGAAGTTAGAAAAAAAGAACGCAGACTGTGTGATTCCATTTATCTGAAATTTCAGGCAGAAGTAATCTAGGGTGATAGCATCAGAATCATGGTTACTTTTGAGAAAATCAAAGTCTTTAATAGAAGAACTACTGGAATGTCTGGAGTGTCTATATTGATCTGGGTAATGGTCATGTGTGCACATGTATAAAAATTCAACAAACAATGTAGTTAAGACTTGTATAACTTTCTACATGTATTTTATTCTCTTTTTTCCACTGGGAAAAAAAGTCTCTTAGCATTCAAATATGTCTAGTTGTAGTACCTGCTTATAACTGTGAGGTCATATTGCCAGAATCTGAAAAAGGAAAAGAAACAGCCCACATTGTGCTTGGAGGAAAGGGAGGACCGGGGCAAGGAAGTGGGGAGAGGAAGAGAGCAAAGAACGGAGGAAGCAAAGGAGAGGGCTGACGTGCCAGGACAGGACAAGTCTGATCCCCAAAGCATATAATATGTGTTCAGAACAAAACAGCAGCTATTACCTCAACAAGCTATTTTCTTCCAGCTGCTCCAGGTTCCTCAGAGATACACTGTCTTTTAGATACACCTGACCATTTCTTGATTGGTAAGTGGTGCATCCTACAGTGAACTGAGAAGGGATACAATTCGCCTACAGGGTCCCAGATCAGAGTGGACTTACATGAGGCAGGTAATTATGAAGGAATGCAGGAGGCTTCCGGAATACTTTTCTATAGGACAAGTACTGAGCAGCAAACACAAACTCAGTCAAACCTTTATCAGCAACAAACTTCTGTCCCTCTGGGAAAAATCACCCACAGGGGCCATTGTTGTGGTACAGCAGGTAAAGCCATGGCTTGTAAGGCTGCTTTCCATATTGGATTGCTAGTTAGAGTCCTGGCTGCTCCACTTCCAATCCAGCTCCCTACTAATAGACCTCAGAAGGCAATGAAGATGGCCCACGTGGATCCCTGCCACCCATACAGAAGACCCAGATAGAGTTCCCTGGCTTCAGCCTGACTCAGTTCTTGTCATTAAAACCCTTTGGGAGGTGAACCAGAGGATGGAAAATCTCTGTCTATGCCCTTTCTTTGTCTGACTACCTTTCAAATAAATGTCTTTTTAAAAAACTTACCCAGATTCCTAGAATTAGCTATGGTTCTGCAGGTCCTTCTATCAAAATTAGGGCAAAATTTCATTCCACCTAGAGACTTCCTATGATGTTCATCATAGGAATATATTTATTTATTTATTTTTTAAAAGATTTATTTATTTTACTTGAAAGTCAGAGTTACACAGAAAGAGGAAAGGCAGAGAGAGAGAGAGAGAGAGAAAGAGAGAGAGAGAGAGGTCTTCCACCTGATGGTTCACTCCCCAATTGGCCACAATGGCTGGAGCTGTGCCAATCCAAAGCCAGGAAGCAGGAGCTTCCTCCAGGTCTCCCACGCTGGTGCAGGGCCCCAAGGACTTGGGCCATCTTCCACTGCTTTCCCAGGCCACAGCAGAGAGCTGGACAGAAAGTAGAGCAGCCAGGTCTTGAACCAGCGCCCATATGGGATGCTGGCGCCTCAGGCCAGGGGTTCACCCACTGTGCCACAGTGCCGGCCCCCACACTATATATATTGAAAGAACATTTTATCAACAACTCAGCAACTTTGTTTCTTCAAAATTCCATGAAACAGATGTGTATTTTTCCCTCCAATCACTAATAAAGTGAAGCTGAGACTGTGAAACCATTTAAGAGATGAAAATAAGGAACATAAAGCCATAAAATCAGCTGATGAAAAACGAAGAACACAGATATTACAGCTTGAGCAATTCTGTAAGGTCTGTTAGTAATGATTTTATCCTATGAGATGGGAAAGGAGAAAAAGGTCAACTTCATTGAAGTACAACAAGTATAACAAGAAAGGCAAAGTAATAAATCTTTTGCAGGTCAGCAGCTTTGTGACCTTTGAAATGATTTCATTTCTTTCTTTCTTTCTTCCTTTCTTTTTTGAGTCATTCATTTATTTGAAAGCAAAAGTGACAGAGAGAGAGAGAAAGAGATATCTTCCAAATGCTGGTTCCTTCCCCAAATAAACACAATGGCCAGGGCTGGTCCAGGCCAAAATCAATAGTCCAGAATTCCATCTGGGTCCCCCACTGCTGGTGACAGTGGTCACCAGTACTTGGGCTATCTTCTAATGGCCTCTGAGGTGCATTGGCAAGATGGTGGGTCAGAAGAGGAGCAGCTGGGACTTGCACTGGCACTCCAGTATGGGATGCTGACATCACAAACAGCAGCTTAGCCCTTGAACGACAACACTGGACCCCAAAATGATTTCATTTCTAGTGTAACCAAATTTTGTCTCACTTTTCAAAGCAAGGCCTTTTAGACAATAAAATGGTTCCACTTCTCATAGGCAGGTGGTAAGAGTAGAAAAGCCCCGATTTCGATTATGGGAATCTCAAAAGGGGTCCAGTGAAAAGAGAAGAGAAGGGACGGCTGAGCCTTGGAGATCTGTCACTTTGCCTCCTTAGGCTTCTTGCTTTAACAAGCAACTGCAGGTGATTCTGATGTAGCCACACCTCAGTCCAAAGAGTCACCCCACTGTATCCCACACCTAGTCAGTGTGTAAAGGGATGACAAGGGAAAGACCATTTGCCCCAAGTCTGCAACTCATAAAGGGCCTCAAATTTAGACTTTTTTCCTTTCTTCAATAAAAGTTATATCTACAGTACAAATACATGTTAACAAATGAAAGATATTTAAACTGGGCAACCATTACCAGATTACACCATCTTTCACACATTGTGAGTTCATGTTTTATGTATACTGCAACTGGTAGATAGCACAGTGATCCTACTTTGTGTATACTCAACAGCATTCATTAAATGCAAACAAGAAAACCATGGCCTGAATTTTGTTGTACCACTGTTTTGAATATTTCTGGAGATAATAGAAGCGGTCTCTCAACACTTGAAAGAGCTTAAAAAGAAAGCCCCATCCAAAGTACTAGATGATGTTGGGACTGAGACTAGCATCTTAGGATGTTTAATGTGCCTATTGTTCTGCTAGTAAAGAGCTTCCTTTAAAAAGAGAAAAGGACTGCAGATGTTGAGTGGACTCTACTGCCCACAGTCACAGCGGTAGATGCTTCTTCATTCTTCCTGGGGAAAATGTTCTACTGTTTTTCAGCTTGTCTCTGCTTTGGTATTTGTTTATCTTCCTTTGTCACAATGATCCACAGATATTATGACTAAGGTTGAGCCCTCCTTGTAGGTCAGTACTGGGCTCATTCTATTATGGGTTCTACTACATTTTACTGCAACTGCCTTTTTATTTGTCTTGCCCACTAACTGTAAGCTTCCTGGGAGTAGGAAATGTATCCAGCTCACCCCTAAATGCTGAATGTTCAACACTGTCATCTGCTCATAGTGGCATTCGATACATGTTTGTCCAAAGCACAGAGAAGTATCTAAATAGAGAATGGCTGGATGAAAAAACAATAGTCACCAGCAAGAAGATCCAGTTCTAACACTATACCCATCCTCTGAGTTGCATAAAGTAGGGAGAGATCAAAGGGATGCAACTGGAAATCGTTATACTTATTGAAATAAGCCAGTCTCAAAAAGACAAATACCATATATTTTCCCTGATCTGTGGTAACTAATAGAGTATCAGAAATGTATAGGAGTGAAATAGACTTTTTGAGATTCGATGATTATTTATAGCCCTTGTCTCTACTGTTTAGGAACAGTGTTTTTATCTTCTTACCGTTTGCTTAACTCTTTAGTTAGAGTAGGTTAATCTTATGGGTATAAGGTAAACTGAAAGTAGATCACTGTAAAATAAGAGAGGAGGAGGAGGATGGATGGGAGTGTGGGCAGCAGGGAGGGTAGCATGGGATGCATCACTCTGTTCCTAAATATGATGAAATATATAAAATACAAGAAATTTGTTTACCTTAAATAAAACTTGAAAGAGGGAGAGATCTTCCAACTATATTCGATCAGGTTTCTGGTGATCAATTATTCAGCTAACTATATCCTCACTGCAGTAAGGCAAACCTCACATATTTGGCAAGCACGGTTGAGACACATCCCTCCAAAATGAATGATGATTTGATTCTACTCTTTCAGTCAACTACTGAGAATCAACTACTGCTGAGAATCAACTACTGCATCTTTCGCATGGCCATTGCATTAGGCCATGCAGTCGGGCCACTGGGTAGCACAACAGGCAGCATGCACACAGCCCCCAGAGCTGTGTAATGTGGTGGCTTTGGTGCGACCTAAGACCAGGAAAGAATTACAGTGGAGAGAACAGCAAAGGACACCCTTTCCCAAGAAAAAGAGTAGGTTTATTTACTGATTATTTATCTTTTATATTATTTATACTTTTTATATTATTTATACTTTTATATTCTCTAAAGCTAAAAATAAGGACAATATGAGTCACTGGTTAAGAGTGAAATTCATATGACAACATAGTATAGCTCTACTATATTTGCTGTGACATCTTGAACAAGTTATTTAACCTCTCTGTGCTGCAATTTCCTTGAATGAGAAGAAGGAAAATATCATACAACATAAGACTATTATACAGACTAAGTGAGTTATGATACCGTTAGTTAATAAAACCAAGCACATGGAAAGCAGGTATTCAATATACATTAATAATAATGAGTATTATAATTAAGATGGGTACTTTTATATTTACCTAGAATCTTATTAGCAGATTTTAAAGATCCATTTAAAATGATTTTCCTTATTTTCTAAATGTGTTCAGGAACACACGTGTATCTATATATACAGATACACACATAGAGCCTGAGCAACAAAAATGTGGTTATTTGTGGAAGGTCTAGTATCCAACTTGATTGCCAGGGTTTCAATCCTAATTCATAATTATAGGACAAGTCACGAAATATGACCGAGTCTTAGTTTTTTTTTTCATCTATAATAAAGATAATGGTAGGACATATTTCATAATATTTCCAAAAGGGCTAAATGAGAAACTGTAATTAATTAAAACACTGAGCATGAACATGGTATTCTCTATTTTGATTGTTTTTAAAGATTTATTTGAAAGGCAAGGGTGACAGAGAGAGAGAGAGATCTTCCATCCCCTGATTCACTCCCCAAAAGGCCACAACAGTTAGGTCTGGGCTAGGCCAAAGCCAGGAGCCTGGAGCTCCAGTCAGTTCTCCCTCCTGGATGGCAGGAACATGAGTACTTGGGCCATCTTCCACTATTTTCCTAAGCACATAAGAAGGGAGCTGGATCAAAGCAGGCAGGACTTGAACTTGCTACACCGCAAAGCGAGACCCAGTGTTTTAGTTTCTCTTTCAACACATGTACAGCATCTTTCAAGCTAGTCTCTCTCTCCATGTATTAAGGAATAAAATCTCAATTCAGAGCTAAAAACATTGATATAAATGGGGGAAGAGGGAATAAAAAATACAACATGCACATATAATCTCCTAGTCCACCAAACCGGGTAATTCTTTTGGTGTGTGTTATGTTTTTCAAAAACAAAATTATTAGGAAATAATTTCAAACTTGTAAGAAGTTTCAAAATAAAAACAGGACAGGAAACATCATATACCCTTTACCCAGACTCATCTATCTTCAACATTTTAGCCTACTAGCTAATCATGCTTGCTTTCTCCCTTTCTCCACACATTTTGTATTTTGCACATTTACAAACATAGCTCATCCTACTCCTGGGAATTTACCCAAACCCAAAGAAATCGTTTATGAGAGTTATCTGTATTCCCAGGTTCACTGCAGCACAGTTCACCATTGCAAAGATAAGGAATCAATCCAGATGTCTATCAACTGCTGACTAGATAAAGAAATTATGGTATATATACATTATGGAGTACTACTCAGTTGTTAAAAAAAAATGAAATTCTGTCTTTTGCAACAAGATAGTTGTGGAAACCATTACACTTAGTGAAATAAGCCAGTCCCAAAAAGATAGATATCATATGTTTTCCCTGATCCTATGTAACTAATAAAATACCTGAAATGTATTGGAGTGAAATAGGCATTTTGAGAATAGATGATTATTTATAGCCCTTGTCTCTTCGACTGAAGAACAGTGTTTTGCTTTGTTTGCTTTTGCTTCCTACTATTTGTTGAACTCCTTTAGAGTCTGGTTAACTATACGATCATTAAGTATAATGAAAACAGATCACTGTAAAAATTAAGAATGGGAATCCAAGAGGGAGGGAGAGGGAGGGTTATCCCACTATGTTCCTAAATCTGTGTATATGAACTATATGAAACTTGTAAAACTTAAATAAAATTTTTAAAGATTTATTTATTTATTTGAAAGGCAAACTTACACAGAGAGAGAAGGAGAGGCAGAGAGAGAGAGAGGTCTTCTATCCGCTGGCTCATTCCCCAACTGGCTGCTACAGCCAGAGCTGTGCCAATCCAAAGCCAGGAGCCAGGAGCTTCTTCCAGGTCTTCCCATGCAGGTGCAGGGGCCCAAGCACCTAGGCCATCTTCTATTGCTTTCCCAAGCCATAGCAGAGAGCTGGATGGGAAGTGGAGGGGCCGGGACTCAAACCCACACCCATACGGGATGCCGGCACTGCAGGCGGCAGCTTTACCCACTACACCATGGCGCCAGCTCCTAAATAAATTTTTTAAAAAGTGTTTCCATGTCCTTTTTCCTATATTTTTAAAATATATTTGACAAGCTGGGGGTGGGGGCCGCGGCGGAGAGACAGACAGAGATCTTCCATCTCTGGTTCACTCCCCAAATTCCTACAACAGCCAGGACTGGGCCAGGCCAAAACCAGGAGTTGATAACTCAGTCTATTTCTCCTAAATGGGTGCAAGGTCCCAATTACTTGAGCCATGGTCTGAATTAGCAAGAAGCTGGAGAAGACAGGCTGGAACCGTGACTCAAACCCAGGTACTCTGATGTGAGTTATGGGCTTCCTAATGGCTAGGCCAAATACCCAACCCTATTTTATTTAAATTATGGTTGAAATGATGCAATGGACATTTTCTTTTTTAAATTTAAGGCAACTATTTTGGGCATATGGTCCACCACAATGGTAAACCAATCAGATAGCAACCAGCAAAGCATCCCTATTTGGATCTTAGCATAAATACACATGATGGGAGCTGGAACATTTGTCTGTACTTAATTTTCATCAAACACATGCCTTTCTTTTAAAATACAGTATACTTCATTCTTTTGACTTAAATGATTCTCAGGAAACTAAAGTGTGGAACCGCTCTCTTAAAATAAATAATAAATGGTGGTGAAACTACAAAAACTTTCATGTACCTTCATAAATCGCTATGGAAATTGCTTTATAATTGCAACGAATCTTGATGAAAAATGTCAGCTAAAATTACAAAGCAATTAAATAAATTAACATGGCTGCCAAATAGATAGATTAGTATCCCACACCCAGCCCTGGACTAATCCATATGTTATTAAGAGAAGACTCCTTTTAAAATCCAATACATTAATAATAATAATAATAATAATAAACAGTTTCAGTGACCGCAGGCAGAGAAATCAACCAAGGGTTGCAGTTCTAAAGGGGGTTTGGATTCGAGTTTTATCATTATTAAACCATGTATCCTGGGGCAAACCGCTGCTAAGCTCTCCACACCTCAACTGCTGAACGCTAACAGGTAACACAGAAAAGCTAACATCATGTCTCTCAGAGGCTGGAGAGAGTCAGAGATAAACCTTGTAAATCATTGAGTACAGAGCCTGTGCATATAGTAAGTACTCGATTAACACTAGATGCTGTTATTACGTGGTGAGGCCTGGTCTAACACATTTTCCTAAGAAGATTATAAATTACATCAACTGTAATTAAACTTAATCTAAACTCCTAAAGCTTTCTTTTTTCTACACCCCTGAGAACCTTAGAATAAAGAACACCAATCAAACCATGTTTACTTGAATACATTAACAGTCCAGCGTGACAAGCTTTTAAGTTTATAATTTTTTCCCTTTTTTTTTTCTCCACTAGGACTATCCACTCAGCCAGTCTACAACAGCAATTAGGGTTAACAACATATAATAAGAAACACAAAGAAAAAGAACATTGGGGAATTAGCTGATGCTGAGAATATGCAGAAAATGTGCTGCTTCAAGCATGCCTATTATTGGCTAAATCATCCAATTATTAATCTTCACTGTATTCTTGCCCAGCATCTAGTGTTGGGCTGTTAACTCAACAACTGTTGGAAAATCTTTTTATTTAAATTTAGCTTGTTCATTAAAAAATTAAAAATAGAATCTTCATATAAGTATGGCTCAAAACCTACAGAGAATTTGGAAAGAGAAAAGGAAGAAGTTTGGGCTTGGGGAATCATGTACAAAGGGAAGAGAGGGGCAGGTGTTTGGCCTCAGGGTGAATTTCAGGTTCTGGCGCCTGCATTGTAGCAAAGCGGGTAAAGCCATCACCTGCAACATCGGCATCCCCTCCACTTCTGATCCGGTAACATGTTAATGGCTTGGGAAAAGCAGTGGAGGATGGCCCAAGTGTTTAGGCCCCTGCACCCATGTGGGAGACCAGGAGGAAGCTCCTGGCTCCGGTTTGGGCCTGGCCCAGCCCCATCCATTGAGTCCATCAGTGGAGTGAACCAGCAGGTAGAAGATATCTCTCTTTCCCTGTCTCTGTTTCTCTGTTTCTCTCTATATATAACTCTTTCAAGTAAATAATTTTTTAAAGATTTATTTATTTGAAAGGCAGAGTTACAGGAGAGCGAGAGGAGAGACAGAAACAGAGATAGAGATCTCCCATCTGCTGGTTCACTCCCCAAATGGCCACATCCTCTAGACCTGGACTGATCTGAAGCCAGGAGATTCTTCTGGGTCTCCTACATGGGTACAGGGACCCAAGAACTTGGGCCATCCCCTGCTGCTCTCCCAGGCACATCAGCAGGGAGCTGGATCAAAGTGGAGCAGCCCCTATGGCATGCTGGCTCCCCTGGTGGCAGCTTCACCCACTACCACAACACTGACCCCTAAATATTTTTTTTTAAGGTTCAAGTTCAGGTTCTGGCTCCCGACTCTGGCTTTCTGCCAGTGCAGACCCTGGGAGGCAGCAGAAAAGGCTCAGGTAATAGGGTTCTTGCCACCCAAGTATATGGGAGATGTGCACTGAGTTACCACCTTCTAGTTTTTGGCCCAGCCCAATCTCAGCTACTGTGAGCACTTGGGGAGTGAACCAGCAGATGGGGGAGTTTCTTTCTTTCTCTCTGCCCCCCTCCCCACTCCGGCCTCCTCCCACATGCCTCTCCCTTTTAAACAAATTAAAAAAAAAAAAAATTTAAGGGAAGAGAAAGAGGTCCAGAAGAAGGAAGAAGACTTCTAAGTAGCAGGTCTAAACAGAGGACACAAGAAGCGCTATGCTCTCTGTTGATGGCTTACACAGTTCTCATCAACAGCAATAAAGCTAATGAGGAACTGGACTTCTGGGAAGCATGCACAACTAGCTCACACGAGGAAACTGGGAGAGGCTGCCAGCCTCCTGGGTCCACCATGTCTGAAAGTTCATCACACCTACCTCTTCTGGGCCCAACTCATCTATGCCAAGGGCCAGTGAGACACAAAGACAGGGAGTGGGTCCAGCTGTGCAAAGCTGAATGGGCTCCAGTGGTGGCCTAAGAGGGATGGCACAACCCTTCTGGGAGTGCTCTTTTCTGTTAATGCCATGTTGCTTCAACAAACTACAGCTCTAGCATCAAACGATGAATGACGTTGGGATGGACCTATCAGATTCAAATTCAACTCTCAATAGCATCTACAACCTTGGGCCATTTTAGGTCTCATTTTCTCTTTTGGGAAAGGGATACAATATCAACTCATACTTCAAAAGATTAAGAACTAAAGGAGGTAACGTATGTTTGGTAGAATTTGTGACATATGCTCATAAACATTTGCATTTTTGTTATAAAGCATGATGTCAGGTGAGTTCCTCAGCCTCTCCAGTCCCTCTCTGCCACATCTGTATAATGACTGCAGTACCTGTCTCGTACCACTGGTGGAATGAACAAAGTGATAGCTGTACACTGCTTAGGCTGTCTATGACGCAGTGCAGCTAACAATGGCTGCATGTCTCCTGCAGAATTCAGAATTTCATGGAAGTTCTTGAAGCTTTCAAAAAGCAAAGAGTCTAGATAACCTCTAAGGAGAACGACTGAAAAACTATATGAGATGGGAAAAAGGAAAATGAAAAAAAGATAAATAAGACAGCAGAGCATCAGGAAAAGTGACTGACATGGACTGAAATAAATGATGTCTTAGAACCAATAGCATGATGCTCCATTAATCAATATGTCAGCTTTATTACTAATTAAGGCTACAGGGGAGGATATGGCTTTAGAGCTCAGTTCACAAATCACTTCCAAAATCAACTTAGCCCATTCCCAAGAAGATCTCGAAACCATGGTCCTCCTAGGAAGATCTGCCGAAATCAAGTTCACAGCACAGAGGACGGCGGCTGCGTGCTTTCCTAGGAGCAGCAGAGCCCAGAGAAAACAAGTGTCTCATTCAGGAAGATCTAGGCCCTTCTCATAAACTCGCTGTTGGGAAAATTCCCGTGGCAAAAAGGAAACATAGATTCTTCCCTGCTGGCCTCCCTGCCCCACAAGGGGCACTTTAGAAATGGGTGCTGGTGGTTTGTTACGGGTTGTCACACAGAAGAGGTAGGTTGCTGGTGTGTATCCACAGGTTTCAGGATGCTCAAAGTTCTTCAACGAATGACAGTCCAGAATCTCAGGGAATCTTCCTGCTTCCCTCATGGCCCTTCAATTGTTTAACAGTCACCTGATTTCAGACTCTAACTCCAAGTGGCATCTCATCCAAAAAAAATTCTCCTCTAACTCCACCATGTTTAAATGTGGCACAGAACTCCTTGCCTGGACTACTATATTAAGTGCTATCTCCCCTTAAACACATCAAAACAGCAAACAAGCAGTGGAGGAAAAACACAGGCCATCATGTATGGAGGCTATTGTCTTTTTTTTTTTTTTTAAGATTTATTTATTTATTTGACAGGTAGAGTTACAGACAGTGAGAGAGAGAGAGACAGAGAGAAAGGTCTTCCTTCCATTGGTTCACTTCCCAAATGGCTACAATGGCCGGAACTACGCCAATCCGAAGCCAGGAGCCAGGCGCCTCCTCCTGGTCTCCCACGCAGTTGCAGGGGCCCAAGTACTTGGGCCATCCTCCACTGCCTTCCCAGGCCACAGCAGAGAGTTGGACTGGAAGAGGAGCAACCGGGACTAGAACCGGCACCGCAGGTGGAGGATTAACCTAGTGCCCCATGGCGCCGGCCCCCAAGGTTATTGTCTATATATGGAAAAATGTAATAAGCATTATACAAAACATAGAAACAAATCAAAAATATAAAAATCCATCACTACCTACTAATCTGCTTTTGTTGATAGGAGATCCCATCACACAGCATGTTTTTTATCAGTACTGGTTTAAGTCACTTGTTAACATAGGAGAGGCTTCAAGTCCACTCAGAAAATGGGCATCATCTTTTAATTCTATTTTCCCATGGACCCCCTGAAGTCTCATACACATGTTATTGGAGGAGGGGGCTCACAGCACAGCAGGAACCGTTCATTTTTTGTTCTAATTCTTGGCTTCTTTTCAGAAGCCCAATATGAAACCAACGCAAAGCAAAAAAATGTTTTACTGCAGAAGGCTGAAAGGGACACGTGTCAGTAGTAAAAGGGCGGGTGGGCTTGTGGGGAGGGTCCCCAGCCCAGAGACCAGCCATAGAGGATACCTTAGTGATGGGTACAAGAGGACAGAAGGAGACAAGCACTAATTGTACCATAGGCAAAAACCATTTGTGGTTACACAGAAGAGAGGCAGAGTTTACGAGCCAAGTGGCCTGTGTTCATGTCCTCACGAGTCTTGGTGCCCTGGATGACAGGAAGAAAGGTAGTGGAGAAGAGAATCAGACAGACAGACAGACAGGTAATACAGACACAGACTGACTATTGTAAGCACCTGGCACACAGTCCAAAAACTGGAGAGATTCTATTACTGTCACTCACAGGCCAGGCTTTGTAAACTTTTAATTTTAGACAGCCCTTACTTTGGCTAGAGGACAATGACATTAACGACAGTGAGAATGTTCCCTGTGAGCTCTACCTGATCAGTGCTATGGCAGCTTAAGAATTTCCTAGTTCATGATACAGGCCTGGAAGCATTCCCCAAGTGCGAAACACAACCTGAACCCAGGGTGGCATGATCCAGAAGACAATCTATCTTCCTGAGTCCAGTTCCCCGCCCTGGCCTTTGGCTAATAAATTGGTCTGGCTTGTGTCCTCAGCTCTAACTGCTACGAAGCACAGCAGAAAGCAGAAAAGGCTGATTTCAGACAGGCTGGACTAGAAACAACTGCATTTACAAGAAAATAAGGCGCAGCTAGCACCAGAGGTACTTTGGCCCTGATGAAAATAAGAAATGAGGCCAAACGTTACCAGATACGAAAACGCCCACTGGAATACGGCAGCTCTGTTACTAAAGCACAGGGTCACTTACGCTCACCACAGCAACTTTAAATTGTCCTGCAGCTCAAATGCATCTCATCTCTTCGCAAACTCCTTTCCATCAATGACCAGTGCCTCTTGGACAGGCCTTGGCATCAGGCAGAGCCTTGATCAACAAAGTGTTAAGCTACAGAACAAAATCAATTTATCCTAGATGACCTCTGCTTAAAAGGAAAGACGAGTTCCTGAGAGTTGGGCCCCGAGAAGTGAGGAGGAATGGGAGGAGCGTTGTGGAGCATTCCAGAGGAGCAGCACGGCTGGGTGAGCTGTAGCTGGCTTCGACAGCAGCAGTATACCAAATGACAAGCCCTGTCAGGTAACACATTCATCTTCACCGGAAAAGCAGCCATTCCAGAGCAAGAATCGTGGATGTTGTCACATCAGCTAGGACAGGAAGTCATAAAACAGAAAGGCTATCAATGCAGGAGGTACAGCCACATCTAGAGTGCAATTAGGGGGAGCTGTGAACGGGCTCTGCAGCTCCAAGCCTGCAGGAGCTTGGACTTTTTCCCTTGGGGCTCACATTACTGGCCACATAATGAGGGGATTTCATTAGTTAACTATGACCCTTCTCTGGGCCCAAGCTCCTCTGATGACTTTCATTCTAAAAGTCTGCCATTTTTTTTTTTTTTATTTTTATTTTTTGACAGGCAGAGTGGACAGTGAGAGAGAGAGACAGAGAGAAAGGTCTTCCTTT